>NC_083569.1:57095898-57460273 GCF_027579695.1 Neoarius graeffei | reverse complement strand
TGAGTTTGCATTTGTTATTATGCTATGATGTGAGTTTATATTTGTTATTATGCTATGATGTGAGTTTGCATTTGTTATTATGCTATGATGTGAGTTTGCATTTGTTATTATGCTATGATGTGAGTTTATATTTGTCATTATGCTATGATGTGAGTTTGCATTTGTTATTATGCTATGATGTGAGTTTATATTTGTTATTATGCTATGATGTGAGTTTGCATTTGTTATTATGCTATGATGTGAGTTTGCATTTGTTATTATGCTATGATGTGAGTTTATATTTGTTATTATGCTATGATGTGAGTTTGCATTTGTTATTATGCTATGATGTGAGTTTGCATTTGTTATTATGCTATGCTGTGAGTTTACATTTGTTATTATGCTATGATGTGAGTGCATTAGGTTTTTGAGGTGGATGAAGTATTTCTGAAGTTTCGGAAGTGAGTAAGCTGTTTATTTAACTTTAGCTTCCCCTACGGCCCTATTACATGTAAACATATTTTCACTAAAAATTGGAAATAAATTGTATGGTTATTTGTCCTAAGGCCGCAGTTATCCATAAGTGTTAGGCTTCTCACAGCATAGGAATTTCAGCATGTATTTTTTTAAAAACATAAAATGATTACTCATCATTAATATCATAAATACATACTTCCGTTTGTTTGTTTTTATATAACAAACCAAACCGTTTGAATATCGATTGAAATTTGAGGAAGTTACGGTCATCTGAAAAGCACATATCGCTAACACCACAATGGAATGGGTAAGCCAGCTGTCTGAGGTAAGATGGCCGCCATGTGCGGACGTTCGACTTCGTTGACGGGCAACGGGGACGAGGCATCTAATCTTCTATGTACTGTATATCTATGAAACAGCTGCTCTACGAATAGATTTTTCCCCCTTCCCTACGCGATGACGTAGTTACGCACACGCTGTACGTGCTGACGCTCCACGCTGGATTTCCTGGTTCGGTAAAGGCAGGAATGAAAGTTGAACTACAAAGTGACAGGTGAAGGAGAGAATGTGTAGTGTGTGCGCATGCGCCCGAGATGGCTGCTTGTAAAAGTGCGTCTGATGGAGGCTTTCCCAGGGATTTTGCATGGGGAGCTGCAACAGCGGCTTACCAAGTCGAGGGTATGATAACTGAACTTCTACTCGGGTCCTTTATAGTCTCTGACATTAGGGTGTTTTTTTTTTTAAATTCCGCTGTTATGTTCTTTCCCAGCTGTATGAGCGGCATGTATATACTCCTGTACTAAATAGTATGCCAGTATTCAGATAGTAAGCAGTGCTGAATATATTCTACAGCTGCAGCATAATGTAATGTAGCAAAATAAGCCACTTATTAAATACAAATCATACTTACACATATTTCAAAATTTAAAGAAACCATTCATTAATTTGATCTTCAACAACCTGGTCAGGGTCCTGGTGGATCTGGAGTCTGTCTCAGGCATGAGATGGGAGTACACCCTGGATGGGACACCATTTCATTGCAGGGCGCTATATCCGTCCATCCATCCATTATCTGTAGCCGCTTTATCCTGTTCTACAGGGTCGCAGGCAAGCTGGAGCCTATCCCAGCTGACTACGGGCGAAAGGCGGGGTACACCCTGGACAAGTCGCCAGGTTATCACAGGGCTGACACATAGACACAGACAACCATTCACACTCACATTCACACCTACGGTCAATTTAGAGTCACCAGTTAACCTAACCTGCATGTCTTTGGACTGTGGGGGAAACCGGAGCACCCGGAGGAAACCCACACAGACACGGGGAGAACATGCAAACTCCACACAGAAAGGCCCTCGCCGGCCACGGGGCTCGAACCCGGACCTTCTTGCTGTGAGGCGACAGCGCTAACCACTACACCACCGTGCCGCCCTATATATATATATATATATATATATATATATATATATATATATATATGCATCTCATCTCATCATCTGTAGCTGCTTTATCCTGTTCTACAGGGTCGCAGGCAAGCTGGAGCCTATCCCAGCTGACTACGGGCGAAAGGCGGGGTACACCCTGGACAAGTCGCCAGGTCATCACAGGGCTGACACATAGACACAGACAACCATTCACACTCACATTCACACCTACGGTCAATTTAGAGTCACCAGTTAACCTAACCTGCATGTCTTTGGACTGTGGGGGAAACCGGAGCACCCGGAGGAAACCCACGCGAACACGGGGAGAACATGCAAACTCCACACAGAAAGGCCCTCGCTGGCTGCTGGGCTCGAACCCGGACCTTCTTGCTGTGAGGTGACAGCGCTAACCACTACACCACCGTGATATATGGAATTGCGCTCAGAGATGACGTCCTTGAGCAGCGGTGGTTGTGACTATGTAGTTCTATCCTTGAGTGACAGTCCCGCTGGCAGCTCATGCAGATAAAATCTGTAGTGGTCTGTATTGGTGGTGGTGCTTTCCTGCGCTGCCGTTTCTCTTCGTGTTTGTTGGCGATGGTTTCTTCAAGCACTGCAAGGCTCTTCCCCACCTCTTTCCTCCACCTCTCTCTGTCTTGCACTAGTTGCTTCCAGGCACTTGCATCAATGTTTAGGGCTTTCAAATCCCGCTTGCACACATCCTTATATCTCAGGTACAGTCTTCCAGTGGGACGCTTCCCTGTTGCTAGTTCACCATACAGCAGGTCCTTCAGTATTCTGCCATCCTCCATGCGTTCCACGTGCCCTAGCCACCTCATCCTTCGCTGTTTTAGCAGGCTGTACATACTGGACATACCGGTGCGTTGTAGCACAGCAGTGTTTGTGAGGCGGTCTCTCCAGGTGATGCCCAGGATGCGACGGAGACAGCACATGTGTAGCTGGGGGTCCTGGGGTGCCTGTGACCCCCCCCCCCCCCCCTTTTGTCAGACCATACATTTTTTCAATAGCCACATAAGAATATTAGAAAAACGCCCACTGTAATTTTTCTAATTTTTTTTTTTTTAACTAGATTGTCACCTCAGCCTCATTAGGGTTTCTATAACCTTGTATGGACTTCCTGTGGTTTGGGCGTGAAAACCCGGTTCTGTGCAAGCTCAACACGATCGCACTAGAAAGTATGGTCAAGCTGCCAGTATAGCTGCCGTCTTTTTAGTTGTGAATTACGAGTATTTCCTCTTGTGTTTAATAATATATATATATATATATATATATATATATATATATATATATATATATAGTAATTGTAATTGTAATTTATTTCATATCAGGGACAGTGCACAAAAAAAACATTAATCTTGTACAACAAGATAATATGCTTTGTGCCAGGTTATAGCAGATTGCTACTTTCCGCCTGCAGTCCCTGGGCAGGTTGATGGAATAATGAATACAAAAAAAAACACATATCAATAATAAAAACAAATAAAATTACAGAACACAGATTGTAAAACTAAACTACTATCTCCACCAACCATAACACACAGACGTGTGTGTATATATATATATATATATATATCTCTCATCTCATCTCATTATCTCTAGCCGCTTTATCCTTCTACAGGGTTGCAGGCAAGCTGGAGCCTATCCCAGCTGACTACGGGCGAAAGGCGGGGTACACCCTGGACAAGTCGCCAGGTCATCACAGGGCTGACACATAGACACAGACAACCATTCACACTCACATTCACACCTACAGTCAATTTAGAGTCACCAGTTAACCTAACCTGCATGTCTTTGGACTGTGGGGGAAACCGGAGCACCCGGAGGAAACCCACGCGGACACGGGGAGAACATGCAAACTCCACACAGAAAGGCCCTCGCCGGCCACGGGGCTCGAACCCAGGACCTTCTTGCTGTGAGGCGACAGCGCTAACCACTACACCACCGGGCCGCCCATATATATATATATATATATATATATATAAAAAATTTATGTTTTCCATCAAAGTTGCATTTTGTGGCTTCGAAGCTAAGTTTTAGTGTGCCGTTTCTAGAACGCAACATCAAGAAAACGTGGAAGAAACAGCAATAATGGAAGAGCCGGTTTCTAAGCTACCTAAAACTAGCAATGGTAATTATTTTTTTGTGACATATTTTTCATTTTCATATTTTTCATATTTTTCATTCTAGTACCAAGTCAATTTTTTTATGATAAAACAGACTCAAAACAAGATGCATCATCGCCTTCGGCAGACCAAGAAACACCGGCCCAAGCAGCAGCTTCCAGTGAGTGAGCTTGGTTTGCTTATGCTACGGTCGCTGTTTGGTTTGATAGAATTAGCCCAAAACAACTCAAAAACAACAAGCTCAACCATTCTTTTTGGTCAGTGTAGGCTTTGCCAGATGAAATAATCTTGAAGATTATGAAGCACCTACCGCTCTCGGCAGTGTTCCATAGCTTGTCGAGTACCTGCAAAAGGCTGCTGCAGCTATCTCACACAACCGTGTTATGGAAACGTTTCACGCTAGAAGATACAGGATGTCCTCCTTTCTATACCATCCATAGTTTTTAAGAGCATTTTTGAGAGGCATTGTGCTCATTTTCACCATCTTTATTTTAACGGCAATTTTGAACAACGTTTCACCTTTCACTTTAGTAAATTCAAGCTTGCACAAAGTGATCAAGCTGCCAGTGTGCTGCCGTCTTTTTAGTTGCGAATTACGATGCCGGATAAAGCTGATTTGGCCTAATCATTGTCCGACATCTCAACAGCTTGCAACATGAGATGAAAGAATGATGCAAAGACCACATTATTTTCTCAAATGTATTCAATGTATTTTTTTTTTTTCATTTACAAACCTGCAGGTATGTACTCAGGCTGCCAATCAGTGTGTGGACACCACCCCCTTTGAAAAATTCTAGCTATGCCCCTGCATTTAAACCTAAGAGCAATTTAGCATAGCCAACCAATGGTTTTGGGAAGTGGAACGAAACCAGAGAACCCACAGGAGAACATGTGAAGCTCTGCACATACAGTAACCTGAGCTCAGGCTCGAACCTGGAGCTGTGAAGCAAGCAATGCTACCTACTATACCAGTCATAGTTCATGGTACATATTTTACCAAGATATCTTTTAAAATGTTTCTTCTAACTTTTGTCGTTGTGCAGGGGGCTGGGATATGGACGGTAAAGGTCCCAGCATATGGGACACTTTTTGCCACAGTAAAGGCCGAGTGTTTGAGGATCACACTGGAGATGTGGCCTGTAACAGCTACCAGCTTTGGGATGAAGATCTGAAGTGTATCCAGCAGTTAGGCCTCTCACACTACCGTCTCTCCTTCTCCTGGTCACGGTTGCTTCCTGATGGAACCACACGTTTTGTCAGCCCAGAAGGTACCCTGTCTGGAAAGTGATAAATTATTTATGTATTTTATATTCACTACTAACCACCTCTGACTACAGAATTACATATTTTCATTTCAAAATTTCAGTTTAAGACCATGTAAGGTTATTGTGTTAATAAACAATATTTTTCTGCACGTCACTTCTCAAAGAGGGGCAGCACGGTGGTGTAGTGGTTAGCGCTGCCGCCTCACAGCAAGAAGGTCTGGGTTCGAGCCCCGTGGCCGGCGAGGACCTTTCTGTGTGGAGTTTGCATGTTCTCCCCGTGTCCGCGTGGGTTTCCTCCGGGTGCTCCGGTTTCCCCCACAGTCCAAAGACATGCAGGTTAGGTTAACTGGTGACTCTAAATTGACCGTAGGTGTGAATGTGAGTGTGAATGGTTGTCTGTGTCTATGTGTCGGCCCTGTGATGACCTGGCGACTTGTCCAGGGTGTACCCCGCCTTTCGCCCGTAGTCAGCTGGGATAGGCTCCAGCTTGCCTGCGACCCTGTAGAACAGGATAAAGCAGCTAGAGATAATGAGATGCGATGAGACTTCTCAAAGAAGGAACTCATTTCTGTTTTATTCCCCAGGTGTAGCATACTATAACAAAGTGATTGATGACCTAATCGCCAATGCTGTTATGCCCATGGTCACCCTGAACCACTTCGACTTGTCTCAGGCTCTGCAGGACCGTGGTGGATGGAAATCTCCAGAGATTGCAGATGTTTTTGACTCGTATGCTCAGTTTTGCTTTAAGACTTTTGGGGATCGGGTGAAGCTATGGATTACACTGAATGAGCCTTATGTGTGTGCTAAGTTTGGGTACGAGAATGGCCTGTTTGCCCCGGGCCTTAAAGAACCAGGGACCTCAGTGTACCTTGTAGGTCACAACATGCTGCGTGCTCATTCTAGAGCCTGGCATAGCTATAATGCCCACTTCAGATGCCTGCAAGGAGGAAAGGTGTCCATAGCTCTTAACAGTGACTGGGCTGAACCTTTCGACCCGTGCTGTCCTGAAGATGTGGCTGCCGCTCAACGATACATGGACTTTAACCTGGGCTGGTTTGCTTGCCCAGTGTTTGGAACAGGGGACTATCCAGAGTCCATGAAGTGCAGGATTGAGGCCCAGAACATTGAACTAGGATTTACCAAGGGGCAGCGTTTGCCCAAGTTTTCAGAGAACGAGCCCAAGCCCTTAGGCACAGCAGATTTCTTTGCACTGAACTACTATACCTCGCGCAAAGTGAAGGACGCAAGCTCTCGTCCCAGTGAGCTCAGTTTCACAGGGGACCAGGGAGTGGAGGCGATAATAGATCCATCATGGCCAGTGTGTGGTGTGTCCTGGCTTGCTGTTGTGCCTGAAGGACTGCGCAAGTTGCTAAAATACATAAAGGTACTGTATGCTTGAGAATTAATGGAGAGATGATATTTATGCTATGCACCTTGTATTTCCAGCATGTGACATGTCCAGATTCACAACTTTTTATTTTGATGGATGTGTTCCTCAGGAGATTTGCAGCAATCCGACTATTTACATCACTGAAAATGGCTTCTCGCAGGTTGGGCCTGTGGAACTGGAAGACCTTGATCGCTGCCAGTTTTATCAGGATACACTTCAGCAAGTATCAAAAGGTCTTGCAATGACCATGTACTTTGTTTTATGCTTGCAGTAATAAATAAATAATAGAGTACTTTAGTTCAAAGTTAGAGGAGTTAAAAATTAATCGTAGTACACTTTTTTTTTTTTAAGGGTGTGTGTGTACATATACAGTAGACTGAAACTTATCAGTGCCTTGTATTGTATTGTTTTCTAGCCATCACAGATGATGGTGTGAATGTGAAAGGATATTTTTCCTGGTCACTTCTGGATAACTTTGAGTGGGCAGATGGCTTCAGTGTGAGATTTGGCCTCTTCCATGTGGACTTCTCCAGCACTGAGCTAAAGCGCACCATGTACCGCTCTGGCAAAGAGTACGCAGCTGTAATAAAAAGATACCGCACCTACAACAAGCTGGACAACTGAAGTCAGCAGTCTGAGATTTTATACTAGACACTAATTTAGATGTTTAAATGAACAACACCAAGAACGAACCAAATGCCTGAAGTACTTTTTTTGATGACTGTTTTTTGTAGGTTTTAAAACCCTGAAATATAAAAACTATAGAATGTAGACATAGAATATTTTAATGCACTACAAGTAGTGTATGAGGAATTGATCCAATTATTTTTTTTTTATATGTGATCATTTTGCGTGTACAATAGTCAATAACAAAAAAAAATTGTTAGTTGTGAATTCTTGAATCTATACATATACAGTACTGTGCAAAAATCTTAGCCACCCTGTTAAGTACAAATTGTGCTATAGATGTTGATTTAATGACTTCTGTATAATCAGGTCAGTATCAAAGCATTTTAATGCCCAAATGTTACTTTTACAACAACAACAATTTTTTTTTTTAAAAATTACTGTCAAATGTTTGTCAATGAACAAAGCAACATATTACATGGACCACTTTTCAGGCAAGTAATATAATGAAGGCTGCTGTGTTTTACATTTAAAAAAAAGAAGAAGAAGAAGAAGAGGCAAGTGTGACAAAGTTCCCAGAAAAACTGTGGCAGGTTCTCCAAAATGTTCAGGAAAACTTTGCTTATAAAAACTGCACAAATTGTACCTTGGCCTTTTATTTAAAAAAGCCAACAAATATGGCTGTTGTTTCATTTATTATGGGTTACTGTTCAGTCCTGTGATAAATTAGTGACCTTCACAGGGTATACCCTGCCTCTTGCTCAAAGTCGCCTGGGTCTGGCTCCAGTTTTCCCCCCGTGACCCTGACGGATAATCGGTATCGATACACTACCGTTCAAAAGTTTGGGGTCACTTTGAAATGTCCTTATTTTTGAAAGAAAAGCACTGTTCTTTTCAATGAAGATCACTTTAAACTAATCAGAAATCCACTCTATACATTGCTAATGTGGTAAATGACTATTCTAGCTGCAACTGTGTGGTTTTTGGTGCAATATCTCCATAGGTGTATAGAGGCCCATTTCCAGCAACTCTCACTCCAGTGTTCTAATGGTACAATGTGTTTGCTCATTGCCTCAGAAGGCTAATGGATGATTAGAAAACCCTTGTACAATCATGTTAGCACAGCTGAAAACAGTTGAGCTCTTTAGAGAAGCTATAAAACTGACCTTCCTTTGAGCAGATTGAGTTTCTGGAGCATCACATTTGTGGGGTCGATTAAATGCTCAAAATGGCCAGAAAAATGTCTTGACTATATTTTCTATTCATTTTACAACTTATGGTGGTAAATAAAAGTGTGACTTTTCATGGAAAACACAAAATTGTCTGGGTGACCCCAAACTTTTGAACGGTAGTGTAAGGGATAGATGTTTACTGCTCTTTATAAACACAACTTGAAGTATCATCTGTATGCAGATGACATTCAAATATATGCTCCGTTCGCAGATGACAATTCTAACGAGATGATGTCTGCAGCTAATTTCAGAATTGAAAGATGTCTGGTTGATATTGACTGTTGGATGTCCATCAACAGTCTGAAACTGAATAAGGATAAGACTGAGCTTCTTATCTTCCATTCAAAGTTCCGCAAGCAGCTGCCCTTCCCATCTCTGGTCTTTGGTGATGAAGTCATCGCTCCATCAATCTCGGTGAAGAATATTGATGCCATCTTGGATAGAACTATGTGTTGTTACAGATCAATGCTGGGTGCAAGGGTGCTTTCTTCCATCTATGAAATATTGCATAAATCAGGAAGCTTTTATTGTTCAACAGAACAGAGCTCTTTATTCATCCTTTCGGGACATCGAAGGTTGACTCGTACAATGTGCTCCTCTTTGGTTTGCTGGAGCCAAGAAGCTTTTATTTGTCACACGTACACTCAAGCACAGACTTGGCCTGAAAGTCAAAGTTAATCTCTGCATTTAACACACACAAGTGAGCAGTGGGCAGCTATGCTACAGCACCCAGAGAGCAGTCGTGGGTGAGGTGCTTTGCTCAAGGGCACTTCAGCCAAACCTCAGGCCACGGCTGCCCCATGTTAACCTAACAGCATGTCTTTGGACTGTGGGGGAAACCCACGCAGACACGGGGAGAACATGCAAACTCCGCACAGAAAGGCCCCCGTCAGCCGCTGGGCTCGAACCCAGAACCTTTTTGCTGTGAGGCAACAGTGCTAACCACTACACCACTGTGCCACCCAAGTATGAACTTCTGAAGCTTCAACGTGTTCTTAATGCCACTGTTCGGCTTCTGATGTGTACACACAAATTTGAGCATATCAGTCCAGTACTTAAGCAGCTTCGTTGGTTACCAGTAGAGAAACGTATCCACTTCAAGATTCTACTTCTGGCCTTCAAAGGGTTGCATGGTTTTGCGCCTGGTTATATCGTGATGCTCTACAGCTCTATGTCCTGACAAGAACACTTAGATCTTTGAATGCTGTTCTTTTAAAGCCAGTGGATTACCATCTCAAGACATATGGCTATCGTTTTTTTTGCTGTAGCTGCACCTCACCTCTGGAACATGTTACCCACTGACTTTAGATCTTGTGACTCTCTTTTCAAGTCAAAAACTTAAGATTCATCTATTTAGAACTTAATATTTGTATCTCTTATCGCCCATTTATACTGTATGTATTTACATATTGTATATTTAGTGCTGGGCGGCACGGTGGTGTAGTGGTTAGTGCTGTCGCCTCACAGCAAGAAGGTCCTGGGTTTGAGCCCCGGGGCCGGCGAGGGCCTTTCTGTGTGGAGTTTGCATGTTCTCCCCGTGTCCGCGTGGGTTTCCTTCGGGTGCTCCGGTTTCCCCCACAGTCCAAAGACATGCAGGTTAGGTTAACTGGTGACTCTAAATTGACCATAGGTGTGAATGTGAGTGTGAATGGTTGTCTGTGTCTATGTGTCAGCCCTGTGATGACCTGGCGACTTGTCCAGGGTGTACCCCGCCTTTCGCCCGTAGTCAGCTGGGATAGGCTCCAGCTTGCCTGCGACCCTGTAGAAGGATAAAGCGGCTAGAGATAATGAGATGAGATGAGATGAGATATTTAGTGCTGGGCGGCACGGTGGTGTAGTGGTTAGCGCTGTCGCCTCACAGCAAGAAGGTCCTGGGTTTGAGCCCCGGGGCCGGCGAGGGCCTTTCTGTGTGGAGTTTGCATGTTCTCCCCGTGTCCGCGTAGGTTTCCTCCGGGTGCTCTGGTTTCCCCCACAGTCCAAAGACATGCAGGTTAGGTTAACTGGTGACTCTAAATTGACCGTAGGTGTGAGTGTGAATGGTTGTCTGTGTCTATGTGTCAGCCCTGTGATGACCTGGCGACTTGTCCAGGGTGTACCCTGCCTTTCGCCCGTAGTCAGCTGGGATGGGCTCCAGCTTGCCTGCGACCCTGTAGAAGGATAAAGCGGCTAGAGATAATGAGATGAGATATTTAGTGCTCAGAACTCTCTCTATGAGCGCTTTATAAGTATTTTTGCTGTTGTTGTCGTTTTTATAGTATACAGGGTTAGTCAAAATTATGTTAATGCTAATGGATTATTTTTCTCCTGAATGTGTGGTGCACCGTGACTGCTGCTGGTGTAATTGGGCCTTATTTTTTTTGACACCCCAACAGTGACGTCAGACGTCTACTTACAGATGGTGCAGCAATACGCCATTGATGAACTTCCACTACAGATCTGATTGGTTTCTACCGTTTAAGTGTTAACATCGTTTTGATAATTCCTGTATTTGTATACAGAAGCATTTAATTTATGTTCCTAAGACTTTTGCAGAGTACTGTATAAAGCTGATATGTTTGTTATATGTGTAATATTATACAAAAGTCATCACATGAGGTTAAGAGTACAAGGCAGAAAGTAATAGTTGAAGGAGGTAGAACTGTTCCCAGGTGTGGAATGTGCTCGATGGTCACGGGTGATGGTTAAATACATGACTGATCAGTTACATATTTACATCGACATGCTGTACAGTTTAGGGAACAAGCTTGAAAATCTTCTAAATTGTATCTTTGGTATTGTTTTGATTTGACCTAGTATATGAATGACAGGGAAAGGGTGGAGTGAGGCCAGGGCTACTCTGTTTGTTTTGTTGATGAGCACTGCCACATGGTGGTGCAAAAAGGTATCGCATGTACAGATGATTTCACTTCCAGCAGAGTTGTAGGAACCAGCACCATGCTGCACGTTGATGAAAAGCAGATGTTTACCACAAGTGTTACTGACTATAATGTTATAATGTAAGGTTAATGTTTTAATCTGATAATAAAATATGTTGATTTATTTCAGCAGAAGATCAAGAAATTCAGTTTCCTTCAGGAGTCTTTGGAAGCTGAAACAGAGATTCACAGAAACAAATACTGTTGTGTTTTTCCCCACGTCATGATGTTCAACCAACTTTCAAGTAAAGCTGTTTGACAGTTTTCTATAATGTTAAAATCACCAAATGGTTGGATTTTAGATGATATGTAGAATATATAGGGCGGCACGGTGGTGTAGTGGTTAGCGCTGTCGCCTCACAGCAAGAAGGTCCGGGTTCGAGCCCTGTGGCCGGCGAGGGCCTTTCTGTGTGGAGTTTGCATGTTCTCCCCGTGTCCGCGTGGGTTTCCTCCGGGTGCTCCGGTTTCCCCCACAGTCCAAAGACATGCAGGTTAGGTTAACTGGTGACTCTAAATTGAGCGTAGGTGTGAATGTGAGTGTGAATGGTTGTCTGTGTCTATGTGTCAGCCCTGTGATGACCTGGCGACTTGTCCAGGGTGTACCCCGCCTTTCGCCCGTAGTCAGCTGGGATAGGCTCCAGCTTGCCTGCGACCCTGTAGAAGGATAAAGCGGCTAGAAATAATGAGATGAGATGAGATGTAGAATATATAATATGGAATTGTAAAATCATTCATCTTCAGGAGTCAACTTGTCCTGGTCAGGGTGTTGATGGATCTGGAGCTGATCCACTCGTCCACAAGCATCTGAAGAGAGCTGGCTCATATGACCTCTATAATAGCTTCTGGCAATTTTATTTCTAATGAATACATTTAGAAATATAACATTTTATTACTGAGCAGCACATTTAGGTATTCGGTCCTGGACAATGTATGTGCCATTTTTTGTTTTAAATGTATTAACTAGATGTCACATATACATATCAGCCATAACGTTATGACCACTGAGAGGTGAAGTGAATTACATTGATTATCTCATTACAGTGGTACCTGTCAAGGGGTGGGATATATCAGGCAGCAAGAGAACAGTCAGGTCTTGAAGTTAATGTGTTGGAAGCAGGAAAAATGGGCAAACATAAGGATCTGAGCGACTTTGACAAGAGCCAGATTGTGATGGCTAGATGACTGGGTCTGAGCATCTCCGAAATGGCACTTCCTGTGGGGTGTTCCCGGTATGCAGTGGTTAGTACCTACCAAAAGTGGTCCAAGGAAGGACAACCGGTGAACCGGCAACAGGGTTATGAGTGTCGAAGGCTCATTGATTCACATGGGGCACGAAGGCTAGCTCATATGGTCCAATCCCACAGAAGAGCTACCGTAGCACAAACTGCTGAAAAAGTTAATGTTGACACTTTTCTGTTTTAGCCAGGATTAACTTTTTCAGCAGTTTGTGCTACAGAAGCTCTTCTGTGGGATTGGACCTTATGGGCTAGCCTTCGTGCCCCATGCGAATCAGTGAGCGTTTGAGACCCATGACCCTGTCGCCGGTTCACCGGTTGTCCTTCCTTGGACCACTTTTGGTTGGTACTAACCACTGCATACCGGGAACACCCCACAGGATGTGCCATTTTGGAGATGCTCAGACCCAGTCACCTTGCCATCACAATTTGGCCCTCATCAAAGTCACTCAGATCCTTACACTTTCCCATTTTTCCTGCTTCCAACACATCAACTTCGAGAACTGACTGTTCTCTTGCTGTCTGATATATCGCACCCCCTGACAGGTGGCACTGTAATGAAGATAATAAATAATGTTATAGCTGATCGGTGTAGATAGTACTGTATTTGTATTAAAACCTAATAACTGTTAGCTACATGAGAGCACAGACAAACCATAATGCCAGTCAGTTATGAAAAGTGTTATTGGTAGTCTTCACTACTCTCGTTCACTAATGCTGTTTGCCATTTCAGTCATTCATTGTAACACTGCACTTGAACCCTGCTGCATAAGAAATATAACTAACTGTGTCTTAAACATGGCATGGCAGATTGCATGACCTAGCAATTGTATAACAGTTGCCTAATAACATTACTGAAGTAATTGTCATGATAGCTGTCATAACGGTTGTTGTCATGACAGTTTGTTATACACAAATTTGTGCTGTGTTCCCATTATGATACACAATGACAAGATAATGACAAGTTTCAAAATGCTTGATAAAATGTTATGATCATTCTGACTTCACATGAAATATCACTGTAGTGTACATACATTGTTATTCATAAAAGGTTATACCACAGTGACATTGCGAAGTCTATGGCAGGGTCATAAACTCATTGTCAGTTTATTTAGCGAACCTTTAGTTCCCACCCTATGAACCAAAAGATTACTGTTTAATGGCCGTCATCATGTTTACATCTTGGAAGGCATTCTCTTGCTTTGTTTGAAGCAATTATTTAAAACATTTCCATGCATGTTATCACGCTATATGTAATGTTTTCAGTGTAACTCTATCTATATATTTTTAGTTTAATGGTATCTATACTGTTATTTATGACCCTTATTTATAATGGTATCTATACTGTTATTTATGACCCTGCCTTTTTATTTATTTTTTACTTTGTTACTGGCAACAGGCCTGCCATTGTACATTGTACATAATACACTGGTTTTTTTTTTGCCCACCCATTTTTGTGATTTTATTCTTTTTGTGATTTTATTTTCTTGCTCCTTTTTTTAATGTACCGCTCTTCACCCTTCTAATTGCCGTTCGGGGATAAATAAAGTTTTGTCTGATCTGATCTGATCTTGTCATGGGTATATGGAAATAGTAATATGAAATTAGAACTGTGATTAAATTTTTAGCCAGATCTACTATGGAGGCTCCTGATGTAGAGGTATGAGCAGGTATAATTATTTTAATCCTATTCCCACCTTCCCCCAAAGGAATTCTGATCAATCCTACCAGCATCTGTAGAAAGGTTGATTAATCCCACCTGCTCGCAAAAATATTAGCTCATCCGGCCGACAGGTGATGAGTTTATGCGTTCATGTGTTGTCCGTCATCTGTCCAGCACCGTCCACATTTCATGAAAATCACTTCTTCTCTCTCAATTCTTCACTGATTTTTGTTCTTTTTGGCAGGAAGGTAGGTCTGCCTGGGGTGCATACAGCTTCTACCCAAATTTGCAAAATTGCAATTAATAATGAAGCTATGGAGTAATTAAGCCCTAATGAGCAGTTTCCACACAAATTGCTTCTTCTCCCTCAATTCTTCTCCATTTTTGATTCTCTCTGGCATGAAGGTAGGGGTACCTAAGGTGCATATAACTTCTACCCAGATTTGCTTAATAACAATTATTAATGAAGTTATGGACTAATTAAGCCTTAATGAGCAGTTCAACAAAAATTGGTTCTTCTCAGTCAATTCCTCATCGTTTTGGATTCTTTCTGGCAAATAGGTAGGTATTCCTAGGGTGTAATATATATTCTATATATAGCTTGTATAATTGTTTACGGATGATATTGTGATATGTGGTGAAAGTAGAAAGGAGGTTGAGCTGGGTTTGGAGAGATGGAGGTATGCATTGAAACGAAGAGGAATGAAGGTGAGCAGTAGCAAAACAGAATGCATGTGCATCAGTGAGAATGGGGATGAGAGCGTAGTGAAGATGCAAGGAGTAGACATAAAGAAAGTTGGTGAATTCAAGTACCTGGGGTCAACTGTGCAGGAAAATGGGGGCTGTGATAGTGAGGTGAGAAAGAGAGTGCAGGCAGGATGGAGCGGTTGGAGAAGGATTTCGGGAGTCATTTGTGATAGGAAAGTCCCAGCAAAAGTGAAAGGTAAGATGTATAAGACAGTAGTGAGACCAGCTGTGATGTATGCATTGGAGACCGTACCCTTAACGAAGAGACAGGAGGCAAAGTTGGAGGTGGCGGAGTTGAGGATGTTAAGGTTTGCGATGGGAGTGACAAGGTTGGACAGGATAAGGAATGAGCAGATCAGAGGGACAGCACATGTGGAGAGCTTGGGAATTAAGCTAAGAGAGATGAGACTGAGATGGTACGGGCACATCCTGAGAAGAGATGCAGAGCATGTTGGAAGGAGAATGTTGAGGATGGAGCTGCCAGGCACACGAAAATGAGGAAGGCCAAAGAGGAGATACATGGATGTGGTGAGAGAGGACATGAAAGTGGCAGGTGTGGTAGAGAAAGATATGGAAGACAGGGAGCAATGGAGACGAAAGATCCGCTGTGGCGACCCCAATCCCACATTTTGCCACATGGTTTGGTGTGATTAGACGTATGATTTTGCAAAATGTAGGCGGCTTGTTGTTTTAGAAAAGCCTGTCATTTCGCACTGTGGAACACATTCATTCATTCATTCATTCATTCATTCATTCATTCATTCATTCATTCATTCTTCAGTAAATACTTTATCCTGGTCTAAATCACTTTGATTTAATGTATTGATTTGTTTATAGTTTGTAAATAGGACTGAATAAGTTTATCAGAAAATATCGTGGGCAGGTACAAGCAAAAATGAAACCATCAATGACAGCATAGCTCACTCTAGCCCCATCTAGTCCAGAAGGAACAATCTAAAGTGGGCTACTTTGTGCAATAAATGTTACAAGCTATATACAAGCTATATCTTCTTCTTCTTTTGTTATGGTCTAAAGCAACAAAGATAGAACCTTTTGGGTATAATTTACAAAACATGTTTGACCCAAAAAGAAGAGAGCTCATGATCCAAATAGCACTACACCCATGGTGAAGCATGGTGGTAACAGCATCATTCTATGGGTCTGCTTCTCTTCAGTTTGGTCTTAGGCTCTAGCCAAGATAGAAGATATATGCTTAATTCTGTTCCCCCCAGATCAGATTTGCCTATCTTGATGGCTCACATTCATAATTACAAGTGACCTGTGTCTAACTGCAATCAGAATCAAAATCAGAAATACTTTAATAATCAGGAGGGGAAACTGACTAAACACAATGTAAACATTTTGTCCTCTGAAACAACATGCATGCAGGCACTGATGCATTTTACACAAGTCATCTGCATCACCAACAACAGAAAAACATCATATTTGTGAGACAACTCATGGTATTAAAATTGACTAAATGGACATGCTAGTAGCTAATGCATACATCGCATTCTGCTCTGGAGGATGGCAAACCATTCATCAGTTGTACATGATCAGGTCAAGAAGACCAAAAAAGCCAGACAGCTATCTTTTGCTGTTGTCATAGCTATCGTGGCTTTCTTCCTTTCTTATTTCACCACGTTGCCAGTGCTGGCTGGTGAAGAAAGCACTCAGTGCATGCGTATAGGCAAAAAGCCACATGAATTCCAACCTGACCTTTCTCATTCATGTCGCATGGCCTTGAGTCAATACATATGAAAGTTACCCAAATCTGATGAGAAAAGATCAGATTTCTATGTCCACACAGCCCTGAAAACATCAGATCTGTATCACATTATGACAAAAATCAAATCTGAGTCATTTCTGCCTGGTAATGTGAACATAATGACAGATCCAAATCTTCTTCTTCTTTTGGCTGCTCCCGATCAGGGGTCGCCACAGCAGATCTTTCGTCTCCATTGCTCCCTGTCTTCAGCATCCTTCTCTACCACACCTGCCACTTTCATGTCCTCTCTCACCACATCCATGTATCTCCTCTTTGGCCTTCCTTGTTTTCGTGTGCCTGGCAGCTCCATCCTCAACATTCTCCTTCCAACATGCTCTGCATCTCTTCTCAGGATGTGCCCGTACCATCTCAGTCTCATCTCTCTTAGCTTCATTCCCAAGCTCTCCACATGTGCTGTCCCTCTGATGTGCTCGTTCCTTATCCTGTCCAACCTTGTCACTCACATCGCAAACCATAACATCCTCAACTTCACCACCTCCAACTTTGCCTCCTGTCTCTTCTTTAAGGGTACGGTCTCCAATCCATACATCACAGCTGGTCTCACTACTGTCTTATACATCTTACCTCTCACTTTTGCTGGGACTTTCCTATCACAAATGATTCCCGAAATCCTTCTCCAACTGCTCCACCCTGCCTGCACTCTCTTTCTCACCTCACTATCGCAGCCCCCATTTTCCTGCACAGTTGACCCCAGGTACTTGAATTCACCAACTTTCTTTACGTCTACTCCTTGCATCTTCACTACACTCTCATCCCAATTCTCATTGATGCACATGCATTCTGTTTTGCTACTGCTCACCTTCATTCCTCTTCGTTCCAATGCATACCTCCAAAATACCAATCTATTTTGGCACAAAACCTGCAGGCCTCTGTTAGACAGCTGAAAAAAAAAACATTTCACCTTCCAGCATGATAATGACCAAAGCACTAATCAACAAATGTCAACATAGGAAAGAAAAAGAAGATGAAAATTTTGAAATGACCAGCTCAGATCTAAATCCTATCGAAAACATGTGAAATGAACTGAAAGGGCTTTGCACAGGAGCTCACCTCACAGATTGATAGACCATTTTTTTGCAGAATGCAAGAGTGGAAAATCATTGCCAGATATTAAGGTTAAAGGGTATGCACACTGATGCAACCATGTTATTATTTTCTTTCTTTTTTTTTTGAATGAATGAATAACTTTATTTAAACATGATAAGTTGATCAGCAGAGCTGGTGGGGTTGTGCATGTACAGATACAAATAATTCCAAATACAAAACACTAAAAATATACACAATCTTTAAAAAATACCCCTTCAAGTCTGTTGATTATCTGTTAATTATCCATCCATCTGTTTTCTGTAGCCGCTTTATCCTGTTCTACAGGGTCGCAGGCAAGCTGGAGCCTATCCCAGCTGACTATGGGCGAGAGGCGGGGTACACCCTGGACAAGTCGCCAGGTCATCACAGGGCTGACACACAGAGACAAACAACCATTCACACTCACATTCACACCTACGGTCAATTTAGAGCCACCAGTGAACCTAACCTGCATGTCTTTGGACTGTGGGGGAAACCGGAGCACCCGGAGGAAACCCACGCAGACATGGGGAGAACATGCAAACTCCACACAGAAAGGCCTCCATTGGCCACTGGGCTCGAACCCAGGACCTTCTTGCTGTGAGGCAACAGTGCTAACCATTGCACCACAGTGCAGCCTTTATCTATTAATTATCTTCATATTAAGTTAATTAACAGTATGCATAACTCTTGTCTTTGTATTTAGTTATGGCTATCATAGGATCAAAATTTATTCTTCTAATGTCAAATTTAGCTCGTAAACGCTCCTATTTTTCTTCCCTAAAATTTTGGTTGCTATATTACAATAAAGGTGGAAAAAGATGTGATGTGGTTTCTTTCTTTCTTTCTTTCTTTCTTTCTTTCTTTCTTTCTTTCTTTCTTTCTTTCTTTCTTTCATTACAAAAACCTCCATCTTAACAGGGGTCCGTTGGCTTTTTAAATCCACTGGATATATTTTACATGACACATTTACAACACTTTTAAACCACAAGGTTCAAGTGAAGTGTTACCTCGTTCGTGGTTACAGCATTTTAACAGCCTTGGGAATAACGCTCTTGAGATTTGTCAAGTTGTCCTGATTAGACTGTTGAGCCAATAGAAATCTTCCTCGCCAGTTACAGCTGCAGATACATCATGTGAGCAGATATGTCCCTTCTGAGGACACGTTAGTAGTTTTAATCGTTACATTTAATCATATTTTGCATTGGGACTCTCTACAGATAATCTTATTAACAGAATCGCATAAAAGGTACATTTGTAGTTGACCAGAGTTAACTTGCAATGTTTTGACAGGCATAATGAAAATGTTCTGTAACAAGGGAACTCATTTCCTTCATATAAATTAACTGAATTATTTAGCTGATTTAATTACCAATCTCAATTATGTAATGTGTACAAAGTGTAGGGGTTATGTTTTGGGCTTATATATTGCAGACAGGTACAGGGGGATTGACTTGTGGTAAATAATTACCTCGTCTATTACTGATCTCCCTCATCTGCATATTCCCATAAGTAAGTTTATAATGAAAGAGTTTCTTTGATAATCAGGCTGACAGAGGATGTATATGATCCCTCTTTGCCCTTGAACAGTGTTCTCTCTTTTGCTCATCGTTTAAAGGGAGAAAAAGAAACACAAGGTTGAGAGGGCCATCTTTCCATCATCTTTACTTTTTATATTCTTTCTTCCTAATTCTCAGGAGAGAAGGAAGAGGGGGTGAAGCAAAAAGCATCTGGTCTCATGCTTTTGCTCAACCACTCAGGATGGTTTTCTTTTTTCTTTTACATGAAAGAGATTTGTAAAGAGGATCTAAAAACTCAAATCTATTTTGCATTGTTACAACCTCAAATCAGAAAAAGTTGTGACAGTATGGAAAATACAAATAAAAAAAGAAAGCAGTCATATCCAAGTTTACTTTGACTTGTATTTCATTACAGACAGTATGAACCCAAGATATTATTTCATGTTTTGTCTGGTCAACTTCATTTCATTTGTTCAGAGGCGATTCTAGAATCTGTTGTAGCCCCAAGCAAAAGTTTCCAGGGGGCCCTTCTGACTAGTGTTCATCATCAATATGTTATAAATAATCTGACACCAACGAAAAATGTATGAAAGCAAAGTTTTTTAAATTCCAAATGTGAAAATACAATGGTAAAGAACAATAAAAACAATAAAAAACAAAATAAATAAGCCCTCGGGCCCTGACTCTCGGGGGCCCCTGGGCCAGGGGGCCCCAAGCAGTTGCCTGCCTTGCCTGTTCACAAGCTGCACATCTGCATTTGTTAATATACATCAATTCCTGTGTTTCAGACCTGCAACACATTAAAAAAAAAGTTGGGACAGGGGCAATTAAAATAATGATGTAATTTGAAAGAGGTGATGTCAACAGGTGATTGTAATCATGATTTGGTACAAAATCAGTATCCAGGAAAGGCCTAGTCTTTGAGGAGCAAAGATGGGCCAAGGATCATCAGTTTGTCTCCAGGGATTTGGATATCTCACCCTCTATGTTGCATAATACCATTAAACGATTCAAGGAACCTGGAGGAATTTTGCTGTGTAAAGGGTAAGGGTACAAGCCTAAGCTGAACACCTATGATCTCTGATCCCTCAGACGGCACTGCATCAAGAACCGTCATTGATCTATAGCTGATAGAGGCTCAGGATTACTTTGGCAAACCTCTGTCAAGCACTACAATACAGGGTTACATCCACAAATCCCAGTTAAAACTTTACTTAGCAAAAAAGAAGCCTTATGTTAACTGTGTCCAGAAGTGCCATGGACTTCTCTGGGCTCGGAAGCATTTGGGCTGGACCATCATACAGTGGAAATGTATATTGTGGTCAGATGAATCATTATTCCAGATCTTTTTTTGGAAGAAATAGATGCCATGTGCTCTGGACCAAAGATGAAAAGGACCATCCAGACTGTTACCAGTAACAAGTCCAAAAGCCAGGCTCTGTCATGGTATGGGGTTGTGTCAGTGCCCTTGGCAAAGGTAACTTACACTTCTGTGATGGCAGTATTAATGCAGAAAAAGTACATTGAGATTTTGGAGCAACATATGCTGCCTTCAAGATGATAACATCTTTTCCAGGGATATTTCAACAAGGCAATGCAAAACCACATTCTGCACACATTACAAAGGCATGGCTGTGGAAGAAGAGGGTGCCTGTCCCCTCTGTCCCCAATAGAGAATGTGTGGCGAATTTTGAAATGAAAAATAGGACAATAACCCCGTACTGTTTCACACCTTAAGACCTGTTTGCAGGAAGAACGAGGCAAAATAACACCTGAAACACTTCATCACTTGGAGTCTTCAGTCCCTAAACATCTTTAAAGTGTTGTGAGATGGAATGGCAACTTTATCTCATCTCATTATCTTTAGCCGCTTTATCCTGTTCTACAGGGTCGCAGGCAAGCTGGAGCCTATCCCAGCTGACTACGGGCGAAAGGCGGGGTACACCCTGGACAAGTCGCCAGGTCATCACAGGGCTGACACATAGACACAGACAACCATTCACACTCACATTCACACCTACGGTCAATTTAGAGCCACCAGTTAACCTAACCTGCATGTCTTTGGACTGTGGGGGAAACCGGAGCACCCGGAAGAAACCCACGCGGACAACATGCAAACTCCGCACAGAAAGGCCCTAGCTGGCCACGGGGCTCGAACCCGGACCTTCTTGCTGTGAGGCGACAGCGCTAACCACTACACCACTGTGCCGCCTGGCAACATTATAAAGTGGTAAATGCTTTACTGTCCCAACTTTTTTAAAAATGTGAATCAAAATTGAAATGTGTTTATTTTGGAAAAAAAAAAGCATGAGTAAAACATCAAAACTCCTTATGAGGTAACAAACAGTAGGCAGAGTAATGATCCAAATGTCCTCTCATCATAGTATTTCTTTGGTTTTGTGGCTTGAGTGCTTATTCTTATGCTTTTGCGGAAACTTATGTGGAATTCACAAATGAGTTATGCAAGACTTACAGGTTCACAAATGTTGAATTGTGACAGTCATTCTAAACGAGGTTAATTAGCTGGAGAGCTAATGCTTAGTATGCGTCCTACATGTCCTCAAATATTTCCTCAGATCGATCCATAGCCACACAACCAGCAGGAGAATTCATTAAATAAAATACTTGTTTACGGAAAGCAGTAAAGCTTTGACCCGATAGTGAAGTCATTCAGACCTGCAGTCTGCCTCCATCTTCAGCTTCGATTGAACCATCACAACTTTAAAAAATCCTAGTGATGATCTTATATGTTCATGATTTCATCAGGATATGTAAAGATAATTATGTATGCGATTATGGCAGCAAAGACAGCAAGAGAGAAGGATGTAAGTGTTCTAAATATCTTTCTTTATTCAAAGTAGCTAAAGAAGCAGCACTGATTTAAATTTCCAGCTCACCAGAATGAAAATACTCTCATAGACTTCATAGTGTACCCTCAGAGATTTCATGATGCTGCAAACCATAATGTTTTTGATTTCTTATGACTGGAACTGAAACCACTGGATGCCTCTGTCACTTCAGAGACATTCTCCCTCTTTTTTCCATCATGCAAACATAGTCCATTGCCAATTTTGTACCATATATATAATATATATATATATAATTTTGTAACATATATACATATGTAAATACTGTGGCAATCTCAAATTTTGAAGGAAACTGTGGCTAAATTGTAAGTTGCAAATTTAATAGCTATTGTGCTTTAATATATGGTAACTGTTTGTATCCAAACAATATGACAGACTTACAAGAAGTCACTGTGGCAGGCACCATCACATTCGCTATATTCCAGATGCATATATATTACATAGACTCAAGTGTTTTACTGGGAAATATGCCACTCATATTATTCATATAAACTACATCCGGGACACTGAGAACCACAACTGTGACATATTTTCCAATATCCTCTCTTGTGAGGATATCGATGAATTGTTTTGATAAATGTTGGTTGTTTTTGTTTGTGAAGGTGTATATATAATCAAAAGAAAATCACATGTTGGCTTGAAGGTATGAAGTTTGTCTTCTCGTGTTGAAAAACTCGCATTTTTCATATGAAATACGTCACGGATCTGAATGACATATTTAAATAACATTGGCTGGCGTTGAGTGGTATATCAGATATATTCCATTCAGCTAGCATGATACTGAATGAGTCGAAAACGAGTTCAAGATCATGCTAGCTGAATGAAATATATCTGATATACCATGAAAAAAAGCCAGCCAATATTATTATTATACATACACACTCTCTTTTCCAGTTTTTCGATGTCCATTGGTATGTTTTTCTCTTATAAAGAGAGGAAAACTGTCAGGACCTTCTAGGCCTTCAGAGAAGCCCAAACATATCAGCATTTCAAATGTTATATTTAATTTCTTTCATTCTTTCACAATTTCATTAGAATTATTTTCTTCTAATTCTAATTTGGCCTCATTTTCTATCAAATTTGCTTCAGAAATGAAAGGGTTACTGTCCTGAAAACATTAAAATCGAGTTATCCAGTGAGATTTTTTTGTTTGCTGTCTCTAGGCTGAGAAGAGTTTAGAGCTGGCTCACTCATTGGTTAGGACTTCATTGCCAGGACAGAAGGCCATGGCAGTGTATGTTTATGTACGAAGTGACAGATGAATTAACCAATCAGATTTTGATTTCTAGTGGAGGAACCAAAAATTTATTGTCCTCGGCCTTCTTGAAGACCAACAGGAGCTTACCTGCGAGTCGGCACAATTAATGTGACAGTGCAGTCACCTTCCAGCCGGTGTAGCGTTCATCGGTAGTGTTAGCGAATGCTAATAAAGCAGTCAATCTAGTGCTATCGAGGGCAAGTAGCACAGGCTAATGACCGAGAAATTAAGATTTCTGTCTCCAGACTCTTCTCCCATGCACGCTCGCCGCAGTATTTTTCACTCAGACTTAAGTATTCATTTCCCTGTGTAATTTACTAAGTTACTTTTAAAATCAACATCGACAGCTGCACACAATGGAGCTATCTGGCACTCTGCCGCTAATCCCTTGCAAACTATTTTGCCCTGTAATTTTTTTGGTGTGTCTGAAGTCCCAGCTCTAATTGTAACGGTTCGCCATTGATTGTAGATATGCGTGAAAAATATCAAATGAAATTTTAGTAGCCTTTTGGCTGTTCAAAGCATCTTTAGTTTCAGTTGTCAGTTTATTTATTTAGTGCTTAATTATAGCATAGCTAATCCTTGCACTGGATTAGTCTAGTCTTTCTCTTTCCCAGCAAACAAAGAAATGCTTCTGTGCATGCGCAGCAGAAAATTTTGTCAGTGGATATTGGCATCAGCTCCAACGTGTGACATCATATTGTCTTGACAATGTGTAATATAGTAAACCATATTGCATGCTCATTCTCCATCAGGTAGAGTGACGTAATACATGTAGGATAAATGATATGCTAACAATATTGCAAACTATCGAACCAAATGAATGAAACCCGCTAGAAGGGAATAGAATACATATATGTTATTTACCAGCTGGGAGGTCCGTATCGTGAAATACCATGACTGAGGTCCTGAAAGTACTGACCAAGGCCCTCTGGGCCGAGGTCAGTATTCAAGGCCGAGGTCACGGTATTTCACCATATGGACCGACCTTAAGCTGGTAAATAATATATTTATTTTTTTCTTTACCAAATTCTAACAGAAAACAAGAGCGCCCGAAAGGGAAAACCGAGCCGAGCCACCATTTTGAATCCTCATTCACGGCTGTAATGCAAATTGCTTCCTCCTCGGTATACAAGTGCACTTCCATGGCAGGAAAAAAACTACATTTTGCCGCCTATGTAGTCCCCTATTTATACAAAATTGAGTAATTCAGGATTTAGCCATGTTTTTGCTTGGCGTTAGCAAGTTAGAGGTTTTTAGCTTTCTCCTGAAATGTTTTCTTTTATTTCTTCTTCCTCAGGGGAGTAAAACTTGCTTTCGCTGTGAACACTGTCATTATCTCTATTCATGCTGTAAAATTAATGCTATTTTCCTGAGAAATGCTGGCAAAAATGGATAAGATTTTTGATAATCTTATAAATAAATCTTATATTAAAAAAAGATAAATGTTGACAAAAAATGCTACTATGTTTGTTGTTGTTGTGAATGAGCGAGTCGCCAGAGGTCCGTACCCAGGGTCCGTAACTGGGGTCAGTATCGTAGGATATGGACCCGCTCGCCAGCCAATCAGAGCGAGGGATTTGATGGAAACCGCACAGAAAAAAAAAAAGTTTTTATTCCATTGAAAAAAGTGTCCTGCATGTATAATATTTCCTGATATTTCACTCCGATTATGTCACTCCCAATATTTACCCACTGACTGGATGCGAGTTGTTAAAATGGTGAACCGGTTCAAAATTAAAATTCTTTTGATTAACTTATGGATATATATTTTTTGTGGATGTGTCTATATAATATAAAGAACATTACACAGTGGCACGAAGATGTGAAGTTTATCTTCTCGTGTTGAAAAATATTTTGAATATATACATTCACCACTTGAAGATAAACTTCATATCTTCACACAACCATGTAATATTCTCTCTCTCTCTGTGTGTGTGTGTATATATATATATATATATATATATATATATATATATATATATATATATATATATGTATGTGCTCGAGCCCCGGGGCCGGCGAGGGCCTTTCTGTGTGGAGTTTGCATGTTCTCCCCGTGTCCGCGTGGGTTTCCTCCGGGTGCTCCGGTTTCCCCCACAGTCCAAAGACATGCAGGTTAGGTTAACTGGTGACTCTAAATTGACCGTAGGTGTGAATGTGAGTGTGAATGGTTGTCTGTGTCTGTGTGTCAGCCCTGTGATGACCTGGCGACTTGTCCAGGGTGTACCCCGCCTTTCGCCCGTAGTCAGCTGGGATAGGCTCCAGCTTGCCTGCGACCCTGTAGAAGGATAAAGTGGCTAGAGATAATGTGATGTGATGTGATGTGATGTATGTGCGTGTACACACCCTGTTAAAATGATAGGTTTTTCTGATGTAAAATAATGAGACCACGATAAATAATTTCAAAACTTTTCCCACCTTTAATGTGAGCTATGATCTGTACAATTCGATTGAAAATCAAACAAATCTGTTAGGGGGAAAAACATAAAAAATAAAAATGTACAATAAGTTGGTTGCATAAGTGTGCACACCCTTAAACTAATACTTTGTTGAAGCACCTTTTGATTTAATTACAGCATTCAGTCTTTTTGGGTCGGAGTCTATCAGCCTGCCACATCTAGACTTGGCAATATTTGCCCAATCTTCCTTGCAAAAGTGCTCCAAATCTGTCAGATTGCGAGGGCATCTCTTGTGCACAGCCCTCTTTAGGTCACCCCACAGATTTTCAATAGGATTTAGGTCTGGGCTCTGGCTGGGCCATTCCAAAACTTTTTTGGGGTCATTGTCGTGCTGAAAGATGAAATTCCTCTTCATCTTCAGCTTTCTAGCAGACACTTGAATGTTTTGGGCCAAAATTGACAGGTATTTAGAACTGTTCATAATTACCTCCACCTTGACTAAAGCCCCTGTTCCAGCTGAAGAAAAACAACCCCAAAACATGATGCTGCCACCACCATGCTTCACCGTGGGTATGGTGTTCTTTTGGTGATGTGCAGTGTTGTTTTTGTGCCAAACATACCTTCTGGAATTGTGGCCAAAAAGTTCAACCTTAGTTTAATCAGACCATAACACATTTTCCCACATGCTTTTGGGAGAGTTGATGTTGTTTTTTTTTTTCAAAATTTAGCCAGGCCTGGATGTTTTTCTTTGATTCTACCTCATAGTCCAGACATATGGAGAATACGGGAGATTGTTGTCACATGTAGTACACAACCAGTACTTTCCAGAAATTCCTGCAGCTCCTTCAGTGTTGCTGTAGGCCTCTTGGCAGCCTCCCTGACCCGTTTTCGTCTTGTCTTTTCATCAATTTTGGAGGGATGTCCAGTTCTTGGTAATGTCACTGTTGTCCCATATTTTCTCCACTTCTTGATGACTGTCTTCACTGTGCTCCATGGTATATCTAATGCTGTGGAAATGTTTTTGTACCCTTCTTCTGACTGATACCTTTCAACAATGAGATCCCTTTGATGCTTTGTAAGATCTTGGAGAACCATGGCTTTTGCTGGAGGATGGAACTGAGTAAATGCCTGAACTTTATTTCAAGTCAAGTCAAGTTTATTTTTATGGCGCTTTTAACAATAGACATTGTCACAAAGCAGCTTTACAGAATTTAAATGACTTTAAACATGAGCTAATTTTATCCCTAATCTATCCCCAATGAGCAAGCCTGTGGCGATGGTGGCAAGGAAAAACTCCCTCAGACGACATGAGGAAGAAACCTCGAGAGGAACCAGACTCAAAAGGGAACCCATCCTCATTTGGGTGATAACAGACAATGTGATTATAACATTTTTAACAGTTTTAACATGAAGTCAGTTTCATTGATGTTATAACTCTTCATTGATGGAAACTTGAGTGCAAAACTGTTCCTGACAACTGCAGTCCTAAAGTTAGCAAGTCAACTGTAGTCCTCAGCCATAAAAGCATTACTGTAAGTGTCCAGAGCATCTTCCAAGTGTGACTTTCGACTGTCCATATGGGGCCGTCCTCCACAGGAGCAATGTGATGAGACTCCAACCAGATGTAGGGCATCAGGATGGATTAGGCAGGTCCGAGGAGCAGAAGAGGTCAGCATCTCGATCTCAGGATTGTCATGTAACTCAGAGGGACAGATGGGGGAGAGAGAGAAAATACAGGTTGTTAGGTATGTCCAGCATCACCTGATGAGTAAGAACAGTATACATTTTGTGCTGAGTGCAAGCAGGGACTCCAGCAAAACTAACTATGACAGCATAACTAAAAGGAAAGAGCCAGAAGGTAACACAGGCATGAGGGAGCCCCAGGACATAAAGCAGCAGCCACTACACTGTCAACAAACTCAAGTGAGCGAGTGAGTGGGAACTGACAGCACCATACATACCAGTTCACCAAAACACTCTATGTCTGAGGACCCTCCAGATCTACACCTTTACCTCATAAACACTGTTAATAAGCATCCAGTGTCTAATGTCCTTTACACATTCCTCAATTCTATTAAGCTGGTGTCTCTCATCTGGTTTTGCAGAAACATACAACTGTGTGTCATCAGCATAACAGTGGAAACTAATACCATGTTTATGAATAATATCACCAAGAGATAACATATATAAAGAAAAGAGCAGTGGCCCTAAGACAGAACCTTGTGGAACACCAAACTTTACCTCAGTATGTCTAGAGAAATCACCATTTACATCAACAAACTGATAGCGATCAGTTAAATAAGAGCTGAGCCAGGAGAGGGCCGTTCCCTTAACTCCCACAACATTTTCTAGTCTATCCAGAAGAATGGAATGATCAATGGTATCAAATGCTGCACTAAGGACACTTACAGTGAGAATGGGTTCCCTTTTGGGTCTGGTTCCTCTCGAGGTTTCTTCCTTGTGTCGTCTGGGGGAGTTTTTCCTTGCCACCGTTGCCACAGGCTTGCTCATTAGGGATAGATTAGGGATAAAATTAGCTCATGTCTTGGGTCATTCAGATTCTGTAAAGCTGCTTTGGGACAATGTCTACTGTTAAAAACGCTATACAAACAAACTTGACTTGACTTGACTAAGGTCAAGCAACACAAGCAGCAAGACGCAGCCCTGATCAGACGCCAACAGTAGGTCATTTACTACTTTAACCAAAGCTGTCTCTGTGCTATGATTAGGTCTAAATCCTGACTGATACATTTCATGGATGTTATTCCTATGTAAATATGAGCATAACTGCTGTGCCACAGCTTTTTCAAGGATCTTGGAGATAAAGGGGATATTTGATATTGGCTGATAATTGGACAGCTGACAGGGATCAAGGTCAGGTTTTTTAATCAGGGGTTTGATAACTGCTAGTTTAAAGGATTTGGGTACATAGCCAATCGTAAGAGAAGAATTTATTATTTTTAGAAGCAGTTCAATTACTTCAGGTGTTATCTGTTTGAATAGACGTGTAGGTAAGGGATCTAGTACACAAGTTGAAGATTTTGATGCAGAGATTAATGAAAGTAATTTGATTTCTCTAAGGGGAGTAAAATATTCTCATTGATGATCTGATACAATTACATTGTTAACTACAGGGTCACTTAAGTTGTCTGACCTTAAATTAGTAGTTTGAATTTTTTTGTTGGATATTTTCAATTTTGTCATTGAAAAATTCATGAAGTTGTTACAACTACATACTGCAGGTGTGCATGTGTCTATAGTGGACTTATTCCTGGTTAATTTTGCTACAGTATTAAATAGGAATCTAGGATTATTTTTGTTATCCTCTATTAAGGAGGAGAGATACACTGATCTAGCAGCACTAAGAGCTTTTCTATACTTCAGGAAGCTCTCCTTCCAAGCTAATTTGAACGCTACCAATTTTGTTTGATGCCATTTACGTTCCAGTTTTCGAGTGGTCTGTTTTAAAGTCGAATGTCGTCGTTATACCAGGGTGCTAATTTTTTCTCTCTGATCATTTTCCTTTTAAGAGGAGCTACATTATCTAAAGTATAGCGGAACGTTGACTGTAAGCATTCAGTTGCCTGATCAAGTTCTTTGGGGGCTGACAGTGACCCAATCAAAGTTGATAACTCTGGGATATTATTTACAGTGCTGCTTGAAAGTTTGTGAACCTTTTAGAATTTTCTATATTTCTGTATAAATATGACCTAAAATGTCATCAGACTTTCACACAAGTCCTAAAAATAGATAAAGAGAACCCAGTTAAACAAATGAGACAAAAATATTATACTTGGTCATTTATTTACTTTTACTGCCCACTCACACCTGATTGTCATCCCATTGATTGAAAACACCTGACTCTAATTTCACCTTCAAATTAACTGCTAATCCTAGAGGTTCACATACTTTTGCCACTCACAGATATGTAATATTGGATCATTTTCCTCAATAAATAAATGACTAAGTATAATATTTTTTGTCTCATTTGTTTCACTGGGTTCTCTTTATCTACTTTTAGGACTTGTGTGAAAATCTGATGATGATTTAGGTCATATTTATGCAGAAATATAGAAAATTCTAAAGGGTTCACAAACTTTCAAGCACCACTGTCTAAAGCTCTGTGCAGTAGTTGACATGAATGTACGTTTAATACAGTAGCATGGTGAGGTGCATATTATTACTCAGACATAGTTTGAATGAGATGAGATAATGATCTGAGATAACTTCAGACTGTGGAAGTGTGACTATATTTTCTACGTTTAACCCGAATGTTAGTATTAGATCGAGGGTGTGACCACCATTATGGGTCGGTCCTATGACATTCTGATTAATCCCTACTGAATCTAAAATGGACACAAACGTTGTTTTCAAAGGGTCTTCTGGGTTATCGAAGTGAATATTAAAATCTCAGACAACTAAAGCTTTGTCTCAGGAAATTACCAGGTCTGAGATAAAATCTGCACATTCAGAAAGAAACTCAGAATATGGCCCCGGGGGCCGGTAAATAATAAGTAACGGAAACTTTATTTTTTAGTAACTTTATTTGGGGTTAATCAGAGTCCTTTTAATTGATGGCAGGTGTGAACCCGAAAAGACTGAATGCTGTAATTAAATCAAAAGGTGCTTCAACCAAGTATTAGTTTAAGGGTGTGCACACTTATGCAACCAGTTTATTGTATGTTTTTTATTTTTTATGTTTTTCCCCCTAACAGATTTGTTTGATTTTCAATCGAATTGTACAGATCATAGGTCACATTAAAGGTGGGAAAAGTTTTGAAATTATTTATTGTGGTCTCATTTTTTTACATCAGAAAAACCTATCATTTTAACTGGGTGTGTACACTTATATATATATATATATATATATATATATATATATATATATATATATATATATATATATGGGCGGCACAGTGGTGTAGTGGTTAGCGCTGTCGCCTCACAGCAAGAAGGTCCGAGTTCGAGCCCCGTGGCCGGCGAGGGCCTTTCTGTGTGGAGTTTGCATGTTCTCCCCGTGTCCGTGTGGGTTTCCTCCGGGTGCTCCGGTTTCCCCCACAGTCCAAAGACATGCAGGTTAGGTTAACTGGTGGCTCTAAATTGACCGTAAGTGTGAATGGTTGTCTATGTCTGTCAGCCCTGTGATGACCTGGCGACTTGTCCAGGGTGTACCTCGCCTTTCGCCCGTAGTCAGCTGGGATAGGCTCCAGCTTGCCTGCGACCCTGTAGAACAGGATAAAGCGGCTACAGATAATGAGATGAGATGATATATATATATATATATATATATATATATATATATATTTGTTACTACTGTAGTGTATTCTGGGAAAAAGCCCGTCTATATAGCATACTACAAACTGTTGCACATGTTCAAAACTCTTTAAGCCAGAGGATTTCATGAAGGATTTCAAGTTTGAACTTGCTGGTATCTAGCTAAAGATTGGTAATCACAGAGGACACAGTCCCTTCAATCTTTCTGTGGCCTATTGCCAATCAGATACTGATTACAGAAACATCACCGCCACTGAAGAAAAGTGGTAAAGTGTCTAACTTTCCCTGTAGCTCTATTAGACATGCTGTGAAGGTGATTTCAAGTTTAAAGGTGAGCTGGGTGATATTGCTTGCATACAATGCGGATCTCTGATTAATGGGAATTTGGTCTTTTGATACATAAATACAGAAAGGCTTCCTCCCCCCCCCGAAACGGCTTTGATGGTAAATTTTACACGTTTGTCAAAACTCCTCAATGGTGCAGTGCTTTTTGCATCCAAGTGAGTTTTTTTTTCCTGATTGGAAATGATGTAAATGCAAGAACGTTTTATTGCTTTGTTGAATAAAAAACACATTTAAGAATCAAATTGGTCTATTTTGCCTTGATTACTCTAACAGATACCTGAAACAACCAAAACAATAGGACTAGGCAATAGTCAAAAACCATGAAATGAGGAAAGCAGTTAGGAACTAACGAGGAAAATTCAAATACACAGAGAACTTCCAAATGAGATCAGGTTCAAAATGGAGGACAGGTATGTAAATAACAGCGCCCACCAGTAACAAGATAGCATACCATTTATAAAGGCATGTACTAATTGTGATCAGGTGTGTACTGTACATCGGAAAGTATAGATAGTTTGAGGGTGAGTCTGTGATTGGTGATTCATCATGTGTCATGGGTATGAGATCTGTTTACTGGTATGAAGGTAGCACTCGGACCTGGAGCTGACTGAGAGCCCTAGGACAAGGAGCTGGACAATATGTTCAGTATGCATGAAGTTTCCATTTCGGCCTAGGTCCAGGATGTCCAGTGTTGGGACACAGCAGTATTCCTCAGAACTATATCCCTCTCAAACAATGAGGTATTGGTGTCTTCCTCTGTGCCAATCTTTACTAGATTTGACAGTCTAACCATTGATATCTTGCAGTAGAAGCTGGTGTGTCAACCACAAATGGACTGCATGTGGCAGGACATAAAGGCTTAAGAAGAGAATAATATAAACTGGGTAAAAAGCAAGCATAACATAAATCACTGATGCATTGGATGATCTTTAAGAGCCTGGTGTAATGAGGCATCAGCTTCTGAGCATACCAGTGCAGATAAAGCTCCCTGGTGGAGAGCTGTGTGGTGCCCTGACTCATAAACTGGTGTCTCAGTATGATAATGGTTGGCAAACTCTTTAATGATATTGAACCATGCTAGTGTACACAGATCTGAAGAAAGAAGTAACCCAACTGCTTCCTGTTCTCATATTCATCTTCCCTCATGAACAAATAACAGATTAGAAATTAACAGTGGTGGACAAAGTACATACTTATGTGGAAGCAGAGCATTTTTTAAGGATTTTCCACTAGGAGACCAACTGGTCTGGGCAATACAATTACAGGCCCCAGAGTCCATGCGGCTGCACCGCTGCGGCATATTCTGTGATGCAAAATGGTTCACCAATCACCATACAGACAAACACACTACAGCTATCAAGAGCAATTACCAAGCACAAATGTTATGTCAAAGACACTCAAAGTTACACAGTAATGACATCGGATTCTGACATCAGCCATCTCAGTAACCAAATTTTAGTCTTGTTTTTCTTAACCAACATGATCTTGTGTGTGTATCTTATAACATAGATCTTCATTTTCCTTGTTAAATGTATACTTACATGGTACTTGGTTAATTAATTGCAACTGATTGAACCAAATGATAAGACATACACTACCGTTTAAAAGTTTGGGGTCACTTCGAAATGTCCTTATTTTTGAAAGAAAAGCACTGTTCTTTTCAATGAAGATCACTTTAAACTAATCAGAAATCCACTCTATACATTGCTAATGTGGTAAATGACTATTCTAGCTGCAAATGTGTGGTTTTTGGTGCAATATCTCCATAGGTGTATAGAGGCCCATTTCCAGCAACTCTCACTCCAGTGTTCTAATGGTACAATGTGTTTGCTCATTGCCTCAGAAGGCTAATGGAGGATTAGAAAACCCTTGTACAATCATGTTAGCACAGCTGAAAACAGTTGAGCTCTTTAGAGAAGCTATAAAACTGACCTTCCTTTGAGCAGATTGAGTTTCTGGAGCATCACATTTGTGGGGTCGATTAAATGCTCAAAATGGCCAGAAAAATGTCTTGACTATATTTTCTATTCATTTTACAACTTATGGTGGTAAATAAAAGTGTGACTTTTCATGGAAAACACAAAATTGTCTGGGTGACCCCAAACTTTTGAACGGCAGTGTATGGTGTGTGTGTGTGCGTGTGTGTGTGTATAAACCCTTGATGATGTAATTTCAATGGGGGATTAAATGTATCACAAATGGCCTGCAGAAACCTGCTGCAAACTGAACAAAAAGCTTTGTGTTGATATAAAACTGTCTTGTGTGGAAATAGAGAATACAAAATTAAAGTTGGCAAAAGCTATTTCTGTGACAGATGTTGCCCTATCTTTTATTTATCTGTTGTGTCTATTAAATAAAGCAGGATAAACTATCCATATCAAAGTAAACAGCAGCAATGGGCATAAAAAATGTCCATAAAACCTTCCACTCAGCACAAAAATCTCTTAAAATGGAAGTTGAAGCATCATCTAAACACGATTGCAAAGTAGTTTTTGCCATAACATGGGCTGAATTAAGCAAGTTTTCTCACATTGCATGTGGGGCAGCCTTGAACTTTCCTACTTTCAGCTGTAACCTCATTCGGATACTGCAGTGTTGTCTTTTCCGTCTCTAAACAGTATATTAACCCGAGAGTTCAAGGCTTCTTGGAAATATGTTTTCTTCGTTACGTTCCCTTGGCTTTTTTGCCACAAGTAGTGTTTGTTGGTGGTTGCATGAGAGGTGTGTCAACCTATTTATTAGGCTTGCATACACAACACAAAACAGGAGACATCACACAAGCGACTCAAGTGCGTTTAACAGCTTCACGACTGAGTGTTTGAAATGTAGTGAATAACACTGTAATGACACAATTATGGGCCTTACAAGGGAATGGTGTATATTTTTAGCAGCCAGATCAGTGTTGAATGTACATTTTCATCCCATTTAAATCAGAATAATGGCTCCTTGCTGTGAACGAGCACCACTGAAGAGAGCGAAAGAGGCCTCCCTGGGGTCCCAATAATCATCGACTTATACTCTCACACTGCCGCTGCCTTTGTTTCTGTGAGGACTTTTTTGAACCAGACTAAAATCCCTCATCAAACTCGTCTACATGGCTTCAAATACTATCATTCCGAATACATTGCTTTTTAGGATAAAAAATGAGGCTCTTTTTAGACATGCAGCGAATCTCACTGTGGAGTCAAGGAGGAGATAAATGCAGGCACTGGTAAGCATATCAAAATGCTAGTTGATGTATGCAATAACGCTGTAGTCTATTTTCAATTATTTGTGATGAAACCAATACACATAATGATTATAATTGATCTTAGAGAACGTGTTGCTGTTGCACCACTTGAAAACACTGAAGCCGAGTGACTGTGTCATTATGTGTAATGGGGAGTTCATCGGCATGCAGCTCCTCACAGGTAAGTGACAGTCATCCATACAGCCAAGGTGACGTGCTATCAGCAGAGACACACATTGATTTATGGAGGAAGGTGCCATGCCAGCGGGGGTGTCCTGGAGCCCGCTGCAGTTCAGAAGAGATGGATGCCACCCCATATTGGGAGCTCTGGGGTGGCCGACGCAGAAGAAGAGAGAGGCTCAATCTCTAAACCCAGACAAGAAGAATGGGCACAGTGGCTGCAAATGGCTCCAGATGGGATATACTGTTTGATGAGATGTGTCAAGCGGCATAGAGCATGCTCATTGGTGTGTGTTAGGGGCTCACACCAATAGTAGCATGACTATTCATTTTACCTAGTCAAAGGTAGCTGGCTGGTCGTCTTTTCCAAAGTTAAAGCAAAACTGATTCAGGACATTGCTATTTTTGGGGTGTTTTATTAGTGTCGTTAAATGCTGATAACCATCAGAAAAAAAGGTCACACTGCACTTTAATTAACAGCCATACAAACATGTTTTAAAACCAAAATTATTTTCATTAATTCATCTTCATTAACATTTTTATTCAGTTTAGGGTCTTGGTGCATCCAGAGCCTATCTTGGGAAGACACCCTGGATGAGACACCAGCCTACTGCAGGACATCTCACACACACACACACACACACACACACACACACACACACACACACACACACACACACACACACACACACACACGGGCAATTTAGAGTCGTCAATCTACCTACATACCTTTATTGCAGAAAACAATACAGACTTCTCTATACATTTTTCTATTTTCTTCAAAAAGCATGCTATATTGTTTTGTAACTTATATATATAAGGCAACTTACATATACTACCCCAAGAAGTAACTTCTCATTATCTGTAACTGTCATTATTCTATCCACATTCACTGGATGTGAGCAATTGCATGCTCTGATTGGCTACCCTACTACTAGGCTATCAAGTCATATACCGTGAGTAGAGGAAAAACAAAATGGCGGAGCGTGTTACTGAACCAACTGAGGATGAAATAAAAACTCGACTTGAAAACAAAGCCCCAAAAAATACAAAAAAAGTAACAAAATATGGAATGAAAGTATTTGATAGTAAGAACGTATCTTTTTTATTTTTCAAGAATTATTATGATATCATTTTTTCACAAATTGCTACTGTCATTTCGCCGCTTGGTTTACATTCTAAGCGGAAATTATTTTGTCGGATGTTTTGTATAAAGTTTTTATTTATCGAATTTGCAGAAAATAAAAAGGCTCTCTTTCTCAAAATCCAGTGAATGTGGAGAAAATAAAACAGTTATTCCAGTCAATCTTGTCGTACATGGCTTATAGCCGACTCGGCGCTACCGGTATGTGTCTCGTCGGCTATCAGCTGATGTACGACTCGATTTTGTGGAACAATTGTTAATTATCTATAACAGTGTATAAGTATTTCGGATTTTAATACAGTATCGTAGTGCATACTGTTATATCATGACATCCTCAGATCAGGCACAAATCCACTGAAACAAAAGTTTTCTCAAGGACTAGCAGATGGCCAGAAAGGTGAGCAGCTTCGGGCCTGCTTTGCCATAGAGCTGAAGTAACTAGTTGACGTTCTACATCAGCCCAATAAGCTGGCCCTGTAGCAGTGAAGCAGGGCTAAGCCCCAGGGACAGCATGCTATAAGCATCCTCTTTGTCCTTTACATCCTGGCCCTGCTGGCAGACAGATATTTTATAATACATCACCTGCTTGCTAATGCACAGTGTGTTTGCATCCTTCCTCCAGCACACATGCAAGTCAACAGGAAGTAATTGCTTTCCATATCTGTATGTCATATATTTACTAGCCATTTATAGTTTTATCATTCTGTGTATGTAGAATGGAATAATGACCGTAGTTATTACTTTCCTTCAGACTTCACATCATTCAGCATACTGTATATAGGGTATAAAATTGGTTTACAGCCTATTTGTATTAGGATGCATGCTATAACTAGCGTATACAAAAGCAGAAATAAATGTCAATTGGAAATGGGCCTGCAAATAACGTGCGTGATCTGATATATACTGTACCTACCCTTCGATGTTTAAATCTATCACGCGACTTTTCTGCTTCGACTGTACGAGCTACTCAGAAATCAATGCACCCCCATTGCATTTGTCTCACTCGCCTCACACACACATTGGAGAGAGGAGCGCCTGTTCACCCGAGGACACAGGAATCAATTTCCTTTATTGAAACAAATGGGAGCTCACCACTTATGCTGCATATTTTTGTCCGCCCCCTTGTTATCATAATTAACCCTCCCTTTCTGAATCCTTGTTTCTGCTTCCCCACAGATGTTCCGTGTATTCCCTTTAAGATAAATGAAAAGTCCTCACTTGCAGGTAAACTCTCTATGATTTATGGGATCTCTGACATGCAAAAAGGTGTGCTGAAGCCTGAGGAGACACAGTAAAGATGACAACAAGTCAGTGCAAAGTGCTCGGGCATCCCCTTGATTTTATGGTCTTCCAAGATGGAAAGAGCATCCTAATAAACGCTGCATTTGGAGAAAAAAACAAAACAAAACAAAAACCCAAGACTGTCAATATATATCTTATCTCATCTCATTATCTGTAGCCGCTTTATCCTGTTCTACAGGGTCGCAGGCAAGCTGGAGCCTATCCCAGCTGACTACGGGCGAAAGGCGGGGTACACCCTGGACAAGTCGCCAGGTCATCACAGGGCTGACAGACACAGACAACCATTCACACTCACACCTACGGTCAATTTAGAGTCACCAGTTAACCTAACCTGCATGTCTTTGGACTGTGGGGGAAACCAGAGCACCTTGAGGAAACCCACGCGGACACGTGGAGAACATGCAAACTCCACACAGAAAGGCCCTCGTCAGCCACGGGGCTCGAACCCGGACCTTCTTGCTGTGAGGCGACAGCGCTAACCACTACACCACCGTGCCGCCCCACGTTTGGGCTCTTGTCATAATATTGTAAATGCAGCCTATGTTGATTATTTTCTTTTAATATTAAAAGAAACTTCCATTATTTTATTTTGAAGTGCTATATTTAAGGCTCTACGCCATACCCTTTTGAATTTTTTTTCTGCCACCCTGATTGATCTTAAGCTTCCAATTGGCAGTGTAGAGGATCAATACTAAGCGAGAAAAACAAAAAAACAAACAAACATAAAAAAACAAAAAAACAACAACCCAGGGTCGCCTCATATTCTGTGTATGACCTTCACATTGACACTATATCTGTCATTTGGCACCTCAGACCACTCCATCTAATAGTCTATGTATAAACACAACACAAACTCACCTGAGACTGAAGGGAGCAGCTCACAACACACAAAGTGACCTCTGTAAGCAAGCATCGTATCAGAATTATTTTCAGTTGAAAGAGCATGCATCAAGCCACTTCAATATTAGCCTGCTATTTTTGACTTTGGTATTAATTCAAAAGAAACGGCTCGGTTTGAAGTTTGGTTTGTCTCTCTCATTTAGCATGCAAGCATGATGCAAGCTGCAAAGATCCCTGTTACTGCCATGACTCTTTGGAATCCTCTGTATGACAGGCTAATGAAAACGTGTGGTTTCAGGAGTGAGGCAACACTACAGAATATGAGCACCCAAACAAACACACAGGAAACTCAAGAACTGTTTTGTGGAAATGTCAGGCATGTGTGCAGATAGACCCCAAGGGAGACTTGAGCCTTCACCCTTTTGCCCTCACACTTTTATAATTACCTGCCCTTTTGGCTGACTTGTATAATAACTATAATCTATAAGGCCTTTGAGTGGCTCCTGGAGCAAACCTGGAGTGTGCCCGAGACTGGGGCCTTACTTCAGCAAACCACAACTGGCTCAGGCTCATCTGGGATTAAAGTGAGTTTGGCTGGTTTGTGTTCTCAGACCTTCGTCTTTTTCAGCTTTCCCCTGTGATAGAGTACAAGTTTATATGAACCTTAACCGTTACAAATTGGTACAGGTGGGAAATTACAGACAATAAATATATCACATTGCAGTGTTCTCTGAGTAACACTGAGGATACTATGTTTTATATTTTTGCACGGTTTTAATTGGCGCTCTGTTACTAAAATTGAATCAAATTGGCCAGTTGACGACAGGGAAAACAAGGCTAGCTGATTAAAAGATAACTTCTTACAAATAGCGGTGCTCCTCAGAGCAGAACCCCATACTTAAGATAAATGCATTGACCTGATTTTTGATAGCTTTAACTGTATGATGTCTGTACAACATACGATGAATGTGTACCACCACAGGGAACTCGACTGTAAGTACATGGCAACATACCTCGAAAACATTTGACCACCAGACAACAAAATCTCATCTCTCATTATCTGTAGCCGCTTTATCCTGTTCTACAGGGTCGTAGGCAAGCTGGAGCCTATCCCAGCTGACTACAGGCGAAAGGCGGGGTACACCCTGGACAAGTCGCCAGGTCATCACAGGGCTGACACATAGACACAGACAACCATTCACACTCACATTCACACCTACGCTCAATTTAGAGTCACTAGTTAACCTAGCCTGCATATCTTTGGACTGTGGGGGAAACCGGAGCACCCGGAGGAAACCCACGCAGACACGGGGAGAAAATGCAAACTCCGCACAGAAAGGCCCTCGCTGGCCACGGGGCTCAAACCTGGACCTTCTTGCTGTGAGGCGACAGCGCCAACCATTACACCACCGTGCCGCCCCAACAACAAAATTTTAATCTTGATTTACATAAGATAGTTGTTTTTTTCATCCGGTGCTTATTTTTACTTTGCTTTTTAAAAAATAACATGGGATCATTTATCAACACATTTATGGAAAATATTCATGACACTTTCATATCAAACTAGTTAAAACAGTTTTATTAGTCCACTAGCTTGTTGGACAGTTGACAGTTTGTTTCATGTAAGAGCGGTAGACAGATGTATGTGCAGGAAGGGTTTTATTGAAAGCATACTAGCAAACAGATCCAAAATGTAGACAAAGTCAGAGTCAATAAACAGGCAGTGGTTGAGTGAAGTACAGATAGGATATCAGAAGTAATACAACACTCACAGTCCAAAAACACAAACAGGGTCAAAACCAGAAAAGTGATATAAAATACAAGGCTTTTGCAAAGTCTGTGTGTTACTAAGAGTCATTATATGTATGCGCTGTGATTGAGCACTAATCAGGAACAGGTGCATGGTAATTACATGCGTGCACTTTGCAGTTTGCAGCTGCACACAATGTGTGTGGATGTAAGAGACGTAACCAGACAACTCTTTGACATATCAAGTTTGATATTTGTAACTATGTAGTAATGATGTAAAGTGAAAGCGCTGAGTCACTGCTGTCCACCAGGCACCCAGCAGAGTCACACCATAATAAATGTCGTGGTGTTGTTTCTGGCGCATGGCATACGGTGACAAAAAAAAAGGAATAACTGTATATTAGTAACTGTGATGCCTCTCTCATTATTAGTATCACTGTCACAAGACAATGGAGCAATTTATTGACATTTAATACAGTACACTACACACTTCAATGGTTCATGTGATATGCAATAATGTTATTATTCTATTCAGGTTGATTTTGTGCCCTTGTAAATATTTTACTCATACACTCATCAGGAGCTTTGCTTTGAGGCAGCGTTTAAATATCTATATTATTGGTCTATATTCTATATAGTCATGTCACAAAAAATCAAAGTCCCTCTCATGCCAGGACCTGGCCTTTCCAGGCTGTCTTTTGTCCTTGTATTAATCAGGCCCTTAAGATGCACTGGGAAGTGCCAATCTCTGTTTCTATAGCCCTCAGCCTCTCGCCTATTACACAGCTGGGGTTACAGTGGGGGGCCAGTCCTCTGATAACCCCAAGGGTTTGACTCCCTACTCACATCTGTTTTGCAGTGTGCCTCTCCAGATGGCAGTAGGTACCATTTTTATGATGGTCTTTGGTACAATGCAACCATGAGTAGAACTCACAATCTCCCAGTCAAGAGGCAGACACGTTTACCATGAGGCCAACTTACAGGTTATGCAGGCATGGAGTAGTGACATAATGTACCATAATGCCACCCTCTTTCATTTCCAGTGATGTGATAGCATTTGATAAATATTTTTTGTGTTGATAATTTTACCCACATGAAATCTAAAAAAGCAACATACAAAGTTCAGAAATATTTGAGGTACAATTCATATTTGAAGCAGTATGTCTGTATTCAACATTTGTTATGTATTTTACAGTTAAATAGTGAGCAGGTTTGTCAGACATACCTGTTTCTGAATTAAACTGAAGCGTTATCGAAAGTTAAAGCTCTGTGTGATGTCTGCATGAATTGATGCTGAAGTGAAGCTAAAACAAATTGTGGATCATAAAGAGATCTCTGACTGGTTTTATTTTGAGGCACAGTAGATAGCATTGCTGCCTCACAGCTCCAGTGTCTGATCAGCTTGCTGTCTGTGTAGAGTTTCACATGCTCTCCCTGAGGCCACATGGATTTCCTCTGGGTTTTCCGGTTTTCTCCAACATTCGAAAATACAACCCCGATTCCAGAAAAGTTGGGACAAAGTACAAATTGTAAATAAAAACGGAATGCAATAATTTACAAATCTCAAAAACCGATATTGTATTCACAATAGAACATAGACAACATATCAAATGTCGAAAGTGAGACATTTTGAAATTTCATGCCAAATATTGGCTCATTTGAAATTTCATGACAGCAACACATCTCAAAAAAGTTGGGACAGGGGCAATAAGAGGCTGGAAAAGTTAAAGGTACAAAAAAGGAACAGCTGGAGGACCAAATTGCAACTCATTAGGTCAATTGGCAATAGGTCATTAACATGACTGGGTATAAAAAGAGCATCTTGGAGTGGCAGCGGCTCTCAGAAGTAAAGATGGGAAGAGGATCACCAATCCCCCTAATTCTGCACCGACAAATAGTGGAGCAATATCAGAAAGGAGTTCGACAGTGTAAAATTGCAAAGAGTTTGAACATATCATCATCTACAGTGCATAATATCATCAAAAGATTCAGAGAATCTGGAAGAATCTCTGTGCATAAGGGTCAAGGCCGGGCTCAGGAATATTTCCAGAGAACATTATCTGTGAACACAATTCACTGTGCCATCCGCCGTTGCCAGCTAAAACTCTATAGTTCAAAAAAGAAGCCGTATCTAAACATGATCCAGAAGTGCAGATGTCTTCTCTGGGCCAAGGCTCATTTAAAATGGACTGTGGCAAAGTGGAAAACTGTTCTGTGGTCAGACGAATCAAAATTTGAAGTTCTTTATGGAAATCAGGGACGCCGTGTCATTCGGACTAAAGAGGAGAAGGACGACCCAAGTTGTTATCAGCGCTCAGTTCAGAAGCCTGCATCTCTGATGGTATGGGGTTGCATTAATGCATGTGGCATGGGCAGCTTACACATCTGGAAAGACACCATCAATGCTGAAAGGTATATCCAGGTTCTAGAGCAACATGTGCTCCCATCCAGACGACGTTTCTTTCAGGGAAGACCTTGCATTTTCCAACATGACAATGCCAAACCACGTACTGCATCAATTACAGCATCATGGCTGCGTAGAAGAAGGGTCCGGGTACTGAACTGGCCAGCCTGCAGTCCAGATCTTTCACCCATAGAAAACATTTGGCGCTTCATAAAACGGAAGATACGACAAAAAAGACCTAAGACAGTTGAGCAACTAGAATCCTACATTAGACAAGAATGGGTTAACATTCCTATCCCTAAACTTGAGCAACTTGTCTCCTCAGTCCCCAGACGTTTACAGACTGTTGTAAAGAGAAAAGGGGATGTCTCACAGTGGGAAACATGGCCTTGTCCCAACTTTTTTGAGATGTGTTGTTGCCATGAAATTTAAAATCACCTAATTTTTCTCTTTAAATGATACATTTTCTCAGTTTAAACATTTGATATGTCATCTATGTTCTATTCTGAATAAAATATGGAATTTTGAAACTTCCACATCATTGCATTCTGTTTTTATTTACAATTTGTACTTTGTCCCAACTTTTTTGGAATCAGGGTTGTATGCTGATAGGTGAACAGGCTATGCAAAAATTCTCCCTTGGTGTGAATGTGTGTGTGTGTGTGTGTGTGTATGGTCTACCATGACTCTGAGCAGGATAAATCAATTATTGTAGATGAATGTAGGCATATCAGACGCTTGCTGGCTGTGCTGTGAAAATTGTGCATACAGATGCTCATCTAAGTTTCCAAATCTGTCATTGCTTAACTCTTGAATATTTTCTACCATGAATACTATCAATAAGAAGCTTATAATCTCTGCTTTCCAAATAAACTTCTTGTTAAGATCTGTTCAGTACTTTGGGGGTAACGGCAGGTTGAAGTCGGTACAACAGAGTAAAAACTCTGCTCGTGTGATGTTGGGAAACTGCTGATGCTTTTTGAGTCACGGGAAAGCGGTCAGGCTCTCTTCTGATCGGTTTCTGACTGGATTACTTGTGAATATCAGTCAGATAACTTTTATAGGGATGTTCTCTTGCTCTCACTGTTTCTGATGAAGTATTCAGCAAATTTTTCTGTTGGCTAGTTTTGATGTTATGATTCACGGGAGACTTTGAAGTGAGTTTTCATAGCTTTACCTACTTATTTTTTCAAATCAAAATGATTCACGTAAATAAATAACTATTTTAGAATATAACTGTAGTTGTTTGGATGAAAAATATCGAGAGCTTAGTGGTCAGAATGAGATTTTTAAAAAACGGAAGTCAGAAACGCGAGTGTCAGTTTCAGTTCAGTTAAATGGAACTGTTTATTGGATCTGGATCACACAGTTTTTTTGAGGTTTGCCTTGAAAGCTGTGAATATTAATCAAAATAATCATTTATATTCTTTCATATTAACACTCGTAGGTCCTACTTAGAAATACAAAGGCCTACAGAGCACAAATAGGGCATTAGAAATAATCTTATTACTTTTTATTGAGTGTACCAATTTAAAGGAGAACTGAAGGCAAATTTTTTTATTATCAAAATTCTATTTATCTCCTTTTATTAAATATCGGAATGCATTTTTGATAGCTATTTTGTCACTGCTATAGCAAGTTATGTGTGTTTGAAATATGTTATGTAATATATCAGTCCGTATGTCAAAGCAATGGCCGTAAACGAGATTCACTGAGACCTGTGCGAGACATCGTAGGACGGAAATAAAATGTACAGCGGAAATCAAAGTGACCAACATTTGCTAACATTGTCAAAAGACGCGCGCGCCCTCTTTTGAATGCTGACGTAATAAAGCCGGAAGTTTTGTTTGTTTTGATAGCAATCAGGAAAGTTTGAAAAAAGTAGGCAGTAATCGTAATTTAAACTCGTTTTTGTGCAATGTTTAATTTGGAAAACAGTTTTCAAAATGGTGGCACTGACACCTGGCTGACACTTCACGTTTCGAAGTCTCGCACAAGTCTCGTGAAGATCGCCTGCCATGGACCAAACGAACTAAATTCAACATGACTAAAAACTGAACAGGCCGATAAGTATAATATTTAATTGCAATTAGTTGCCAATACGAGTCACGATATAAGGTTACTAAAACCGAAAACATAATTGAATAGCACGTTAATTAAGAAGTAAAAATGACTTCAGTTCTCCTTTAACGTTTGTACCTAATTAGCATAATTAATGCTCATTAAATACTAATTTGCGTAATTTGTCTTTACTCATTTTTTAAACTGCCTGCCAATTTCCATGTAAATATCTCAAAAATAGAAAAGTTATTAAGAAAAAACATTTGATCTCATTGGTTAATGAGGCCCGTTTTGGACCATGTGATCCGAATACAGAATATTACGGCAGCTTTCTAAAAATTAAGCTGTTTTTTCAATCTTTGATTTGTAATATCTCAAGAATAGAAAAACACATTTTAATTCTGTAAAAACGTGTGTTGTTCTGCATTCAATTCTGAATTCAGTGAGAGCAGTTTCAAGCAATGTGGACTGAATTTGAATTTTCACCTGATATGCCAAATGAAAAACTGATTTTTTGTGGGAAAAATTTAGATCTATTGGTTATTGATGGAATTTATCTATAATATATTAATTTATTTTATTTTTAAATAATATGGGTAGTACATGTATGAGTAGATTGGGGGTTTGCTCATCTTTCTTCTATAGACCCACCTCTTAAACAAATCCATCACATGTGGAAAACTGTTTTTCTCTTGCATTTCTTTCTTCCAATCCCTTGCCACCTGCTCCTCTCTAACTCTCTTTAGTGGGCTGATTACAAATGGTCAATTTGAAAATGGAGTCCAATGTCCCCAAGGCCACTTGCTTGTCAAATTGAAAAGGCACAAGGACGAGCAGCGCTCGTGTCAGTCCATGCCTGGAAACGGAAAGATGAGAGAACATAACAAATTCCCCCTGCGTGACAGCATGCTGCCTGGTGAAGGGAGGAGGTGAGGAGGCAGAGAGAAGAGGGGAGGCGGACTTGTATCTCCAGCATCTCGCCTTTAGCATTTGTATCACAAGTCTTCACAAAGCGCCAATGGATCATTGCAGTCAGCTGGTGTTAGTGGTATCGAGAAATGCCACGGGCTGTCACTGAGTGTAGGCCTTTCATATTTTACTAGAGACAGTGTTTCCTCACTCCCAGTCTCACTCAAAGCTGCTGCCTTGATTTTGAGGATAATATCTTCAAAACCTCTCGTCCCTCCTTGCTGAGAGGCTATTTTTGAATCCGTTGTCTTCTCCACCATGTCATTTGCCGGCCGCTTGAGGAATCACCACACAGTCATCCTCCACTAGTGGATGCGACACTGTTCATTTTTCTGTCAACTGCAATCTGGAAAGCTTTTGTTTCTGCCTGGGTTTGTCACTTCTGATCAGTATTTTAAAGGGCAAACTACGTTTTCCCCTTCTCACACTCAGCTATTTTGCATTTATTGCATTGTCCCTAAATGCAGGCAGTTAGGGAAATTCTGTTTAACATGCAAGATGCAGTGTTGTACGAATAAAGCTGTGTAATTTTGTGAGTCACTTTTTGTATTCCGGTCATGACAGCGTATAGCGTCTGCTACTCTGTGATTCACAGCAGAGTGCTTTTAATGTGTTAAAGTATGGATAGTGTTTACTGCTGACTGTTCCCACTTTTTATCATTAAGAGGCTTATTTACTCAGGTTCAACTCCAAAAATATAACATGCGTACTTACATTTAAAAAAAGAAAATGCCAGAAATAGTAACAGAGAGACGAAGTGGTGACTCAGAGTCATAAAAATACATCACTGCTAATCTGAAGGCAAGTTCTGAGAACTGAATCCCAGTTTATTTCTCAGTTTTGCCCTCAAATGACTGGAGTTTACCGGGATGGGAGAACAGTACGATCCCTCTCCACTTTGAGAACATGTCATTTCAATACCATGTGAAAGGTACCATCTTTCAAAAAGAAAAAAATAATCAGGGGTATAACACACTGTTAAGATGAATGCATTACAAGTACCAAAGTTTGTACACCCCTACTCATTCATAAGGTTTTTCTGTATTTTGACTATTTTCTACATTGTAGAACAATACTGAAGATAACAAAACGATGAAATAACACATGGAACATGTATGGAATTATGTGGTAAATAAATATATATTATTTACCAGCTGGGAGGTCCGTATCGTGAAATACTGTGGCCGAGGTCTTGAAAATACTGACCGAGTCCTCTGGGCCAAGGTCAGTATTTTCAAGGCCAAGGTCAAGGTATTTCACGATACGGACCGACCTTAAGCTGGTAAATCATATATTTATTTTTTTCTTTACCAAATTCTAACAGAAAATGAGAGCGCATGAAAGGGAAACCATATTTAGAACAAACCTGCTACAAGCTCGTCAAAAACCTGTTTGACAAGCTACATCAGCTCGGAATTTTCCGAAAAGAAAACTTGATCTACCGGTAGGTCACTTCCCTGATCTAGGCGACAAAAATGTGGACAAAAAATTGCTACTACGTTTGTTGTTGTTGTGAACGAGCAAGTCGTCAAAAGTCCGTAACCGGGGTCCGGATTGTAGGATTCCGGACCGCTCGCGAGCCAATTAGAGCACACGATTTGATGGAAACCGGACCGCAAAAAAAATAAAGTGTTAAGAAAACCCAATATGTTTCATATTTTAGATTCTTCAAAGTAGTCAGCGTTTACCTTGATGACACTTTGCACACTATTGTCATTATCTTAACCAGCTTCATGAGGCAGTCACCTGGAATGCTTTTCAATTACTAGGTGTGCCTTGTCAAAAGTTAATTAGTGCAATTTCTTGCCTTCTTAAAGTGCATATCCTGGCCCAATTTCGTTTTTTTTTAACATGAAAGTATGTCCCTTTACACACTCATCCAGAAGGGTAATTTTGCACAAAGCCATCTGTCTCATCTCATCTCATTATCTCTAGCCGCTTTATCCTGTTCTACAGGGTCGCAGGCGAGCTGGAGCCTATCCCAGCTGACTACGGGCGAAAGGCGGGGTACACCCTGGACAAGTCGCCAGGTCATCACAGGGCTGACACATAGACACAGACAACCATTCACACTCACATTCACACCTACGCTCAATTTAGAGTCACCAGTTAACCTAACCTGCATGTCTTTGGACTGTGGGGGAAACCGGAGCACCCGGAGGAAACCCACACGGACACGGGGAGAACATGCAAACTCCACACAGAAAGGCCCTCGCCGGCCACGGGGCTCGAACCCAGACCTTCTTGCTGTGAAGCGACAGCGCTAACCACTACACCACCGTGCCGCCAGCCATCTGTCTACAGCAGAAAAAAATAAAATAACAAAACGCGTCTGGAAAAATCCCAAGGGAGTCTGAAGCCAGATTCGTGACGTCACCTGCGGAAGCGCCAGCAGGCTGCGCGAGCTTTGCGTAGTTTCAGTGCACAGCCTGTGTAGACCAAGCGCTCCCATTTCTCTCTCATTGTCCGGTCTTTTGGAAAACGATGAGCACTAATCCCATCAAGATTGGTGTTGCTACACCCTCCTACGATACATCTGTTAACCATTTTAATCATTACGCGATAACGTTGAAGAAATTTGCAGAAAACCACCAGGTCGTTTTCTCATAAACAAACCAGCGCTGACGTAGGATTCAGAGGGAGGCGTCCCGCACGCGACGTCACGAAAATCACTGTTTGCTGGGAAATCCAAATGCCAAGTTTTTTCAGAGGCGGACCAATTCGCCTCAAATGGCTTGATTTCAACTGAATTTTTCTGGTATTGCGAAAGGTAAAAAAAATGCACAAAATGCAAAATGTGACAGATATTTGACCAAAGTTTAATATAAAATAAGAGAATTACACTGATCTTGCTCCTGAACTTACCCGTGATATGCACTTTAATGTATTTGCGATCAAACAGTAAATAGTCTCATCTCATCTCATTATCTCTAGCTGCTTTATCCTGTTCTACAGGGTTGCAGGCAAGCTGGAGCCTATCCCAGCTGACTATGGGTGAAAGGCGGGGTACACCCTGGACAAGTCACCAGGTCATCACAGGGCTGACACATAGACACAGACAACCATTAAATAATAAAAATACAGTAAATAGCCCTATTCCACAACTGTAGTAATCCACTTACTTATTGCCTGTGAACCTGATTTCCTCTGAATGGCCCAGTGGAGAGTTGAGTGGACACATTTGACATATATGTTTTCACTACGTTCTGTCAAAATGACGTAAATTGCTCCCAGCATCTCCTCAGTGACATAATCTTGGCCCTAGTGGAAGTCTCCAGAGAGGAGCGCTGATTGCGAGGTCCCGTACAATCGAAACTCTCAGGTGAGTCGGGGAGGGGATTCCCTGCTGAGGCTGCACGCAGTGTGTTAGCGTGAGCGTGCAGCCTATGGGAAATTATAGCGTTTTAGGTTAGCCCAGTGTGTTAGTGTGAGCGTGTAGCCTACAGGAAATAAATAGTGTGTTGGATTAGCACTAATCTCATGTTTTGGAAAATTGAAAATGTTGTCTTGGGCCCGTCTGGGGTATCACCAATCCATGTGCAAAGTATGGAGTATGTGCGTCCAGCCGTGTCAATTTGTATAGGTGAACAGACAGACAGACAGACAGACAGACAGCTTTCCCTGAATAGTATAGATATTATGTCAAGAACTGCTCAACTAAGTAAATTGAAATTACATCCATCATTACTTTAAGACATGAAGTGTCTTTTAATTCATAAAAATAAAGAAAAAACACTGAATTAGAAGGTGTGTCCTAACTTTTGACTGACACTGTACATGCATCTGCAGGACCTACATGCAGAACTGGTTGCGATTAAACTATGAGGGGGAAAAGGGACACTAATCAGGGGTGGGTTTCCCAAAAGCCTCTTAAGAGTAAGCGTTCATTGTGTTGCTCGTTCTATCATTTAACGATGATCTTTGTGCTGCAATACTTTTGGGAAACTCAGGCCAGTTCAATACATAGAACAGGAGTACGTATTAATCATCACTTCGATATTCTTAGCACATCTGAGAAAGCACAGCAGTGCGTCACGTACGGTATGATCTCAGAGGATGTGGTATAGCTGTGACCTCAGTAAACCTGTTGCTGCTGCTGCCGGTAGTTAATGTTTCTATCTATACGTGATGGGAAAGAACCTCAGAGGAACCATGTTGCACTTCAATTTATCTGCCTCACACTCCTCAGTCACGCTGGGAAAAGGATTCAAAGGATTGCCAGATAAGTCCGTGTTGTCCACTGCTGTATGTATTTCATCATGTGGTGGGAAGAAATCCATCATGATATGAAGTTTAATTGTTAAACCTTTGGAAAATGTGTGTTGCACTTTTGCATTTACTCTTAAATTCTTTTACAGTAATTCGCTTATTATGGACTAATCAATTATGCAGGATTGTTATCATGTTAATGTGGAAAAGGCTATGTTTAGGTAAACTAGAAGTACTAATAGTGCAAGAGAAAGTTAATTCATGCAACGCATTATTCATTCATTCATTCATCTTTAGTGACTGCTTTATCCTAGTCAGGGACGCAATGGATCGTGAGCCTATCCCGGGCATAATGTATGCGACAATGCGACACTGATCCTTTTCAGGACACCACACACATATACACACTCATTCACACCTGGGCGCAATTTAGCATAATCAGTCTGCCTCCCAGCGTCCTTTGAGAAGTGGGAGGAAACTGGAGAACCAGATAAAACCAACAGACAGTAACCAGAGACCAGGAGTGAACTGAGGATCCTCGAGCTGTTTGACTGATTAGTAAAAACAAAGCTTTTTGAGTATGATGAATATGAATATTTATTCTATAACCTGAACAAATTGATAATGTTTTGACAGAGGGCCTTGACAGGGACTTTGCTTCTTTTGTAAACACAAGCACAGCACCATAGACAGGTGTTAGAAGACAGACAGGAGATAGCCTGGCACAAATAAACAGTAATCCACACTCAGATCCTCAGACAGGCACTGTGGTCGTCTGTCAAGCAGCGCTGGGCAATTTGAATGCACAGCATGCATCTGGACTTCATCAGCATGGAGCGAGGGTTTAGATTTCGCTATTGTTCCTCTCCTCCTCTTCACTGATCTACTGTCACTCGTTTGCATAAAGTGGCAGTTTGATAGCTGCTGGAACAGAAAACTTGCAGAAAACTGAAAAATGCTGCAGCACCAGGAAGGTTAGATTGGAAGGTTTGCTATTGATGCGCTGAAATTAATATGCTAAGAGGAAAGCTGACTCGAGGTCATCTATAAAACATGCTCTTGATGGTAGCATAGATGGAGATGTTACATGTGAAACAACAATGGTGGAAGCCATGTTAGGCAATGGTTAGAGAAGTAGCATTGGGACCAAAAGGTTGCTGGTTCAAGTCCCTGGACCAACAGGAATGACTGAGGTGGGGTTTACATTAGACCGTATCAGTGGATCATCAGATTAACGTTTTTAAAATGATTAGTGTGCACACAGCAACACTAATACACGATTCGCATGCACACAGCAACACCAATACACGGATACGCTCGGCTCCGCAGGCATCCTGCGCTCCAAATCACTCCGCCCTGAACAGCGAGTGCCCTCTGGAGGGTGCGCACTCCGGCCCTGCGCAGCTCACAGAGTGCGCAAGTGAAGTGCACAAGCAGTGATTCGGGACTGAGCCGCTGTGTGTGTGATCCCAGCGCATATCACTTACCACTTGCAAGTGGAAGGATGGCAAGCCTAAAGACAATCATAACTACACAATGGGCAGTATTTGCAGTATTTTCATACTTTTATACTCTTTAATGAAAGGTGATACAAGGCGGAAGTCCGCGCCGTTTTTCAGCAGTCGCGTCACATGACCAACGCCAGTGAATCAGGAAGGTGGATGTCACAGTGACGTTGTCCAATGACGACGCCAGCTAGAGCTCAGCACAGTGTATCCGCGTATCCGCGTATTCTCAATGTTTACACAGCACCGGACCAGACACGATCTGGATTGAATACGTGGACCCTGGCGGATTCCCGTTTCCCGGCGTTTCCAGGCGTTTTAATGTAAACGGACAGTGCATCTGTGAAGAAAACGAGACAGATACGGTCTAATGTAAACTTGGCTTCGTGCCTTTGTACAAGGCCCCTAACCCCCAATTGCTCCCCAGGCTGCTCCAGGTACATTGTACATTGCTCTGGATAAGAGCGTCTGCTAAATGCCATAAATGTAATGTTATGTAACAAAATCTAGAAGGTAATCTAAAGTGAAGTGTAAGACAGACAGGAAAGACAGCAAATATGAGTTCTGTGTAGAATACAGCGTGTATGAGGAACAGTTTGCTGCCACATTGGAACAATATCCAGTGCTGGTCCAGAGTCTTTACTGAACATCCTGACCTTTGCCTTTGTCACCTACAACATTGATTGCTCAGTCACTTAATAGAGGCCAATAGCCCTCTGACCTAACCACTTAACTCTGTGGCTTTAAGAGAGCTTCACAAACATTGGGTCGTACCACACACACACACACACACACACACACTCCCACTCCCCAAAGCCCATAAGATTTATTACCCTTTAAATGTGCTGTTACTGAATTAAACAACAACAATGCAGGGAAAAAAATGTTAGTTGGTATTAGTCAGCAGGGCTGCACACACTAAATATAGCCAGTGATAGTTGTAGCGACTCTGTCGTCCTGTGCATATGTGATAAAAAGACACTGTGGGGTTGCACTTGTGTGTCCGAGTTAAGCAATTTTGCCTGACACCATCATGGAAAAATGAAGAAAAAAAGGGGGGGGGGAGGATTTTCATATGAAACACGACTGTAAAGCTACTGTCACATCAGGGAACAATGCAACTACACCCCAAAAAATATAAAGCTGAATTTAATCTACAGATTAGCAAAACTGCCAGCAGTGAAAGATCCACATCACATGTAAAATGTAAATTGATAAAACTGATACACAAAGAAAACATGGTGGTCTTCTTGCAAAGACTTGGGCGGCATAGTGGTGTAGCGGTTAGTACTGTCACCTCAAAACAAGAAGGTTCTGGGTTCGAGCCCAGTGGCCAGCAGGGGCCTTTCTGTGTGGAGTTTGCATGTTCTTCCCATGTCAGTGGGGGTTTCTTCTGGATGCTCCGGTTTCCCCCACAGTCCAAAGACATGCAGTTAGGTTAACATGGGGCGGCCTTGAGCTGAAGTGGCCTTGAGCAAGGTACCTAACCCCTAACTGCTCCACGGGCACTGTAGTGTGGCTGCCCACTGCTCTGGGTGCGTGTGCTCACTGCTTCAGATGGGTTAAATGTAGAGGATGACTCTCACTGTGCTTGAAGTGTGCATGGGACAAATAAAGGTTTCTTCTTATAAATAAATAAAGGAACAACGTAATCAGACTCTTTCATTACCTGAGAGGGTGGTTAGTAATTACTTACACAGTGATCATAGCCTTTTTAAGAAAAAAAAAGTCTCCTTTAAAGACTCAAGGGAAGTGCAGTGCTGTAGCGCTGGCTATAAAGGGCACTTTGTTAAATGGGATGAAGCAGTTTTTAAAATTTCCTGGTAATATCTAAGATTTTTCTTTCTCATTCTCTTTAAGTTTCTTATGTATCACCCATTCATCCATCCATCCATTCATTCATTCATCTTCATGAACTGTTTTGTCCTGGTCAGGAACCCGGAGCCTATCCTGGTGACACTGGGTGCAAGGTAGGAGAGTTCCAGTCCATCGCAGGGCACCATTCACACACTATCACACACATTCACACCTAGAACCAATTTAGCATTGCTAGTTCACCAACAGCATGTTTTTGGACCGTGGAAGGAAACTGGAGAACCCAAAGTCCAAAGACATGCGGTTAGGGTAACATGGGGCAGCCATGGCCTGAAGGTTGAGCTGAAGTGCCCTTGAGTGAGGCAACTAACCCCCAACTGCCCCCCAGGTGCTGTAGCATAGCTACCCACTGCTCTGGGTATGTGTGTGTGCTCATTGCTCACTTGTGTGTGTGTTCACTGTTTCAGACGGGTTAAATGCAGAGGAGGAATTTCACTGTGCTTAAGTCTGTGCTTGAGTGTACGTGTGACAAATAAAGGCTTCTTGGCAGAGGAAACCCATATAACAGTAGCCAGAGTTCTGGATCAAACCCAGGATCACAGAGCCATGAGGCTGCAATGCTACCTGCTGCACCACAGGGCCACAGTACAAAATAATTATTTAGCCATAATCATTTTTCAACATTTTAAACATCTTCCTAAGTGCATTAATAACCCTAAGGCAGGATTACTTGTTATTCCTCATATACTAAACCTTCTCATCCTCTAACTGAAGCATTATGGGTCAATGGGAGTTGTTTAAATAAAGTGTAATAGACTTTTCCTGTCCAAAAAAAAAGTAGAATTATTTTCTCCGACTTAAGTCTCCAAAAAAACAACAACACCCCATGACGCAGTTACATGAGGATTGTGTTTATGTTCAGAGTACCACAGCCATACAGTGGTGCTTGAAAGTTTGTGAACCCTTTAGAATTTTCTATATTTCTGCTTAAATATGACCTAAAGCATCATCAGATTTTCACACAAGTCCTAAAAGTAGATAAAGAGAACCCAGTTAAACAAATGAGACAAAAATATTATACTTGGTCATTTATTTATTGAGGAAAATGATCCAATATTACATATCTGTGAGTGGCAAAAGTATGTGAACCTTTGCTTTCAGTATCTGGTGTGACCACCTTGTGCAGCAATAACTGCAACTAAACATTTCTGGTAACTGTTGATCAGTCCTGCACACCGGCTTGGAGGAATTTTAGCCCATTCCTCCACACAGAACAGATTCAACTCTGGGATGTTGGTGGGTTTCCTCACATGAACTGCTCGCTTCAGGTCCTTCCACAACATTTCGTTTGGATTAAGGTCTGGACTTTGACTTGGCCATTCCAAAACATGAACTTTATTCTTCTTTAACCATTCTTTGGTAGAACGACTTGTGTGCTTAGGGTCGTTGTCTTGCTGCATGACCCACCTTCTCTTGAGATGAGACTGTCCACACGGCAACGGATTCAGGTGAATCTGATAAAATTGTTTATCGTTTCGGCCTGGCGTCCACACAGCACCGGCGTTTTGGGTGCCCCAAAACGAGAACGGGTTCCAGAGTGGAAAAATCTGGCAACGGCGCCATTGCGAAGTCGTCTGGATGAGTAGAACAGATTTGTTTACGATGATGTCACAACCACATGACTAGAACAAGCAGCACTCTCGCTGTTTTGTATGAACCACTGCATTGCATTCACTTTTGTATACAGCTTTTCTTTTAAATAAACAAGTAACTGAACCATTTCTTGAATTTCTTTTTTTTTATTGGATAAGACTGCTTTTCAAAATGTTCACACACAATATAAAAAGTTATATAAATTATATAAAAATGCTTTTCAAAATGTTCACACACAATAAGAAAATTAAGTTATATAAAACTATGCACACTAATAAAACTAATTTGTACACACAGAAGGCACGATTTCCTCGCGTAGTCACAGCCATCTTCTTCTTGTTGTTGTGTGTTTGTTCCTGTGAGTGCTTCACGCCGGGTAGAAGAAGGGGTTTATGCGCATGCATCCTACTTCTTCTATTGTTCTGGTGTCTCCGATGGGACCGTCTTACAGCACACGTAGAGGTGTGGCATGTGTATTGCATCGTTTCCAGCAAGCATTGCATTGTCATATGTACCTGATATTTCACTGATCCGTTGCCCATGTGGACGCGATATTTTTTTAAATACAATCTCGTTGCCGTTGTCGTGTGGATGTAGCCTCAGTTCATGGACAGATGTCCTGACATTTTCCTTTAGAATTCGCTGGTATAATTCAGAATTCATTGTTCCATCAATGATGGCAAGCCGTCCTGGCCCAGATGCAGCAAAACAGGCCCAAACCATGATACTACCACCACCATGTTTCACAGATGGGATAAGGTTCTTATGCTGGAATGCAGTGTTTTCCTTTCTCCACACATAACGCTTCTCATTTAAACCAAAAAGTTCTATTTTGGTCTCATCCGTCCACAAAACATTTTTCCAATAGCCTTCTGGCTTGTCCACGTGATCTTTAGCAAACTGCAGACGAGCAGCAATGTTCTTTTTGGAGAGCAGTGGCTTTCTCCTTGCAGCCCTGCCATGCACACCATTGTTGTTCAGTGTTCTCCTGATGGTGGACTCATGAACATTAACATCAGCCAATGTGAGAGAGGCCTTTAGGCCAAGTTTACATTAGACCATATCTGTCTCGTTTTCTTCGCGGATGCACTGTCCGTTTACATTAAAACGCCTGGAAACGCCGGGAAACAGGAATCTGCCAGGGTCCACGTATTCAATCCAAATCGTGTCTGGTCTGATGCTGTGTAAACATTGAGAATACACGGATACGTGGATATGCTGTGCTGAGCTCTAGCTGGCGTCGTCATTGGACAACGTCACTGTGACATCCACCTTCCTGATTCGCTGGCGTTGGTCATGTGACGCGACTGCTGAAAAATGGCGCGGACTTCCGCCTTGTATCACCTTTCATTAAAGAGTATAAAAGTATGAAAATACTGCCCACTGTGTAGTTATGATTGTCTTTAGGCTTGCCATCCTTCCACTTGCAAGTGGTAAGTGACGCGCATGCCCGACATGCACTGAGATCACACACACAGCGGCTCAGTCCCAAATCACTGCTCGTGCGCTATACTCGCGCGCTCTGTGAGCTGCGCAGGGCCGGAGTGCGCACCCTCCAGAGGGCACTCGCTGTTCAGGGTGGAGTGATTTGGAGCGCAGGATGCCTGCGGAGCCGAGCGTATCCGTGTATTGGCGTTGCTATGTGCATGCGAATCGTGTATTGGTGTTGCTGTGTGCACACTAATCGTTTTAAAAACGTTAATCTGATGATCCGCTGATACGGTCTAATGTAAACCCCACCTTAGTTGCTGAGAAGTTACCCTGGGGTCCTTTGTGACCTCGCTGACTATTAGCTCTTGGAACTGATCTTTGTTGGTCGACCACTCCTGGGGAGAGTAACAATGGTCTTGAATTTCCTCCATTTGTACACAATCTGTCTGACTGTGGATTGGTGGAGTCCAAACTCTTTAGAGATGCTTTTGTAACCTTTTCCAGCCTGATGAGCATCAACAACACTTTTACTGAGGTCCTCAGAAATCTCCTTTGTTCGTGCCATGATACACTTCCACAAACATGTGTTGTGAAGATCAGACTTTGATAGATCCCTGTTCTTTAAATAAAACAGGGTGCCCACTCACACCTGATTGTCATCCCATTGATTGAAAACACCTGACTCTAATTTCACCTTCAAATGAACTGCTAATCCTAGAGGTTCACATACTTTTGCCTCTCACAGATATGTAATATTGGATCATTTTCCTCAATAAATAAATGACCACGTATAATATTTTTGTCTCATTTGTTTAACTGGGCTCTCTTTATCTACTTTTAGGACTTGTGTGGAAATCTGATGTTGTTTTAGGTCATATTTATGCAGAAATATAGAAAATTCTAAAGGGTTCACAAACTTTCAAGCACCACTGAACGAAGAAACCTTTATTTGTCACATGCACACTTCAAGCACAGTGAAATTCATCCTCTGCATTTAACCCATCTGAAGCAGTGAACACACACACACAGAGCAGTGGGCAGCCCAGAGCACCCAGGGAGCAGTCAGGGATTCGGTACCTTGCTCAAGGGCACCTCAGCCCAAGACCACCCCACGTCAACTTAACTGCATGTATTTGGATCGTGGGAGAAACCGGAGCACCCGGAGGAAACCCACACAGAACATGCAAACTTCACACAGAAAGGCCCTTGCCGGCCGCTGGGTTCAAACCCGGAACCTTCTTACTGTGAGGCGACCGTGCTAACCACTATACCACCGTGCCGCCCATATAGAAGATAATAAAATAGACTGTATTTTCTAAAAATATCAGGACATGGGTGACCTTGTCCATAAATGAGTTTGATCAGTGCATTTTTCCATTGGGGTTAACGTTATAGTAACATTAGTAACATCATGAAGGAGACACATTGGGTGATGTTTCTCATATACACAGAAAAAAAAGCAAGAAAACGGTAGTATTCTTTTCTAAAACATATGAAAAGAAATATGATAGAACCCCCAGTGCTATTTCTCCACACTTATTCCCTGACGTTGAAATCAAATTTCAAGGCTTTTCTTTTCGTATTCTAGCCGAAGCAGCAGAGCTAAATTACACCTCTGTATAATTAATCCACGTCAGCCAAAAAAAGCTGATTTAAGCTACCTTTGATGATGCAATGACTTTTTATTCTGTCCTCCATCCTGTGCATTGTTTGGCCTTCAAAGTGAAATGTGTAAGCCCTTAGGAAGCCATTTCTTCTATTTCTTCTTTCAAGTTTGCGATACCCACTAAAGAAAGATATGAACACTCCATAATTGCAGAAAAGGCTATAGTTATAGTGTAGACTTATGACCTTTTTAATATGACATTGTGCATAACTGCAATTCCTTTTATAGGGAGTTATGCTATAGGTTAAATCACAGGTAGTGTTCTGAGATATGTGCTAGGAATTGAACAACTGTTCACTCAACTACTTTTTGGTTGCCGCATTCGGTGCACCACAGAAAAGCAATACTCCAAAATACTGTATTGAAATTTGCTCGACACTTTATTGATCCTTTCACATTTCCAGCCATGCTTCCTGTATGTTGAACCAATGCAGCTTGTTGGCACTTTCAGTATCATCTTTTCATTCTCATCATTCAACCTATTAGCTGTATAAATGAAATATTTTTAAAGGAAAGGTGGTTCAAATCCAGTAGATTCCAAATGAACAGCACATTAAAAACAAACCTCGAGGAAATACATGCGAGCATGAGGTGATGGAGGTGTAATCCGGGACCGGCTGCATTTTTTTTTTTTTGCATTTTGTATCTACCAGATCATGAAATAAAATAACACTATGCCTCACCCCATGTTTTACTCTCTCAGAGAAACCTTTAGGGATTGTACCCAGAATGCACACAATCCACACACAAGTTCTGAAAGGGAATTTAAAATTAGCAGGAGTATGCTGATAGATTCCCTGTGGATTTCATTTCCTTGACTTCTTTGCACAGGTGTTACCGTGACCTTATTTCCAACATGAGAACTTCCTATCCTGCTCCCATTTTTAGCTTTGCTTTTCTTGCCTTAAAAACAATACACCTGGAACAACGACTCCGAAGCCAGAAAAAGAGCTGAGAAAGTGCAGCATAAAACTTTTAAACCCCATTTACACTTAGAACAGATCATGCTTTCCACTGGTGGCATCTCAAAGGATGAGGGCTTTTCAGTCTCTTTCTCTACCCTGGCACTCATTTAGAACTTATTAATCTCATTACTGGCCCAATTGTACATATTTAACATTTTTGGGTTCATTCCCACTTGATGACAGAAAGATGCAGGATGAAACCATGGTGCTTTACAATACCTATAAAAAATTGCTGAAGCATACAGATGAGGGCTAAATGGCTGCAATTTATCAAACGATTACAGCAATTAAGTTGCAAGACTTGAACGAGACAGAATCTTTAATGGCACCTTCAGTTTCGGTCCTTAGCATGCCCATAACTCTAAGGGGCCACTCATCACTTTAAGGAACTCCAGCATAAGAACCAACTTTATCTCAATATGTCCAGCACTTTCTTTTGAATTAATGGAATTCCAAGGCATGGTGTCCATGTAATGGAGGAAAATAAGAACAATAAGGTACTGTCATAGAAGGATATAAGAAAAGAAAGATTTAAGAAGGGGTGGTATGTAATGGAGCAATGGACAAGTAGAACTAATACTGATATAAAGCTGTTATAATTCTCTGGATTGTACTATATATGAATTATTATGAGTTCAGTAGTGGTTTTATCACTCTTATGTGGAACAGCAGACAAGTTTTGCTCTACTGTCAAGGTACTGCAAGTTCAAATCCCAATGATGCCCCAACCATCTGTAGCTAGGAGTCTATGGAGCATAATTGACCTATCTGGGTACAAAGGTTGGCATACTCTTTCTTGTCAATCAGTGACATGAGCCAATCATGGGTGTCTGAGCTCATGTATGTGGAAGAGGGTAGATAGCACTCTCCTCTGAGTGTGTTCTGTGAGACTGTGACTCTGCAGTTTGCAAAGATGTCGAGGTCGTCTTCACATGTCTCAGAGGAAGCAAGTGTTGGCTTTCACTTTCCATGGTTGGTAGCTGTTGTCTGATAGGAGAGTTGGAAGGTGGGTGAGAATGGGTCAAGACTAAATTTGGGGGGACTGGGGGAAACTCCATCCAGCTGACCTGACTGTACATAAATACTAACACATTTATACTTTAAGTAAATGGATCATTCTGAACTCATCTCATCTCATTATCTCTAGCTGCTTTATCCTTCTACAGGTCGCAGGCAAGCTGGAGTCTATCCCAGCTGACTATGGGCGAAAGGCAGGGTACACCCTGGACAAGTCGCCAGGTCATCACAGGGCTGACACATAGACACAGACAACCATTCACACTCACACCTACGGTCAATTTAGAGTCACCAGTTAACCTAACCTGCATGTCTTTGGACTGTGGGGGAAAACGGAGCACCCGGAGGAAACCCACGCGGACACGGGGAGAACATGCAAACTCCGCACAGAAAGGCCCTCGCCGGCCACGGGGCTCGAACCCGGACCTTCTTGCTGTGAGGCGAAAGCGCTAACCACTACACCACCGTGCCGCCCCATTCTGAACTCAAGTGAATAAATTGTACAAAAAGCCCTAAAGAATATGTTTTACTTGTACGGTATATGACTTAGCATCAACTGCTACCTCGACTAATGCAGGCAACAAAAAGTGATATCATACAAGCAAGAGTCTATGTAGTGATGGTTCAGAAAAAGAATAATTAAAAAAAAATCCTAACTTATCAAACTTTTTAACATCACATTTTATTTGCATTATCCAACCCCAAATCCTAAAACATTGGGACAGTAAGTTGAAATAAATTAAAACTGAGAATAAAGATTTGTAAATAATCTTTGTCCTGTATTACACTCAAAACAATACAACAGCACATTATTTGATGTCTTACCTCATTAATTTTATTGATTTTTTTAATAAACACGTTTCAATTTTGATTCTTGCAACAATTTTTGAAAAAAAAAAGCAAAAAACTTGAGACAGTAAAGCATTTACCACTTTATAATGTTTCCATTCCTTCTCACAACATTTAAAAGATGTTTAGGGACTGAAGACACCAAGTGAGGTGGCACGGTGGTGTAGTGGTTAGCGCTGTCACCTCACAGCAAGAAGGTCCGGGTTTGAGCCCCGTGGCCGGCGAGGGCCTTTCTGTGCGGAGTTTGCATGTTGTCCGCGTGGGTTTCCTCCGAGTGCTCCGGTTTCCCCCAAAGACATGCAGGTTAGGTTAACTGGTGGCTCTAAATTGACCGTAGGTGTGAATGATTGTCTGTGTCTATGTGTCAGCCCTGTGATAACCTGGCGACTTGTCCAGGGTGTACCCCGCCTTTTGCCCGTAGTCAGCTGGGATAGGCTCCAGCTTGCCTGCGACCCTGTAGAACAGGATAAAGCGGCTAGAGGAGATGAGACACCAAGTGATGAAATGTTTCAGGTGTTATTTTGTTCCATTCTTCCTGCAAACAGGTCTTAAGATGTGAAACAGTACGGGGTTGTCGTTGTCATATTTTTTGTGTCAAAATTCACCACACATTCTCTATTGGGGACAGAGGGGACAGGCACCCTCTTCTTCCACAGCCATGCCTTTGTAATGTGTGCAGAATGTGGTTTTGCATTGTCTTTTGAAGTAGCTCTGGAAAAGGTGTCATCTTGAAGGCAGCATATGTTGCTCCAAAATCTCATTTTCTGCATTAATGCTGCCATCACAGAAGTGTAGGTTACTTTTGCCAAGGGCACTGACACAACCCCATACCATGACACCCTGGCTTTTGGACTAGTTGCTGGTAACAATCTGGATGGTCTTTTTTGTCTTTGGTCCAGAGCACATGGCATCTATTTCTTCCCAAAAAAGATCTGGAATGCTGATTCATCTGACCACAATATACATTTCCACTATGTGATAGTCCATCCCAGATGCCTCTGTGCCCAGAGAAGTAGCCAGTGCTTTGCATTTTCATAACTGTGCCAACTTTTTTTGATTTGTGGTTGTACATTGAAATCTAATATAATAACACTGTGTAATATGGAATGTAGTTGATATTTTGATGTACATTACTAGGCAACAGTCTTAAAACTCTATGTTTTAATAGAAATTTTAGTTTGTAGCAAGTTCTCTTCGAAGCCTGGAGCAACCTACCAGCCAATTTCCGCAGATAGGTGCACTGCAGTGGAAAGTCATTTAAGTGTTTTAAACAAAAAGGCTAATTATTATTTGATTTAACTTTTTAATGGTTTTTTTTTACTGTTTGTTTTAATTATTTTTGATGGCATATTTGCTTTACAGTTTTTCTTTAGAGGTGTCTAAGACTTGCATAGTACAGAACATTGGCTGAGGGAGTAAACTCCCAAATTAAACATGAAACAATCTTTTAGTCAGGTGAAGTCTTTTAGCTTGGGGTTCTGCTCATGTGAAAATGTCTTTTTGCCATGGTGCACTTTTAAATCAACATGGAGCTCTTTGACTTGCAGGCATTCAAAAGTCTAAGTTTTTTGTTTGTTTGTTAATGAACCATCTCTGTGCTTGGCTCCTTGTTTTATAATTTACATTTAACCCAGATTTAGAGTCTTCTGTAAATGTGATATTGAGGTATAATGTAGTCAGAAAGACACAGTGAACCACTTTTGGTCTCTTAATCCTGGTGCTAAGGATCAGAGAGGAAGAGATTTTCATCCACACTAATGTTTCTTCAAATGAAATGTAAAAGTAAGTAATTACAGTGGTGCCTGAAAGTTTGTGAACCCTTTAGAATTTTCTATATTTCTACATAAATATGACCTAAAGGGGGCGGCACAGTGGTGTAGTGGTTAGCACTGTCGCCTCACAGCAAGAAGGTCCTGGGTTCGAGCCCAGTGGCCAACAAGGGCCTTTCTGTGTGGAGTTTGCATGTTCTCCCCGTGTCTGTGTGGGTTTCCTCCGGGTGCTCTGGTTTCCCCCACAGTCCAAAGGCATGCAGGTTAGGTTAACTGGTGGCTCTAAATTGACCGTAGGTGTGAATGTGAGTGTGAATGGCTGTTTGTCTCCATGTGCCAGCCCTGTGATGACCTGGTGACTTGTCCAGGGTGTACCCCACCTCTTGCCCATAGTCAGCTGGACAAGGCTCCAGCTTGCCTGTGACCCTGGAGAACAGGATAAGCGGCTACAGATAATGGATGGATGGATATAACCTAAAACATCATCAGATTTTCACACAAGTCCTAAAAGTAGATAAAGAGAACCCAGTGAAACAAATGAGACAAAAAAATTATACTTGGTCATTTATTTATTGAGGAAAATGATCCAATATTACATATCTGTGAGTGGCAAAAGTATGTGAACCTCTAGGATTAGCAGTTAATTTAAAGGTGAAATTAGAGTCAGGTGTTTTCAACCAATGGGATGACAATCATGTGTGAGTGGGCACCCTGTTTTATTTAAAGAATATGGATCTATCAAAGTCTGATCTTCACAACATGTTTGTGGAAGTGTATCATGGCACGAACAAAGGAGATTTCTGAGGACCTCAGAAAAAGCGTTGTTGATGCTCATCAGGCTGGGAAAGGTTACAAAAGCGTCTCTAAAGAGTTTGGACTCCACCAATCCACAGTCAGACAGATTGTGTACAAATGGAAGAAATTCAAGACCATTGTTACCCCACTCCAGGAGTGGTCGACCAACAAAGTTCAACCCAAAAGAGCAAGGCGTGTAATAGTTGGCGAGGTCACAAAGGACCCCAGGGTAACTTCTAAGCAACTGAAGGCCTCTCTCACTGTTAGGACTAGGACTGTTTTGGCCTCTAGAGGCCGCTGTTATTTCCTTTTCATGTCGTGTTTATTTTGGCCTCTAGAGGCCGCCACTGTTCCTGTGTTTTGTGTTTGTGTTAATTGCCTAATTATCTTCACCTGTGTCCTTAATTAGTTTGTCTATTTATACCCCTGAGTTCAGTCCTCTTGTCACGGAGTCTTTGTGCTGTTATGTTTATCTCCAGTTTCCTTTGTACTGTGTTTTTTGATCTTCTTAGCTTTTGTATTTTTGCACTTTGCTTTTCTTTTGGATTATACTCTTTGGTTTTTTTTTGTCTTTTGTTTTGCCCTGTATATAGTGTATATAGTTTAAATAAACCTTTTGATTCTTTTTCTACTTCCGCCTCACGCCTCTGCATTTGAGTCATCCCCCTGGTGGCCTAGTGGGGGTTTGCTGGATTATCACACCAATGAACCAGGTTCGAATCCCAGCAAAACCCTAACAGAAAGACTCCGTCATGACCGACTCAGCAGAGGCTGCTTCAACTGTCTACCCGGCCAACCTTCAGGGAATTATGGCAGCTTTGACACGCTTCGGAGCGACCATGGACGCTCATGGACGTACGCTCACCAGCCAACGTGAGGCCCTCGCTCGCCACGAGGAACTGCTTCAGCAAATTGGGAAAACCCTGGCACAGCTGACATCTCTGCCTGCATCTCCTGCTCCTGATCCAGCTCCCACTCCTGCTCCAGTGCCTCCTGCAATGCTGCCTTCTTCACCTCGCGAACCCAGCCTTCCTGCACCACAGAGGTATGACGGCAAGCACAGTGAGTGCCGAGAGTTCCTTACCCAGTGTCAACTCACCTTTGAGCTTCAGCCTACCACCTACACTACGGATCGCCGCAAGATTGCCTTTGTGATCACATTATTAGCTGGTAAGGCGCGAGCCTGGGCTACTGCTATCTGGCAAAGACAGGGACCTGAGTGCTTTGATTTCCAGCTGTTTTCTGAAGAGATGCTTCGGGTCTTCGATCAGGCAGACATCAGTACCGACGCAGCCCGAAAGCTCATGTCCATCCGGCAAGGAGGAAGCGTCGCAGATTACGCCATCTCGTTCCGAACACTCGCAGCAGTAAGTGGATGGAACGAGACTGCCCTGGTGTCAGCCTTCCACCATGGTCTGTCTGACCCCATCAAGGACGGTCTGGCCTCTATTGGATGCCCAAGTGACCTCGAAACCCTCATCTCACATGCTATTCGTCTGGACAACAGGATGAGAGAACGCCACCAAGCCTTGAGCCCCCCCAGCCTCCCTACCTCTACCTGGAGACCGTCTACCTCCTTCAGTGACTGTCCAGAACCCATGCAAGTAGGTCGTACTCGCCTCTCCGCATCTGAGAGGGAGCGCAGAAGGAGGGACAAGTGCTGCATCTACTGTGGCAAGCCTGGTCACTTCCGAGCATCATGTCCCGAACTCTTGGGAAAAGGACCGCCCCGTCCAGCCGAGGGAGGGTTGTGACGGGGCCTACCCTCTCTCCCGGACTCCCTGGCCAAGGAATCTACATCCCGGTCTCCATCTCCTGGGGTGAGTCTGTCCACTCTTGTCAAGCTTTGATAGACTCAGGGGCGGCTGGGAACTTTATGGATATTCACTTCGCCCAAAGCATCAATATTCCGACTGCACCTCTTGAAGTCCCACTGTCTGTGTCTGCCCTCGATGGCCAAGCGTTAGGTGATGGAAGAGTCACCCAAGTTACTTCTCCAGTTTTCCTCCAGTCTCAAGGTCACAAGGAAGAAATATCCCTGCACCTGATTCCTTCACCTGAGTTCCCAGTTATTCTAGGCCTTCCTTGGCTTACTCGCCACAACCCTCGCATAGACTGGGTAACAAGCCAGGTTGTGGAATGGGGCCCTGCATGCCATGCCTCTTGTCTGCTCTCTAGCTCTCCTGTGTCTCCTGCCGAGCCCCCTGATCTCACCGAGTTATCTCAAGTTCCCACAGAGTACTGGGATCTCAAGGAGGTATTCAGCAAGAGCAGGGCCGCCGTTCTTCCTCCGCACCGGGCCTACGACTGTGCCATCGACTTGCTCCCTGGGACTACCCCTCCTCGTGGCAGACTGTTTTCACTCTCTCAGCCAGAACGCAAGGCCATGGAGGAATACCTCAAAGATGCCCTGGTCTCTGGGTTTATTCGACCCTCCACTTCACCTGCTGGAGCCGGCTTCTTCTTTGTCGGCAAGAAGGATGGGGGGCTCCGACCATGTATTGATTACAGGGGCCTGAATAAGATCACTGTGCGCAACCGATATCCCCTTCCGCTGATGTCCACAGCTTTCGACCTGCTCCAAGGCGCCACCGTCTTCACCAAGTTGGACCTACGGAACGCATACCACCTCATCCGTATCCGACAGGGAGACGAGTGGAAGACTGCCTTTAACACCCCGTCTGGGCACTACGAATACCAGGTGATGCCCTTCGGACTCACCAACGCACCAGCTGTTTTTCAGGCCCTAATCAACGACGTCTTAAGGGACATGATTAACCTATACGTTTTTGTCTACCTCGACGACATCCTTATCTTTTCCAAGACCGTGCAGGAGCACCGCCACCATGTCCGCCAGGTTCTCCAGAGGCTGCTACAGAACAATCTGTTCGCCAAGGCCCAGAAATGCGAATTTCATGTTCCCGAGGTCTCCTTTCTGGGATTTATTGTACGGACAGGCCAACTCCAAATGGACCCTGCCAAGACCCTGGCCGTCCGGGATTGGCCTACTCCCAAGTCCGTTAAGGAGGTTCAGCGGTTCTTAGGATTCGCTAACTTCTACCGCAAGTTCATCAGGAACTTCAGTTCTGTGGCAGCACCCATGTCTGACCTCACCAAAGGGACAGGTGGATCTTATGGCTGGTCTCCTCAGGCAGAAAAGGCGTTCAAAGACCTCAAGGACCGCTTCTGCACGGCACCCATTCTGGTTCTCCCGGACACCTCCCAACCATTCATCGTGGAGGTGGACGCCTCGGACAGTGGTGTCGGCGCGGTGCTCTCTCAACGTTCGGAAGGAAAGCTGCACCCCTGCGCTTACTTCTCCCACCGCCTGAGTCCTGCTGAGTCCCGGTACGATGTGGGGGATCGAGAACTGCTAGCGGTCAAACTGGCCCTTGAGGAGTGGAGGCACTGGCTGGAGGGAGTACAACATCCATTCCTGGTTTGGACTGACCACAAGAACCTGGAGTACCTCCAGCAAGCCAAGAGACTGAACCCTCGACAGGCTAGGTGGGCCCTGTTTTTTAGTCGGTTTGACTTCACCCTCTCATACCGCCCCGGCTCCAAGAACACCAAACCTGACGCACTGTCCAGACTGTTCTCTGCCACTAACAGGGAGAATGAAGTCGGGCCTATTATCCCTGTGTCCCGGATTGTGGCCCCTGTCCGCTGGGGTATTGAGGAGGCTGTCCGACGAGCCCAACGCCAGGACCCCGGTCCTGGGACGGGGCCACCAGGCCTCTTGTACGTCCCACATCAAGCCCGGGCCAAGGTTCTCCAGTGGGGTCACTCTTCCCCTCTCACCGCCCACCCGGGAGCTCGGAGGACCCTGGACTTCCTGAAAAGACGCTTCTGGTGGCCTAACATGGAGAAGGAAGTAAGGTCATTTGTCCTGTCCTGTGAGGTTTGCACCAGAACCAAGAACCCACGACAGCGTCCCCAGGGTCTCCTGCATCCTCTGACCATTCCCCGGCGTCCCTGGTCCCACGTGGCAGTCGACTTTATCACGGGTCTCCCTGAGTCACAAGGTAACACAGTCATTTTGGTCTTAGTTGACAGATTCTCCAAGGCCTGCCGCTTCATACCACTGTGCAAACTCCCCTCTGCTCTTGAAACTGCGAAACTTTTGTTTAATCATGTCTTCCGAGTCTTTGGTCTTCCACAGGACATCGTCTCAGACCGAGGGCCCCAGTTCTCCTCCCGAGTATGGCACGGGTTCTGCAAGGTCATCGGAGCCACTGCCAGCCTCTCCTCTGGGTTTCACCCACAGTCCAATGGTCAGACGGAGAGGCTCAACCAGGACCTGGAAACCACCCTGCGAGGCCTGGCTATGGATAACCCGACATCGTGGAGCACCTGGCTGCCATGGGCGGAGTATGCCCACAACACCCTGCAGTCATCGGCCACCAAGCTGTCGCCATTCCAGTGCCAATTTGGGTTCCAGCCACCTCTGTTCCCGGACCAGGAGGAGGACGCGGGGGTGCCCTCGGTCAACCAATATGTGAGACGGTGTCGCAAGACCTGGAGCAAGGTCAGGAAGACCCTCATACAGACCTCCAGAACCAACCAGACTCAGGCCAACCGCCATAGAAGACCTGCACACGCTTTCCGCCCTGGGCAGCGTGTTTGGCTGTCCACTAAGGACCTTCCACTGCGGGTGGAGAACCGCAAGCTTGCTCCTCGCTACATTGGCCCCTTCAAGGTGGTGCGCAGGGTGAACCCTGTCTCCTACCGGCTCCAGTTGCCCCGGACTCTGAGGATCAACCCCACTTTCCATGTTTCCCTGTTACGGCCCGTACTGACGTCTACGTATGCCCCTGCCCCTAGGAACCCCCCACCCCCCCGCATCTTCCAGGGGCAGACTGTGTTCACTGTGAATCGCCTGCTTGACTCCCGCCGGGTCCGCGGCGGGTTGCAATATCTGGTGGACTGGGAGGGCTATGGTCCTGAGGAGCGCTGCTGGGTTCCTGCTCGGGATGTCCTTGATAAAGAACTATGTCGGGACTTCCATTCGGCCCATCCGGATCGCCCTGGGAACGTCAGGAGACGCTCCTAGAGGGGGGGGTCCTGTTAGGACTAGGACTGTTTTGGCCTCTAGAGGCCGCTGTTATTTCCTTTTCATGTCGTGTTTATTTTGGCCTCTAGAGGCCGCCACTGTTCCTGTGTTTTGTGTTTGTGTTAATTGCCTAATTATCTTCACCTGTGTCCTTAATTAGTTTGTCTATTTATACCCCTGAGTTCAGTCCTCTTGTCACGGAGTCTTTGTGCTGTTATGTTTATCTCCAGTTTCCTTTGTACTGTGTTTTTTGATCTTCTTAGCTTTTGTATTTTTGCACTTTGCTTTTCTTTTGGATTATACTCTTTGGTTTTTTTTTGTCTTTTGTTTTGCCCTGTATATAGTGTATATAGTTTAAATAAACCTTTTGATTCTTTTTCTACTTCCGCCTCACGCCTCTGCATTTGAGTCATCCCCCTGGTGGCCTAGTGGGGGTTTGCTGGATTATCACACCAATGAACCAGGTTCGAATCCCAGCAAAACCCTAACACTCACACTGGCTAATGTTAATGTTCATGAGTCCACCATCAGGAGAACACTGAACAACAATGGTGTGCATAGCAGGGTTGCAAGGAGAAAGTCACTGCTCTCCAAAAAGAACGTTGCTGCTCGTCTGCAGTTTGCTAAAGATCACATGGACAAGCCAGAAGGCTATTGGAAAAATGTGTTGTGGACGGATGAGACCAAAATATTAATTTTTGGTTTAAATGAGAAGCGTTATGTTTGGAGAAAGGAAAACACTGCATTCCAGCATAAGAACCTTATCCCATTTGTGATACATGGTGGTGGTAGTATCATGGTTCGGACCTGTTTTGCTGCATCTGGGCCAGGACGGTTTGTCATCATTGATGGAACAATGAATTCTGAATTATACCAGCGAATTCTAAAGGAAAATGTCAGGACATCTGTCCATGAACTGAATCTCAAGAGAAGGTGGGTCATGCAGCAAGACAACGACCCTAAGCACACAAGTCGTTCTACCAAAGAATGGTTAAAGAAGAATAAAGTTAATGTTTTGGAATGGCCAAGCCAAAGTCCTGACCTTAATCCAATCGAAATGTTGTGGAAGGACCTGAAGCGAGCAGTTCATGTGAGGAAACCCACCAACATCCCAGAGTTGAAGCTGTTCTGTACGGAGGAATGGGCTAAAATTCCTCCAAGCCGGTGTGCAGGACTGATCAACAGTTACCGGAAATGTTTAGTTGCAGTTATTTCTGCACAAGGGGGTCACACCAGATACTGAAAGCAAAGGTTCACATACTTTTGCCACTCACAGATATGTACTATTGGATAATTTTCCTCAATAAATAAATGACCAAGTATAATATTTTTGTCTCATTTGTTTAACTGGATTCTCTTTATCTACGGTACTTTTAGGACTTGTGTGAAAATCTGATGAAGTTTTAGGTCATATTTATGCAGAAATATAGAAAATCTGAAAGGGTTCACAAACTTTCAAGCACCACTGTAAATATATATGAATGAATGAATGAATGAATATGTAAAATTCCCACCTGGTGTGTCCTTATTTCTCTGCCTTATTACTTTTATTAGACACAAAACAAACAAGTTGCGTTCATCCCTATCTTATCCACCTATGCCTTATAGTGCCCTTTTAGAAGCCAAAAAGATTCCAGAACATATCAATTTGTAAAAAATAAATCATGTCAATGTTCACAGCCATCTTTGGATGGGTTTAAAACATAGGGGTAGGAATAGATTGCTAGCCTTAGGTAGGTGAAAGAAGGCGCATTCCCCATGAGAGATAGATTAAGAGAGCAAGTGGAAATGAATGATCAGGTTTTAAATAGCCTTTTGGCTTTCTTTGTCCTTTCCCACTCTGTTTCCCAGTTGAAGGATGAGTTGACATTCAGCTCCTGCTATGTTTCGTATTCCACTGGACTTTGACTTCATCATCAGTTTACTGATGTCAAAATGTAGGTCTGTGTTCACCTACCAAAGTTAACATCAGGCTAACACACAGTGCCATGCTAATCTCTTTTATTAATGTAAAAGTGATTCCAATAATGCTTGAAGAACCCCCCCCCCCTTTTTTTTCCTCAACAGGCTGATTGAGATAAAATCAACAAAATCAATATATTAATATACTCTTTTTCACCAGCTTTATTTGGGACCCTAAACCCACAATCTGCTTTTTCATATGTTACTTAAAAATGAGCATAAAGTGGCAATGCTGTCTGGATGTGATATGTTAATGCTCACACACACACACACACACACTGCCTGGCCAAAAAAAGTAACCAGTTGGATTTCAATAAACAAATACTTAAGAAGCTTTAATTGGATAATTAAAGTTTCAGCTGACAACAATTATTTTAACCCTAACTGATGCAGTGAGTAGCTTCTCATTTCTTCAACAAGCATGTCAGAATACATATCCTGTGGTTATGGAAATTATGTTATTGTGTTTCCAGAAGGGTCAAATTATTGGCCTGGATCAAGTAATGAAAACAATTCAGGAGATTGCTGAAATGACTAGAATTGGGTTATGAACTGTCCAATGCATTCGTAAAAACTGGAAGGACAGTGGTGAACCATCAACTTCGAAGGAGAAATGTAGTTGAAAGAATATCTTGACTGACCATGATCAGAGATCACTTAAATGCTTGGTAAAACAAAACATATGGCTATGTTTAACAGTGAAAGTAATGTAAACAGCTGTATGGCTATAAGAAAACCACTTGTTAATGAGGCTAATTGGAAGAAAACACTTCAATTTGCTAGGGAGCATAAAGATTTGATTCTGGAGCAATGAAAAAAGGTCATATGGTTTGATAAGTCCAGATTTACCCTGTTCCTGAGTGACGGGTGTATCAAGATAAGAAGGGAAGCACATGAAGTGATCATGCATAGTGGCCACTGTACAAGCCTCTGGAGGCAGTGTTATGATCTGGGGTTCCTTCAGTTGCTCAGGTTGAGGCTCAGCAACATTATGTGGTAATAAAATGAAGCCAGCTGATGACCTGAATGTACTGAATGACCAGGTTATCACATCAGTGGATTTTTTTCTTCCCTGATGGGCATATTCCAGGCTGAGAATGCCAGGACTCATTGGGTTCAAAGTGGTTCAGGAAGCATGAGGAATCATTTTCACACATGAATTGGCCACCACAGAGTCCCGACCTTAACCCCATTGAAAGTCTTTGGGATGTGCTGGAGTGGGTTTGACTCACCATTCATCAATACAAGTGCTTGGTGAAAAATGAATGCAACTCAGGATGGAAATAAATGTTGTGATGTTGCATAAAGTTATCGAAACAATTACGCTGTAATCAAAGCTAAAAGTGAAATATTAGAGTGTGTGACAATTTTTTGGCAGTGTTATACCTGCCCAGGCTGTACCCTGCATACAGCAGGGTTATATCAGCTATATCTAATATATCAGTTAAAAAAATAAGCATTTTAAAGCTTAGCATGGGTATAGGTGTTGGCTGATACTCAAGGATTTAAGGTTTAAAGGGGTGGTATCAACTCTAAGCCAACTCTACTGTTAGCTTAACTACATTTAGTTATGTAGCTGATATATTTTCAAAATAATAGCTTTTCTAGTAACAAGCTACTTTTTTAATTACGAACCTACACAACCTGGAAAAAAAAACGACCCTTACATTTCTGTATTTGTAAATAAATAGGTAATTCTGAGGATTCCAAAGGGTTGGAAAGAGTTTTTAAATTTGTTTACAAGTGTATCTGTGTTTTAATATTACCATTTAAGCATGTGTATTAGTATTATCAACTTACTGTATGTCTGTGGAAACTTCTAGCATAAATCAACTACACTGGGCATCTGACAAAAGTATTATAGCAACTTTATATCCTCCCTTTTCATCATATCTTCTGCTGTAGGTATCAAGTGAATGCAGTGTGACACAAAAGACTAGTGATGGTTTCCTCTCTTTTCAATATACATGAAAACCAAACACAATGTGTTCACTTGTGCATAATGTACAATGGCTTATAATAGGCAATATAATGGCTATATAGTGTTGCTATTATTACATGATGAGAAAGACTTTGCAAGGTTATATCAGTGAATATACCAGGTTTAAAAGAACCAGGCTTCCAAATCATATGTAATGAAATGACCTTAAAGCTAACTTTAGTTCTTTGAATTACATGAACATGGTGTAATTGCTTAAAGGTCAGTTATGAGCAGCATCTAAAGAGTAACACACTGTGTCTCTCCACACATGACCACGTGAGCTAGAGGTGTTAAGAGAGCTATAATACAGTGACTATAAATAACACTCCAGTCAACACCATCCCAAAATATAGCAAAGCCATTTATCTTATAATATTTCATGCAGAAGTGGAATGGAAGTCAGTAATGGTTGAATAATACACCCCTCTATTACTTTATGTGGAATGTAGCCCTTGGGCTTGGCATAACAAATGTAGCCCGTTTTAATTTCTGTTATGGTAAGTTTCATTAAGATTTATAATGCAGGCAAGAGATTGATCATCATAAAGGGGCCTTGTGAAGTATTATAGCTAATAATGCTTCTGTTGGATTTATTTCTTTTAAAAAGAAAAACAAGAAACACAGAGAAGCCATAATACAGATTTCCACTGGCTTCTAATCTCTAGTAGAGTATAAATGCAAATGTGAAGGGGAAATCTGTGGAGCATATCATTACACTTTAAGTCTAAATAAACATAAATACACAATGCTTTTGTGTCTATACACTGCTAAAATAGTTTTTACCTGGAAAACAGCACAAGTGAGTAAGCTTTGTTTGGAATGTTTGAATGGGTCTGGGTCAGACTGATGAACATGTAGATAGATCACGTAGATGAAACGAGTTTGGGGGCTTGGGCTCTGCTCTGGTCAGAGACACTGGAGGAGGAGAATGGATACATCAAGATAGATGGTCAGATGGACACTACTCCTCCATCATCCAGATGCGTGTGTGTGTGTGATTGTGAGGGGAAGATATAGCTATCTCGCTATCTCGATAGATAGATAGATAGATAGATAGATAGATAGATAGATGGGGGGTAGTTTTCTATTGCAATGTTTTTTGGGTTTTTTTATGTTCCAAAGATCTGGAACTCACTTCTCCTTAATATTTGTCAGGCTCTTTGTATTACCACTTAAAAAAAAAAAAACCCAAGTAACATATGTCTACTTTAACATGTAATCATATTAATAACAGATTTAAGCACAATTTCATTATTTTGCAAATGTCCTTTTATGGTTTCATTTATTTCATTTCCATCTACATGAAAATTACTATTTGCCCTATTAAAATATATTATACTGTATATTATGATTCCCTGTTTATTTTAGTCTATGATATTTAACTCTGGGGCAGAATGGTGGTGTAGTGGTTGGCGCTGTCGCCTCGCAGCAAGAAGGTCCGGGTTCGAGCCCCGTGGCCGGCGAGGGCCTTTCTGTGTGGAGTTTGCATGTTCTCCCCGTGTCCGCGTGGGTTTCCTCTGGGTGCTCCGGTTTCCCCCACAGTCCAAAGACATGCAGGTTAGGTTAACTGGTGACTCTAAATTGACCGTAGGTGTGAGTGTGAATGGTTGTCTGTGTCTATGTGTCAGCCCTGTGATGACCTGGCGACTTGTCCAGGGTGTACCCCGCCTTTCGCCCGTAGTCAGCTGGGATAGGCTCCAGCTTGCCTGTGACCCTGTAGAACAGGATAAAGCGGCTACAGATAATGAGATGAGATATTTAACTCTTTCACCACTGCATAACCTCATATATATATATATATATATATATATATACACACACACACCTGCCTGATTCATCCTGATGCCCTACATCTGGCTGGGTCTCATCACATCGCTCCTGTGGAGGACGGCCCCATATGGACAGTCGAAAGTCACACTTGGAAGACGCTCTGGACACTTACAGTAAAGCTTTTATGGCTGAGGACTACAGTTGACTTACTAACTTTAGGACTGCAGTTGTCATGAACAGTTTTGCACTCAAGTTTCCATCAACGAACAGTTTATAACTTCAACAAAACAGACTTCATGTTAAAACCATAATGAATTTCCTGGTTACACAGTTATACTTTGTGACTATATAGGACACAGTTATAGAAGCAAGTTATTTATAATCACATTATCTGTCATGGGTGGCACGGTGGTGTAGTGGTTAGCACTGTCGCCTCACAGCAAGAAGGTCCGGGTTCGAGCCCCGTGGCCGGCAAGGGCCTTTCTGTGCGGAGTTTGCATGTTCTCCCCGTGTCCGTGTGGGTTTCCTCCGGGTGCTCCGGTTTCCCCCACAGTCCAAAGACATGCAGGTTAGGTTAACTGGTGACTCTAAGGCCGAATCCCATTTCACCCCTTGGCCCTTCCCCTCCATTTTGCGCGTTCACGTGAAGGGGTAGGGGTATCCCAATCCCAGTTAACGCGGAGGGGAAGGGGTAGGGCTTCTGTACCCCTCCAAACGGAGATTTTCCTGGAGCTGACTCCGAACGAAGGGGTTTGAGTGATTTCCCACAATGCCATGCGGATTTCAGCGAGATTTCATGCGGATTTCAGAAAGATGGCGGTTCCCGCGGCGAAAGATTATCATAAATGTATTTTCTCCATTATTTACGTGTTTAAGTTGCTATCCAGAGGAAACACGCCGCTTGATTCGCTTTCGAGCTGAGAATGAGCAGCGATTTCTGAAATCCAAGCTGCTGCTAAAAAGCTTTGGGAGTGAGTATTGTTTTCGGTTGCTTGCTGCGTACGTTTTGTTCTGTTATTCTCGCTTTTATTGTTTACATGAGTGTTCTGACACCTCATTCTGTCGGATGTGGTGCACGAAGCGCCAAAGATATCCCATTCAGTGGTGTTAGTTAACAAATCACACCCTGCCAGCAGAGATTTCTGGTTCTGCCTCTGGCTCTGACTGTAGCGGCTGGTCGCAGCCAATGACGCATTTGGTCGCGTTTTGCTAACGTAAACGCTGACGGAGGTACGCGATGACGTATGCGATCGTTGAAGGGCTATCCCAATACGTAAGGGTTGAATTTCAAGCCCTATCCCTTGTAGCTCAGTTTCAAGGGGAAGGGCCAAGGGGAAGGGGGAGGGGGAGGGGTAGAAATTAGAATTGGGATTGGGCCTAAATTGACCGTAGGTGTGAATGTGAGTGTGAATGGTTGTCTGTGTCTATGTGTCTGCCCTGTGATGACCTGGCGACTTGTCCAGGGTGTACCCTGCCTTTCGCCCGTAGTCAGCTGGGATAGGCACCAGCTTGCCTGCGACCCTGTAGAAGGATAAAGCGGCTAGAGATAATGAGATGAGAATGAATGAGATTATCTGTCATCACCCAAATGAGGATGGGTTCCCTTTTGAGTCCGGTTCCTCTCGAGGTTTTTTCCTCATGTCATCTGAGGGAATTTTTCCTTGCCACCATCACCACAGGCGTGCTCATTGGGGATAGATTAGGGATAAAATTAGCTCATGTTTAAAGTCTTTAAATTTCTGTAAAGCTGCTTTGCAACAATGTCTATTGTTAAAAGTGATATAAAAATAAACTTGACACTATATATAAACTTATATAAGAAATGCCATTAACATGAAGCATCTTTGTGATAAATTCATTATAATCCAGTACACAATTTAAAAAGAAAGTATAGCGTGGGGGTGTCATGGCTCAGGTGGATAAGGCGCCATACCATAAACCCGGGGACCTGGGTTCGATTCCGGCCTGAGGTCATTTCCCGATCCCTCCCCATCTCTCTCTCTCTCTCTCCCACTCATTTCCTGTCTCTACACTGTCCTATCCAATAAAGGTGAAAAAAGCCCAAAAAAATCTTTAAAAAAGAAAGTATAGTGTGTGACGTATTTGGTGCCGCTAGAAACTAGAGGAATTCTGCTTTGAGAATATGCAACACTTATGCCAATAAACTGAACACAGGTAAATTTGTGTTTTATCCATTAATATTTACTGAAAGAAAGATGCATAACTCTAATTAATGCAAAATAACATTGTGCTTATCTAAATTATGTCACAGGAAATCCCAGGGAATTCGATTCTCAACCATTCAGCATATACAATACAAAGGGGTTTCCTTACTACAATGAGAGCAGAATAGCAGTCTCATGCAGTGGTGAAAGGGTTAATGTATAAATGTTCATTCATTCATTCATTCATTTTTAGGGTCATGGTGGATCTGGAGCCTCTGAGGCTTCCAGGAACTCTGGGCACAAAGCGGGAATACACCCTGAACAGGACATCAAACCATTACAGGGCACAATCACACTCATGCCTCGGGACAATTGATCATAGTGCAATTTACCTGTGCATGTTTTGGTGAGGGCGGCACGGTGGTGTAGTGGTTAGCGCTGTCGCCTCACAGCAAGAAGGTCCTGGGTTCGAGCCCCGGGGCCGGCGAGGGCCTTTCTGTGCGGAGTTTGCATGTTCTCCCCGTGTCCGCGTGGGTTTCCTCCGGGTGCTCCGGTTTCCCCCACAGTCCAAAGACATGCAGGTTAGGTTAACTGGTGACTCTAAATTGACCGTAGGTGTGAATGTGAGTGTGAATGGTTGTCTGTGTGCCAGCCCTGTGATGACCTGGCGACTTGTCCAGGGTGTACCCCGCCTTTCGCCCATAGTCAGCTGGGATAGGCTCCAGCTTGCCTGCGACCCTGTAGAAGGATAAAGCGGCTAGAGATAATGAGATGAGATGAGAATGTTTTGGTGAAGTGGGAAGAACCTAGAGTAAACTCACACAGACAGTAACCCAAGCTCAAGATTGAACCAGAGACCCTTGAGCTGCAAAATCTCAACTCTCTACCTGCTCATGGTTAGGCTCATGGTGATTCCAGAATCTATCCCAATAAACACTGGCATCTAGGCTGGGGAATTCACCCTGAAAAGGACACCAGTCCATCTCAGGACACCATACATATGCACATTCACACACCATTAACAACTAAGGTCAATCTGTCTACCTGCATATTTTTGGACAGTGGGAGAAATTGGAGAACCAGGAGGAAATTCACACAAACAATGGGAGAAAAACTGTGCAAACTCCGCAAAACTCTGCACAGACAGTAATCTGAGCTCAGGACTGAACCAGGGACCCTGAAGCTGTGAGGTGGTAATACGATATTTAGGATTTTAAGATTTTATATGCATGTGCAATTGAACTAATTCGAACAGCTTTACCTGCATCAGAACATGTGTGCATGCCAGTTACCATGTAACAGAGACTTGTATTTATTACACCCGCCTTTACAGAACATCTATCAGCTGAGATGAAAATTGGTTAAATACAATACATAAGGGAGAATATGCATCAATGTATAATAGGTGATTTATATTTACAAACCCTCACAGAACACCTCAGTCTTTTCCACACACATGCATTCACACGGCCAGTCAGGCATGCAGAAAATGGGCTTAGGGAATCCATTCGTGTGTTGTCTGCTTCCTCAGCCTGTTCAGACAGAGCCTGTCGATAACTAATCCTAACCTTTTCCCATCCGCAAAATTGAAAATAAGAATAAAAAAAAAAATAGATGGCAGGTGTTATCAAGGGCAGTGTGGATAGGGTAGAGGAAATTGTGTCACTAATGGATTGAGTGCTGAAAAGGTGGAAATATATAGTATGGCCATTCCTGGGGTAGCCCTTACAGTTTTGGGAAAGATTCTTCCACCCACAAGGTGTCATTCTTTCTGCTGCCATCACACCCACCCGCCCACACATGAGGGATAACGTACCAGGTGCATTCTTGTGAGCCTTGGAAGAAGGTGTAGATGAGAAGATGCAATAGTATGTGTGCTGGAAAGGATGACCTAAGCTGAAGCTAATGTTTATCTACCCAGGTCTATTCTTCCAAATCACTGGTTCATTCAGGGCTTGCAGGAATTGAGTCGATATCGGAGTGCCGGTTTACCTGTGGCCTTTCCTCTCTCTGCTTCACAGCAGTCATACCTGTTAGAGCTGGAAATTACCTTCTCCCAGAATCTCCACGCATCAGAAACATGCTGCATATATTTGGATACCATTAGGCCCCAAGTTTCAGTGGATAAAATGCTGCATAGGCATCAAACAAAACTGGCTCAGAAGGCAGATTCTATGTAGGGTAATAAAGTGATGATACAGACATGGACAAATTTGCTGGTATCCTTCCACGAAAAAAGAAGAACTCAAAATTTTCAAAAATAACTTGAAACTGACAAAATTAATTGGCATCCATCATCGTTTAGTCCATATTTAATAAAAACAGACTTTGCTTTTGATTTTCGATTCAAGACAATATTTTAAATTATATATATATATATATATATATATATATATATATATATATATATATATAAAATGTCATGGACAAAAATGACAGGACCCTTAATCTAATATTTTGTCGCACAGCCTGTTGAGGCAATCACAGCAAACAAGGGATTTCTGTAGCTCTCAATGAGACTTCTGGTCCATTCTGTCTGAGCAAACTGCTCCAGCTGTCTCAAGGGTGCCTTCTACTGACTGCATGTTTCAGCTCTTTCCAGAGATGTTCACTAGGATTCAGATCAGGGCTCATAGAAGACCATTTCAGAATAGTCCAATGTTTTGTTCTTCGCCATTCTTGGGGGCTTTTAGCTGTGTGTTTTGGGTCTTTATCCTGTTGGAGAACCTAAGACCTGCGACTGAGACAAAACTTTCTGACACTGGGTAGTACACTTCACTCCAGAATGCCTTGATAGTCTTGATATTTCATTGTGCCCAGCACAGATTCAAAGCACCCCGTGCCAGATACAGGAAAGCAGGCTCAAATCATAACCAAGCCTCCTCCATATTTCACAGTAGGTATGGTGCTTTTTTCTTTGAAAGCTTCACTTTTTCTTCTGTGGATATAGAACTGATGTGACTTGTCAATAAGCTTGAGTTTTGTCTCATCTGTCCAGAGGACATGCTCCCAGAAGCATTGTGGCTTGTCAATATGCTTTTTAGTAAATTCCAGTCTGGCTTTTTTAAAGTTTTTCTTCCAACAATGGAGTCCTCCTGGGTCTTCTTCCATTGAGCCCACTGTTGCTCAAAAAGTGATGGATGGTACAATCAGACTATGATATACCTTAACCTCAGAGTTCAACTTTTATCTTTTTGGAAGTTGTCCTTGGCCCTTTGTCTACCATTGGCTCTATCCTTCTGTGAAATCTGTGATGGATTTTCCCCTTGCGGCCACATCCAGGAAGGTTGGCTACAGTCCCATGGAACTAAACTTCTTCATAATATTTGCAACTGCAGTCACAGGAACATCAAACTGTTTGGAGATGGTCTGATATTTTTTGTCTTTAACATGGTTGTCTATAATTTTCTTTCTGATCTCCTCAAACAACTCTCTCCTTTGCTTTCTCTGGTCCATGTTCAATGTGGTGCACACGATGATACCAAATGGCAGCATGATGACTTTTCTCCATTTAAATAGACTGAATGACTGATTACAAGATTGAAGACACTTGTGATACTAATTAAGGTTAAACAGTTAGTTTGAAATATCACTATAATCCAATTATTTATAATCATTTCTAGGGGTACCATTAAATCTATCCAGGCTATTTTAGACTATCTTTGTAAAATAAAGGGGCAGCACGGTGGTGTAGTGGTTAGCATTGCTGCCTCACAGCAAGAAGGTCCTGGGTTCGAGCCCAGTGGCCAACAGGGGCCTTTCTGTGTGGAGTTTGCATGTTCTCCCCGTGTCTGCATGGGTTTCCTCCGGGTGCTCTGGTTTCCCCCACAGTCCAAAGACATGCAGGTTAGGCTAATGGGTGGCTCTAAATTGACCGTAGGTGTGAATGTGAGTGTGAATGGTTGTATGTCTCTCTGTGTCAGCCCTGCGATGATCTGGCGACTTGTCCAGGGTGTACCCCGCCTTTCGCCCGTAGTCAGCTGGGATAGGCTCCAGCTTGCCTGCAACCCTGTACAGGATAAGCGGCTACAGATAATTGATGGATGGATTGTAAAATAAACAATAATTTATCTCTTTTCATACTTTTTTGCTTTACTCTATGACATACCAAAGACAAGCAGATATACATGCGAAAATTGCTTTTAATTTCATCACTTTTCAGGAGGAACAAAGCATTGTTTCAATGAGCTGTAAGGGTACTAACAAATGTGTCCACGTCTGTATGACTAAACTGATTTTTTTTTTAATCCAAACAGACTAAGTTAATTTATTCAAGCTGAAATTTTCTCTAGCCTCAGGCAAGAGAGAGCTGCTCTTCTGATAAACACACCGCTCTCCATTTCTGCGCAATTCCCTTGAAGTTTATTTATACACTACAACAGCACACCAATATTCTAATCATGCCAGCTGATAGGATAATATTTGCATTTCCTCGAAAAAAAAAAAACCAACAACAAAAAACCCCCAAGAGTTTTTCTGAAAGGAATGTGAAAAGAATACATTGTAAAAATGCTCAAGATTATGATACAAATATTAAAAAACTGGGAAAAAATCATAGTATCAATCGATAACCCAATTAAACGATCACCAATGACAATTCAAAATAAAAATCATAAACCTTAAATTCCACTGACCTGAAACAAAACTGCTTAGGGGGTGCTAGAGTTGTAAGGTGGCAAGAACCAACCAAGAAGGGACACTAAGAGTGTATGGGTTTCTTCCCAACTCACAAAAACTTGCAGGTAGGTGAACTAGTTAGGATAATATGTGTGCATGGTACCCAGTGTCCCATCTAGGGTGTATTCCTGTCTCATGCCTAGTATTTCTAGCCTAGGATAAAGCAGATACTGAAGTTAAAGGCATGAATGAATAAGTAATACACCTAAATTTCCATTGTATTAAAGCAAAACCATGTCATTATTATACTTTCCAGGTAATCCATCCATCCATTATCTGTAACCACTTATCCTATGCAGGGTCGCAGGCAAGCTGGAGACTATCCCAGCTGACTGTGGGTGAGAGGTGGGGTACACCCTGGATAAGTCACCAGATCATCGCAGGGCTGACACATATGCCGCTTTTCCACTACAAACGCGGCTGAGCCGTGCCGTGCCGAGTCGAGCTGAGTCGGGCTGAGCGGGGCTGTTGGAGTTGCATTTCGACTACAACCGCGCTGAACCGTGCTGGCTGGAAGTGGGTGGACACATTGGGTGGAGTTAGCGAAAGTGGGTGGACGTCATGTGATGTCGTTAAGCAGCGCAAACAGTGACATCAGTGACAGTGGCGGAACAAGTCAGAGCCGGGCCGGGGGCGGGGCAAATGACCGGGCCCTTTATTAAAGCTTATCATAACATCATTTTAGGCTACAAAATGTCCGCAACTGCGGTGTTTACCAATTTCAACACTACCGGGTGCAACTATGTTATTTAGTACATCAGGTCCTTCAAACGAACATGTAACTCAGAAACAAAAAACATTAGGATACTGTACATGGCTCATAATAAAACATCAATAGCCTATACTGCGCACATTATTTGAAGGGCATACGAATGAGCGCTCAGAGTGGTGACAGGAAGAGTCAGAAATAAAAGGAGGGCGGTGCAAACCTCACTGAATGCACTGTGTTTACCAATTTCAACACTACGGGGTGCAACTATGTTATTTTGTACATTAAGTCCTTCAAACGAACATGTAACTCAGAAACAAAAAAACATTAGGCGACATACTGTACATGGCTCATAATAAAACATCAATAGCCTACTGCGCGCATTATTTGAAGGGCATACGGCGAGCCTTGCGCTCCGCGAACTCGTCCACGATGCTCTGACTGATTCAGTGAGCTTTTAAGCGGTAGTCTCACGACCCGAATAGTAAACAATAAACATGGAGGACATGGAGTCGTTAGTGTTGCTGGTCTTGGTGCTGTGGCTTGTTGACAACGCGGACAGATACTGGCAAGAGCGTATAGATGAGGCGAGGCGCATAAGGCTTCAGAAATTCTCGTAATTCGTAATTATTCTTCTTCCGGGTTTGCGGTGTTTACAGATCCCAGCGCGCTCGCGGGGCGTGTGTGGGCATGTGAGGACACTCCTCCTCACCAATCAGTGCACAGGGGAGTGTCCGCTCACGCCCCCAGCCTCAGTCGGCTCGCTTTGGCTCGCTTCAGCCCCACTCCAAAACCGTGCGAGTTTTAGGGGCTAAGCAGGGCTGAAACGAGCTGAGTCGTGCTGGTTTTTGGTAGTCGAAACGCGAGCCGTGTCGGGCTGAAGTGAGCTGAAGCGAGCTGAAGTGAGCTGAAAAAGGGTAGTGGAAAAGGGCCAATAGAGACACAACCATGCACACTCTCATTCACACCTACGGTCAATTTAGAGCCACCAGTTAGCCTAACCTGCATGTCTTTGGACTGTGGGGGAAACCGGAGCACCCGGAGGAAACCCACGCGGACACGGGGAGAACATGCAAACTCCGCACAGAAAGGCCCCTGTTGGCCACTGGGCTAGAACCCAGAACCTTTTTGCTGTGAGGCGACAGTGCTAACTACTACACCACCGTGCCGCTCATTCCAGGTAATAAAATTGTTTTATATATTGAATTATAGACATAATGTCACAACACTGCTATAGCTAAGCATGTCTCAGGCAAATTTGCCCTGGCCTATATTTAGAGCTACTAATACTCTATCAGACTAGATGGGAATGAATATGAAGGGGAACCATCTGTAGTGCAAACTACAGATCAAATGCTGAAAAAAGATCTGTTTAAAATGCAGAGTTGATAAATAGTGAATCAGCTTGTAGATATGGAGTGTGACAGGGTTATCTGATCTCTCTCAGTGGCAAAATGCTCAGAGCAGCTTCCTAGATCATATCAAGCAATATTTCCATCCATCTAAAAAAAAAAAGCCTCCATTTTAAACGAGTCGTATTTAAAATGGCAAGCAATTTTTGGCTTTTGTCCTTCTATATTTTAATAAATAAATCACACAGAAAATAGAATCTGAGCTGAGATTTGAGGATGGTCAGAGAATACAGGGTGGATGGAGTGGATGTTCTGCCAGATGCCACTAGAGGGGGTTTTTGTATACAGCTGATAAAGCTGAGTCCAGCTCTAATTCTTTCAAACATTTAGAATCCTTTTAGCGTGTTTTGGGGATAATCTCAGAACTACAGTCATCCTCCTCTGCTCAATTTTTTTTGACTTGATTACATTGCAGGCTCTTTGTGGTGCATGTGGGAGAAAGATAGAAAGACAGCTAGTAAAGCCTATTTTTAAATATCTATTAATATGTTTCGAATCTCTCAACTCATAGACAATGCCTTTTCAATGCAGGACACACACACACACACACACACACACTTTGTCACAAGCCATTAGCTACTCAGTGTGTGATGAGACTACATCAGCTTAGAAAACCAACAAGCCAGCATGCAAGGATTTTCAAAAGATGCATTCAGGCTCCATGCTGAAAACTCCGAAACCAACCATCCTACTCCAAAGCACACTGGCAGCTCTCACAGGGCCTGACAATCCTTCTTTTCTCCACTCAGGGTCATATGGCATTGCCCTCTAGTGGTTATCTGTCCTTATGCAGCCACTTTCCAACGGCAGACAGAAATTGTGCCTCCAGGCATCCACAGCTTGTTTAATTAATTTGAGTAATTATTTGCTTATGCAGACCGACTGGACACTTTGTCCACAATCGGCACTTTTAAAAGAAACAGCTTGTACCAGTGGATTGCAAAATGTACCAAGGAAAGGAAAAAAAAGATGTAGAGAACGGTGCGGGTGGAGGATAGATATGGATTGAGTTGTGTGTTTAATCTCATCTCATTATCTCTAGCCGCTTTATCCTTCTACAGGGTCGCAGGAGCCTATCCCAGCTGACTACGGGCAAAAGGCAGGGTACACCCTGGACAAGTCACAGGTCATCACAGGGCTGACACATAGACAACCATTCACACTCACACCTACGGTCAATTTAGAGTCACCAGTTAACCTAACCTGCATGTCTTTGGAGGAAACCGGAGCACCCGGAGGAAACCCATGCGGACATGGGGAGAACATGCAAACTCCACACAGAAAGGCCCTCGCCGGCCCCGGGGCTTGAACCCAGGACCTTCTTTCTGTGAGGCGACAGTGCTAACCACTACACCACCGTGCCGCCCACTTTGGTTATCATAAATATAATTTGGTTAATTGACTGTGTGTATAGCAATACATTTATACATACAGGAAATCTGCAAGAGCCATCGAATACAGGTGAGTGTATGTAAGGAATAAAACACAAGCTGGTGTCCGGATATGGTAAAATAATCAATGATGGGATGATATGATGCCATATTGCTTTCAATATTGTGGAATGTCCACATAAGTTACTTCCTGTTATTATTTTATAGCAGCTATTAACAACTTTTGATCAGCAGCCTCTCTTTTTTTCTCTTTTTAAGTTAATAAGATCTAAAAGCTTGTCATGTTACAGTACCAAGAAATTGCAAGGCTAGGGTGACCAGATTTCCCTAGTCTGAAACCGGGACACTTTTGCGCGCGACCATGCTCGTGCACGCACACCTTTTTTTTTACGTAAATGTGACACTCAGAGAGGTGCTCTTATCATTTTGTTGAAGCTCACATTTATCAACATCTCACATGAAATAAAACAAACAGGCATTTTGTTATCTAGTAGCATAGTGGTATACAGATCAGTTAAATCATGGTCAGACAACAGATTTTGTAATGGCTGAGAATAGGCCAGGCTATGTCCATAGGCCAAATTTAAACTGATTTATTTCCCCTGTTTGTGAGAACACCAAGAAGAACGCATATGCACATGTAGGCTATAGCTCTAAAATTGTATGCACTATAGCATGAACTTAAAAAGTAGATATGTGACCTCAACATAGCCTAGGTCAGAATCAACCTTACTAACCATTCCCCACAACTGAATGAATAAAGCAAGATATGTACAAAAGTGAACACTTTAATGGAAGGTGCAACAAGCTGTTCAACACAGCAATATGGCCAAACTGTCAGAATGGTATGTTAAACAGAAACAAAAAAGAGACAAGTGATTTGAGAATACACTCAAACAAAACAGCAATAAAGGAGGAGAGGGGCGACAGCCCGAGGAAAGCCCACACAGGAGCGCACAGCATTTGCAACATAGGCTACCCAACTCAGTACAAGAACAAAGCACAGGAACAAAGCTAAGGCAACTGTCAATCCACCCACCCTAAACAAAATGCATTAGCCTACGTATATTTACAAGAAGAGTGAATCTAATGTGATCCTGTATATTGGCGTTACCACCATGGGCTACGGAGAAGGAACACTTACAGTGTGTGCAGTAGGCTTTGTGCGCATTGTTCTGCACCTCTCGGAGGAAGGGGTAGGTGCCCTGTAAATCTTTGGAAAAGGTACATTTTCTTTTCGGCATAATTGCTGCGGCATTACTGCTGCTAGCTGCTAGACAAAGAACATTCGCTCCAGTTAATGTTTATTTTACTGTTGCATGGCAACACGTTCTGTTGTCTGGAATAATGTGGCTAAATAAACACCCATGCCACAGGGCCAGGGGCCAGTAACCAGGAAAGTTTGCGATTCCTGTCAATTCATCAAAATAGTAAATGCAGACATTTCTTCGCTAATGATTCCCACGCTGCTCAGTCACAAACGTCACGAGTGGCGAAAACCGGGACATATCCGTGTCCCGACAGACTTTTGTCGGGACTCGGGACACACAACCCCAAATCGGGACTGTCCCGGTAAAACCAGGATGTCTGGTCACCTTATGCAAGGCCCTCCTTCCTGAACTTAAAGTGGAACTGTAATAGCTTTACATCCAGCTTTACTCACTGACACTGGAGACTCCTTCTAAACAATGTTGATAAATGTCTCATTACAGAATAAAAGTCACCATATCAACAATTTGGTACTACTCTCAGAGACGTGCTGTTATAGAAAAGTATCAGTGCCTGGTCTGTAAGAATCAGAGATTCAGTTGTACTGTGTCATGAACTGGAAGTGAAGCTGGATGCAAGTGCAGACAATTTATTAAGTGCAACAACCAAAAATGTGAAAACAAGAACCATAATCATGAACTGTGGATACAAGGCAATTTTTTTTAAATTAAAAAACAAAACAAAAACAAACTAGAAGCGATACTGTGGCATGCACACACACACACAAATTACTGGGTTTCAGTCACGTGACTTTTCTTAGCTGTTTTACTGGAAGTGAAATAGCTGGTGGTCTAAACGGCTGCCGTAGTGCAAACAACTAGCGATAACTTATTAGAGTACGCTCCTAATCTAGAAGCCACTGCTGGCTTTAGATATAGTCAGAAGATTGCTATGTGGAATGGAATTGACCCCTACAGTCTGGGAAAGAAGGATTTGTCATATGATCTCGAAAACTACCCTTCAGTCGAGTTCCCTGACATCTCGAACTATCTGGTGTTGCAGACGTCCTTCTACACTGCAAAACAGATGAAAGCGTGGAAGAGTATGGAGGCTTACAACTTTTTTGTATGTGGCTGGGTAAAGGAGCTCGCTATCAAGTCACTGCCGAATGAATCCTGTATTGTTTTTGCATGTGTAAGTATGTTTTTTTTTTAAAAGTTTTTTGTTCGTGTCTTTACAATGAAGCGATGCAAGTTGAAGTGTAAACACACAACAGTTCGCTTGATTCTCACTTGTGTTGGCTCTTATGTCTCAGGTAAATCATTCACAAAGATCATCAGAAACCCCTTTAAAGACCTGGATCTTAGTTAAACAAGACGGAGACGTGATCACGGTGCATTGTAACTGAATGGCTGGGTAAGAACTTTGTTGTGACCTTCATGCATATGGACTTTGTGAGGAGTAAACAAAGAAACAGCTGGGGACTTTAGCACTTCGTGACTAAAAATAGTACCGTAAAATAATGACACATAGCAAGAAAAGTACTTGGAAAACACTAAGGACATAGCTGAGAGGGAAATACAAACCTTTCACCAAGTGATCACTGCAAACTTGAGCATGCTTCGACTCGGCTCCCTTCAATTTCAGTGAGAGGTTCAAAAGCCACCTTTCTCAACATCTTTTTGTAAAATCCTGTGTTCGTTCACCCTTTTTTATTAGTTCATGGGGAACCCTGAATAAACTTTTATCAGTTTCATGGTTTGATCGATTCGAACAACCTAAAACAATGTAAGCGTAAGGCATTTTTCATGTGAGCAATGCACCTTCTCCGTACAAACGCTTTGTCAACTGAGCTTTGGTAGACCATCAGCTAAAGTTCTGAATAACTAATGAGGCAGATATGATGTCATGTGAAACCCAGCAATAAACAATCATTACAACAGAAGCTTTACAAGATACTGAAAAGTAGCAGACTGCAACTTCGCTATAATAAACTCCTTAGGGTATTTCCAAATAGTTTGTTATCCCGAAAAGTTCGTAATCCTGAAATGAACCTATTTGTCACACCAAACACTCACATTTATCATGAATTTCTCCTTCCGAGTCACTATCCCAGTTCATTGACTGGGATAATGGAGACGATGATTTCTTCGTCTGTTATGGAAATGATGGAGGTTACCGATGTTTCGTTGTCAATGTCCACCCACTGACTCACTATGTTTTCTAAATCTTCACTGTCACAGTCTGGTCCAGTCCATCCATGCCTTAGATTGTGGGACTTCCATGCCGGCTCCAGGCTGGCTCCAGGACAGGAATTCAGTCCTGCCTTGCTGAAGGCCATTTCCTGAAGCGGCACTCCCACACCTGCTACCACTCCTCTCCCATCAGCCAGGGCTTTTTAAGAACTGTTTGGAGCTACTTCATTTGCCAGACTGTCTCTTGTAGATTTTCCTCGCCTTGCTATAGCTCATTAGTATTGTGTCTTCTTGATTCCCCCTGCCTGAATTTTTCCTTGTTTTTTGTCAAGTTTCTCTGTCCAGTTTTTTGTCCCTGTTTTTGCCTGCCTGTTCTTTTGTATTGTGTCCTTTGCCACCTCTGCCTGGATTTCCCTTGTCCCTGTGTTCATCAGTTTTTGTGAAGATTTTTCTGTCCTGTTTTTTGTCCCTGATCGTTTCTACCTGCTCCTCTGTGTTTTTGGCCTCCTGGCCTGTTTTCTGACTACCGACTTTTGCCTGAGCCCTACTGTACCTTTGCCTTTCTGCCATCTACTTCATTAAAGAAGTTTTCTCTTTACACTGCCTGTTTTCCGAGTCTGGTCTTGGGTCCTCACTTCACCTCAGCTTGCCATTGCTGACAGTACAGTCTGGCCTACATGGACCCAGCATTTTTCACCCAGCTAAGAGCAGTGGTGCAGAAACAGGGACCCACCTCCTTGGGACCCACCAACAGGATGTACAACAGGTGAATCAAAACCTTGTTGCCATCTCTGACACTCTCAATCTTCTTGCCACTCAGCTACAACAGCTTCAAGTAACGTCAGCTCCTACACAATCTCCTCCATCTACCGCTCCTCCAGCTCCTGCTCCAGCCCTCTTCAGAGAGCCGAGACTTCCCACCCCACAGCATACGACGGAGAACCAGGTACCTGCAGATCATTTTTATCTCAATGCTCACTAACCCTTGAGCTTCAACCCATGGTCTTCCCTACAGAGCGTTCCCGAGTGGCCTACACAATCAATCTCCTCACTGGCAAAGCTAGGGAGTGGGCACCATGCTGTGCCAGCTTCAAGGATTTCACAGAGGAGATGAGGCGAACCTTTGATTGCTCACTGTCTGGCAGAGAGGCAGCAAGAGAAATCATGGGACTGCGGCAGGGTGCCCAGTCCGCTTTTGACTATGCAATTGAGTTTCACACTTTGGTGGCATCTTGTGGCTGGAATGAGAGTGCCTTGTTTGACACATTTTTGAATGGGCTGTCAGACTTTATCAAGGATGAGTTGGTCTCACGGTCTCACGAGAACTGCCACCTGATCTCCCCGGTCTCATGGACCTCGCCAGTCATATTGACTCCCAGATCAGACAGCGGGTGAAAGAGAGAACTTGGACTAGTCTTGCTCCCCCTCAGCCTCCCATTCCTTCTGCTGAGCCAATGCAGGTAGACCGAGTCTGCATCTCACCTGAGGAATGACAGCACCGTCGGGATATGAGGGTATGTTTTTATTGCGGACAGCTGGGGCATTTCTGCCAATCTTGCCCTTTAAAAGGGAGAGCCCACCAGTGAGTTTAGGGGCCCTGGTGGGCAATGTCCAGAATCAGCCCCCTACTGATCGACCACTATTCCCAGTGGTCATTATTCATGGCAATCAGCCCCACGACCTCCAGGCACTCATTGATTCAGGGGCTGACAGAAACCTGATCTGCTCAGCCACTGCCAAGTGCCTGGGGATTCCACTACTGGCTCTGAACCTGTCCCTCACTGTCCTGACCCTTAACTGTACTGGTCTGACCACCATCACCCATAGAACAGCCCCGGTCACCTTAAGAATTTCTGGCAACCACTCTGAATCCATCCAGTTTTGTCATGAGTAATCCCCATGTGCCCATAGTTCTTGGTCTGCCCTGGCTAACTCTACATAACCCCCATGTCAACTGGACTAACAACACCATTTTAGGATGGAGTCAATTCTGTTTATCGTCATGCCTGAGATCTGCCCTCCCTCATGCCGAGCTGCTCCAGCCCACCATTGGTGAATATCCTGACCTCTCTAACTTGCCTCCCGAGTATAACAACTTAAAACCTGTGTTCAGCAAGTCTCAAGCTGTTTCCCTTCCTCCCCATAGGTCTTATGACTGTGGAATTGACCTTCTCCCTGGGACTGCACCACCTAAGGGGAGATTTTACTCTCTCTCTCTCCTTCTGAAAGGCAAGCCATGGATAAATACATCACCGAGTCCTTAGCAGCTGGAATTAGTCATCCCTCCTCTTCTCCTGCAGGGGCAGGATTCTTTTTTGTGGAGAAGGACAAATCCTTGCACCCTTGCATTGATTACCATGGGCTAAATTACATCACCATCAAGAACCGTTACCCCCTACCTCTCATGTCTACAACATTTGAGTTACTCCAGGGAGCCCAGATTTTCACCAAGCTAGACCTGCGTAATACTTACCACCTTGTGAGGATCAGGGAAGGGGACGAATGGAAGACAGCATTTAACACCCCCACGGGCCACTACGAATACCTCGTGGTTCCATTCGGCCTGACTAATGCTCCTGTGGTTTTCCAGGCCCTTGTTAATGATGTCCTGAAAATAAACTCTTTGTTAAGGACGAGAAATGTGAGTTCCATAGAAGTTCTGTCTCCTTTCTAGGTTTCATTATCTCCCCCTGCACAGATTCAGATGGACCCCCTGAAACTCAAGGCAGTTGCTGACTGGCCCACCCTATCCTCTCTGTGAGAACTCCAGCGGTTTCTTGGGTTTGTGAATTTCTACAGGCGATTCATCAGGAACTTTAGTACTGTGGCTGAGCCCCTCACGGCTCTAACTTCCACCAAGGTCCCTTTCAGCTGGGAGGAAGGGGCCGAGAAGGCGTTCTCCGAGCTCAAACGAAGGTTCACGTCAGCACCTATACTCACCATTCCAGATCCGTCCCGGCAGTTTGTGGTTGAGGTTGATGCTTCGGAGTCAGGGGTGGGGGCCATATTGTCCTAATGATTGGCTAGTGACAACAAGCTTCATCCTTGCTCCTTCTCTCGTCGGCTTTCCCCCTCTGAGAGAAACTATGACGTTGTCAATAGGAAATTGTTAGCTGTTAAACTGGCCTTGGAAGAATGGAGACATTGGTTGGAGGGGTCAGACCTTCCCTTCATCGTATGGACAGATCACAAGAACCTTGAATACCTCAGGACTGTCAAGTGTCTCAATTCTCATCAGGCCTGATGGTCTCTCTTCTTTTCTCACTTCAAGTTCACACTTTCCTTCTGCCCAGCCTCTAAGAATGGTAAGCCTGATGCCTTGTCCAGAATGTTTTCTCCCCTCCAGAAGGAATCGACCTCCCCTGAGACCATCCTTCCCCCACAGTGCCTGGTGGGGGCCACTCTGTTAGAGGTGGAAACCCTGGTCCAGAAGACCCATGAGCAGGGCCCAGTAATGCACCTCCTAACCATCTTTTCGTTCCTGTTTCTGTGCAGGCACAGGTGTTGCAGTGGGGTCATGGTTCCAGAATGGGGTGCCACCCAGGAGCCCGGATGAGCGCCCGGACTCTGGCACTCATCCGACAACATTTTTGGTGGCCATCCATCAAGGAGGACGTCCAGAGGTTTGTGGCAGCTTGTGACATCTGTGCCAGGAATAATACTGGCAACAGACCCCCTGCTGGCCCGCTGAGACCCCTTCCTGTTCTCCACCAGCCCTGGTCACACACAGCCCTGGATTTCGTCACAGGACTCTCCAATTCAGGTGGCAATACTTGTATCCTCACTGTTGTCGACCGTTTTTCTAAAGCTGTTCATTTTATCCCTCTGCCCAAGCTTCCCACCGCCAAGGAGACCACCGAATTGCTGATACTCCATGTTTTCCGCCTACACAGACTCCCCTCAGACATCATATCAGACCATGGACCCCAGTTCTCTGCCCAATTTTGGAAGGCTTTCTGTAAACTCATTGGTGCTTCTCGCAGTCTGTCTTCAGGTTTTCACCCTCAGACCAATGGACAGACGGAACAGGCCAATCAGGAGCTGGAAGTGGCTCTCAGGTGCATGGTGTCCAAGGATGCTGCCTCCTGGAGCAAGACACTTCCTTGGCTAGAGTATGCTCACAACTCCTTACCCACCTCTGCTACAGGCTCTCTGGGTTATCAGCCATCACTCTTCCCTGTCCAAGAAGAAGAAGTCGCCATGCCCTCTGCCCAGATGTTTGTGCAGTGCTGCAGGAGAACATGGGCATTGACCAGGAAAAAACTCCTACGTTCTGTCAAGATGTTTAAAGAGCAAGCCGACAAACACCGCTCAGCAGCTCCCATCTATTGGGTGGGGCAGCGGGTAATGCTCTCCACTCGCCACTTGCCTCTCAAGATGATCTCCCGTAAATTGGCTCCCAGGTTCGTAGGACCTTTTCCTGTCTCCAAGGTAATCAATCCCTGCTCTGGAAGACTGTCTCTGCCCGTAACCATGCGCCATATTCATCCAACTTTCCATGTCTCCCAAGTCAAACCCCTTGTCTCCATTTCCCAGGTTCATAGATGGTGGTGAGGTCTTCACTGTCAGGAGGTTGCTGAAGGTATGATGCCGAGGCAGAGGACCCCAGTACCTGGTTGATTGGGAGGGGTATGGTCCTGAGGAGAGGAGCTGGGTTCCTGCCAGGTTCATCATGCATCCCACCCTAATCACGGACTTCCACCAACAACACCCTGAGTCACTTTCTAAGGTGCCTGTTGAGGGGGGTACTGTCACAGTCCAGTCCATCCATGCCTTAGATTGTGGGACTTCCATGCTGGCTCCAGGCCAGATCCAGGACAGGAATTCAGTCCTGCCTTGCTGAAGGCCATTTCCTGAAGTGGCACTCCCACACCTGCTACCACTCCTCTCCCATCAGCCAGGGCTTTTTAAGAACTGTTTGGAGCTACTCCATTTGCCAGACTGTCTCTTGTAGACTTTCCTCGCCTTGCTACAGCTCATTGGTTTTGTGTCTTCTTGATTCCCCTTGCCTGAATTTTTCCTTGTTTTGTGTCAAGTTTTTCTGTCCAGTTTTTTGTCCCTGTTTTTGCCTGCATGTTCTTTTGTATTGTGTCCTTTGCTACTTCTGCCTGGATTTCCCTTGTCCCTGTGTTCATCAGTTTTTGTGAAGATTTTTCTGTCCTGTTTTTTGTCCCTGATCCTCTCTACCTGCTCCTGTGTTTTTTGACCTCCTGGCCTGTTTTTGACTACCGATTTTTGCCTGAGCCCTACTGTACCTTTTGCCTTTCTGCCATCTAATCATTAAAGAAGTTTTCTCTTTACACTGCCTGTTTTCCGAGTCTGCTCTTGGGTCCTCACTTCACCTCAGCTTGCCATTCCTGGTACTTCGCTATTCAGTTCATTCATGTGTTGCAAATCACTGATGTCATTTTTGTCGTGCTGGGAAGGGATTAATAAAAACGCCACTGGTGTGCTTTAACTAGGTATCAAGTTCAGTGGTATCAGCAGTCATTGCATCCTTTAATTGATCCTTGAATCACCGTTCTCGATAATTGTTAGTGCTCAACACCTAAGCAAGGCTCATTAATCCTTTGTTTTATGGTGTTAACACGTATTGTTAACTTGACTGTGGACTTGATTACTTATTGTATGTTTGTCTCTAGAGGGAATTCGGCACTCGTGGCTCAGTGATTGATTTTTTTTTTTCAAGGCTCCAACTCATTGTAACTAAAGGTGGGGGACACAAACTTAGTTGGTTATATGTGGAAGTTCATAGTAAAAGAGTTCGTTATAAGCAAATTTGCAGGGTACTAATCAAGGAGAAATGTGAACATGTGACATGCTGGGGCTGATGGGTAGTGTAGTTCTTCATCCCTTTGGCACTACCTTGACACACTGTGCTACCAATTAACATACCAATTTATCTATTATACAGATATACTAATTAATGTTAGTCCTATATATTTTTTATTCAATTTGGCTATTTTTTGGTAGATGAAAGTTTGTCTTCGTTTTATTATAGTAGCAGTATGCATCTCGTATGTGTACACATGGCATGAAACCAGAGTGTGTGATGGACTACATCAAGCGGGGTAAATATTCTGAAGACTGTACATGTCTCAATCCTAAAAAGAGCACACGTGGATTTAAGCAGGCATGGATCACTGCTCTAACAATATTTAAACATATTTCCTATAAAATAGCTTTATGTCTTATGTACTTGACAGTGTAGTGAAGATGTGCCTCCTTCTCATACACCCATAGCAAGTCTGCCACAAACACAATGAAAAATGTTTTCCATTTTGCCACCTGCATCAAGGATGAAGTCTCCAAAATACCTTAAATCTGTCCATCTGTCAAAGTGTCACTGCCTATGAATCATCAGTTGTCTTTAGAGCAGTGGAGTAAGACAACCAACCCTCTTGAAAATGCAAAAGCAGACCTCGAAAAATGAAAATGATGGAAGGCATACTGAAAACAGCACACAGCAAGGCATCCTGGCAGAACTGCTTGGGTGAATATACAGACTCACGTTATCTTCAGAGGCACAGACGATCAACACTGAAAGGAAGATTTACCACAGTTGTGATTCTTAACCCCTTAAAGGCCAAACCTATGTTCATTCAAGCTATTCAGTTATTCAACTTGAAACATTTTATTCATTAACTACGAGTTATTCAGTACAGTATATAGTCACGAGAATGTTTAATCATCAGCCATTTTAACAGCAACACCTGTCCTCCTGCTCATTCATGCAAGCATCCAATCAGCAGTGCAACATATAAAATCCAGAGGTGGACAAAGTACTCAACTTCATTACTTAAGTCAAAGTACAGATCCCACTGGCCAAATGTTACTCCGATACAAGTGAAAGTCTCATTCTCATCTCATCTCATTATCACTAGCCGCTTTATCCTGTTCTACAGGGTCGCAGGCAAGCTGGAGCCTATCCCAGCTGGCTACGGGTGAAAGGCGGGGTACACCCTGGACAAGTCGCCAGGTCATCACAGGGCTGACACATAGACACAGACAACCATTCACACTCACATTCACACCTACGATCAATTTAGAGTCACCAGTTAACCTAACCTGCATGTCTTTGGACTGTGGGGGAAACCGGAGCACCCAGAGGAAACCCACGCGGACACGGGGAGAACATGCAAACTCCACACAGAAAGGCCCTCGCCGGCCACGGGGCTCAAACCCAGACCTTCTTGCTGTGAGGCGACAGTGCTAACCACTACACCACTGTGCCGCCCCAAGTGAAAGTCATCCAGTCAAATTTTTACTTAAGTTAAAAGTACTGACGTACTTGCTTTTAAAAATACTTAAGTATTAAAAGTACATTTTCTGTCAACGCATTGTTGTATTATTGCCACAACTCTTACAAAACCTAATGCCGTTACCAAAGACAGAAATGTGAATTCATAAAATGAATGCATGCTGTGCATCATGGTGGTTTAACATTAAGCTAGCTAGTCAGTGAAACTCCACCTGACATGCAAGCAAACTCTTTTCAAACTCAAAATCATATTGGGTAGCTAACGCTACTAGAAAAGAAAGATTTCTACACTCTGTTTATTTGGCAAGATTATGCTAAAACATATTTCTGAAAGGGGGGTGGCACGGTGGTGTAGTGGTTAGCGCTGTCGCCTCACAGCAAGAAGGTCCGGGTTCGAGCCCTGTGGCCGGCGAGGGCCTTTCTGTGTGGAGTTTGCATGTTCTCCCCATGTCTGCGTGGGTTTCCTCCGGGTGCTCCGGTTTCCCCCACAGTCCAAAGACATGCAGGTTAGGTTAACTGGTGACTCTAAATTGAGCGTAGGTGTGAATGTGAGGTTGTCTGTGTCTATGTGTCAGCCCTGTGATGACTTGGCGACTTGTCCAGGGTGTACCCCGCCTTTCGCCCGTAGTTAGCTGGGATAGGCTCCAGCTTGCCTGCGACCCTGTAGAACAGGATAAAGCGGCTAGAGATGATGAGATGAGATATTTCTGAAAGGACTTCAGATAAGTTAACATGCATGTTAGCGTAGCTCTGTTTTTACATGCTAACTAACAGTGTCCAAGTTAACTAGCTATGTGTAAACTTTAGCAGTGGACAAGGCGATGGCAACTTGGCGGGGAAATCCATAGAAAGTCATTTGACTAACCAGACTGCATAGCTATTGCAACGTTATTGCTAGCTCGAAAAGCACAGACAACTTCGTTGCAAGCTTTCTCTTGGAATAAAACATTTACATCCCTCAATATGCTTCCGCAGGTTGGACGGCGAGTTTTTGTAGGCTGTGATTCGTTTTCGGCAAACAAAGCAAACATTTAAAACGAAACAAATCTTTAATCCTTTCAGAAAACTGAAACATGGGTTCCAGGTATAGCCATGGGTGCATGCATTCCCCAGAAAAAACGCCTCCTTCCATTCTGCCATCAACTGATCGTGTTAAATAACGCTGCTGAGAAATCACTTAACTTGATTTTATACAGTCTATGAACGTGACCCTAGTGATTACTGACAGACTGTCTCAGTGTCACCTACAAAGAAACAAATTCTGTTTCAGAAAAGAAAAGAAAAAAAAACATTCACTTTCAAAGCTGCTTCATAGTAATGAGTAACGAGGACGTTGACAGAAATGTAGTGGAGTGAAAAGTACGATATTTGTCTTTCAAATGTAGTGAAGTTAAAGTCATAAGTTTCCAAAAAAAAAAATACTCAAGTAAAGTACAGATACTCAAAAAGTGTGCTTAAGTACAGTACTCAAGTAAATGTACTTTGTTACTGTCCACCTCTGATAAAATCATATGGATCAAAATCAAGGAATTCAGTTCATGTTCAAACATCAGAACAGTGAGCAGCCGTTCTGTGGGCAGAAATGCCTTGTTCATGAGAGAGAACTGGTTTGCCCTTATCAAAAAGAAGTATACTTCAATTTCATTTTATTAAGTATACTTAAGAAAGAAAGAAAGAAAGAAAGAAAGAACAACTTTATTCATCACACACTTGTGAAATTCCTCTTTGCATTTAACCCATCTGAAGCAGTGAACACACACATGCACACACACACGTGAGCAATGAGCACACACACACATACCCAGAGCAGTGGGAAGCCATGCTAACAGCGCCTGGGGAGCAGTTGGGAGTTAGGTGCCTCGCTCAAGGCCGTCCCATATTAACCTAACCTGCATGTCTTTGGACTGTGGGGGAAACCAGAGCACCTGGAGGAAACCCACACGGACACGGGGAGAACATGCAAACTCCACACAGAAAGGCCCTCGCCGGCCGCTGGGCTCGAACTCAGAACCTTCTTGCTGTGAGGTGACAGTGTTAACCACTACACAACTGTGCCGCCCAAGTAAAGTTAAAGTACATTTCTTTAAGTATACTTTAGTTTACCAATTACACTGATATTAATGAACTTACAGTATACTTGTAAGTAAACTAATCTAATACTTCTTGAGACTAAATTGGCCCACTTTGAGTTTATAAAAAGTGTACTTTAAGTCTTAGAGAAGTAAATTTGAGTATACAACTAGTATTTTCTATTTTGTACTGCAAGTACAGTGGTGCTTGGAAGTTTGTGAACCCTTTAGAATTTTCTATATTTTTGCATAAATATGACCTAAAACATCATCAGATTTTCACACAAGTCCTAAAAGTAGATAAAGAGAACCCAGTTAAACAAATGAGAGAAAAATATTATACTTGGTCATTTATTTATTGAGGAAAATGATCCAATAGTACATATCTATGAGTGGCAAAAGTATGTGAACCTTTGCTTTCAGTATCTGGTGTGACCCCCTTGTGCAGCAATAACTGCAACTAAACGTTTCCGGTAACTGTTGATCAGTCCTGCACACCGGCTTGGAGGAATTTTAGCCCATTCCTCCATACAGAACAGCTTCAACTCTGGGATGTTGGTGGGTTTCCTCACATGAACTGCTCGCTTCAGGTCCTTCCACAACATTTGGATTGGATTAAGGTCAGGACTTTGACTTGGCCATTCCAAAACATTAACTTTATTCTTCTTTAACCATTCTTTAGTAGAACGACTTGTGTGCTTAGGGTCGTTGTCTTGCTGCATGACCCACCTTCTTTTGAGATTCAGTTCATGGACAGATGTCCTGACATTTTCCTTTAGAATTCGCTGGTATAATTCAGAATTCATTGTTCCATCAATAATAGCAAGCCGTCCTGGCCCAGATGCAGCTAAACAAGCCCAAACCATGATACTACCACCACCATGTTTCACAGATGGGATAAGGTTCTTATGCTGGAATGCAGCGTTTTCTTTTCTCCAAGCATAAAGCTTCTCATTTAAACCAAAAAGTTCTATTTTGGTCTCATCCATCCACAAAACATTTTTCCAATAGCCTTCTGGCTTGCCCACATGATCTTTAGCAAACTGCAGACGAGCAGCAATGTTCTTTTTGGAGAGCAGTGGCTTTCTCCTTGCAACCCTGCCATGCACACCATTGTTGTTCAGTGTTCTCCTGATGGTGGACTCATGAACATTAACATTAGCCAATGTGAGAGAAGCCTTCAGTTGTTTAGAAGTTACCCTGAGGTCCTTTGTGACCTCGCCTACTATTACATACCTTGCTCTTGGAGTGATCTTTGTTGGTCGCCCACTCCTGGGGAGGGTAACAATGGTCTTGAATTTCGTCCGTTTGTACACAATCTGTCTGACTGTGGATTGGTGGAGTCCAAACTCTTTAGAGATGGTTTTGTAACCTTTTCCAGCCTGATGAGCATCAACAATGCTTTTTCTGAGGTCCTCAGAAATCTCCTTTGTTCGTGCCATGATACACTTCCACAAACATGTGTTGTGAAGATCAGACTTTGATAGATCCCTGTTCTTTAAATAAAACAGGGTGCCCACTCACAGCTGATCGTCATCCCATTGATTGAAAACACCTGACTCTAATTTCACCTTCAAATTAACTACTAATCCTAGAGGTTCAGATACTTTTGCCACTCACAGATATGTAATATTGGATCATTTCCCTCAATAAACAAATGACCAAGTATGTGGCCTTTGGCCCGCGCGAGCGGAGCACCATACCTAAGAAAAAATGGTTAACCCATTGAGTCGATTTTTTGTGGTTTGTCCGTGTCCGTGTGTACGTGTACCACCACTCATACACACCGCCTAGTGGCCAGTGTTAGTAATTACCAGTCATACACACCGCCTCGTGGCCAGTGCTAGCCAGTAAAGAAATAAAACAAAAGAGACTGGCTATGATATAAGAAAATTCTACAACCCAGAAACAGATGGGAGCTCTGCTTTTAGGCAGTGCCTAAATCTATATATTATTTTGTCTCATTTGTTTAACTGGGTTCTTTTTATCTACTTTCAGGACTTGTGTGAAAATCTGATGATGTTTTAGGTCATATTTATGCAGAAATATAGAACATTCTAAAGGGTTCACAAACTTTCAAGCACCACTGTAAGTATAAGCTTAATATACTTAGACTTTTCTATATACTTTACAGTATAAGCCAATTATACTTATGTATAACTTTATTAAGTATATCTCTGATAAGTAAATAAAAGGTAAATTGAAAGCATACTCTCTTATTTTTAGTTTCAAAGAAGTATATTAGAAGCACACTTGAATAAACTTCTTTTTTGTAAGGGTCAACTGACACGCAGGCTGCACTAACTCAAATAACCTCTCTATGCCACCGTGTTGAGCAAAAATGCACAACAGGGTGGGTAGGCTACAACAGCCGAAGATCATATGAGCTATAAGGGGCACAGGTTCACCAAAACTGGACAGTTGGAGATTGATATACAGATGTTCCTAATAAAGTGGTCAGTTAGTGTATGCCTGGACTTCAAAGTGTCTTGGATGTGTTTTCCTTCTCATCTTGAACAATCTCCAAAATGATTCATTTCTACAAGCTATACTTTCTAGTATTCCTCAAATTCTTCAGGAACAGAATCTTCTCAGAAAACGATGCTAAGTCTTGTATTTATACAGTTCACTATTCTGTTGATTTCTGCTATGCTTTCTCACCATGTTGCTCAGCTAAAGTGTCAAAGTTGTTTACACGGAGTTCTTTGCTGTGAACAGTTTGAACTGCGCAGAGCAAGAATGATAATGTTCCCAAATTCCCAGTGGGCCTTTACCTACTCGCTACTGGTGACTGACTCACCCGCTGAACTGAGCTTGGCACAGATCTCATCAGCTTGTTTGTTTGGAAAATTGAAATTGTTCCATGGAGGAATAATGAAATGTCAAAACAGAAGCTAGGGCTTCTAGAGCCAAATATGAACAATATTTTAGCAGAGCTTTTCACCTAATTCTGGTCAAATTTTATCCCATATTATATGCATAAATCCATTTGTAGGTCTTTAAAGTAATGTGTACTGCACCCTTTTTCTTCTCTTGCTTGTATATCTTGTCTATATGTAAACTCAGTGTGCATATTATCATCCTCTTCCTCCTCTTCTGAACTGTCCTCACTTCCTGCTGATGCTGCTTCGCTCGAAGAATGCAGTTCTCATTATAAGGTTATAAAACCTTTTATTTTGATTCTAAATCTATCCTGTTATTGTTTACATACACATATCCAAAAAGCTGGGATTAATTCCTTACTCTGGTTATTCAGTGCAGTATATAGTCACGAGAATGAGAATGTTTAATCATCAGCCATTTTAATGTTTAATCATCAGCCATTTTAATAACTTGCATGACTCTCTCTTTTTGATCATATATATCTCATCTCATCTCATTATCTCTAGCCGCTTTATCCTGTTCTACAGGGTCGCTGGCAATCTGGAGCCTATCCCAGCTGACTACGGGCGAAAGGCGGGGTACACCCTGGACAAGTCGCCAGGTCATCACAGGGCTGACACATAGACACAGACAACCATTCACACTCACATTCACACCTACGGTCAATTTAGAGTCACCAGTTAACCTAACCTGCATGTCTTTGGACTGTGGGGGAAACCGGAGCACCCGGAGGAAACCCACGCGGACACGGGGAGAACATGCAAACTCCGCACAGAAAGGCCCTCGCTGGCCACGGGGCTCGAACCCGGACCTTCTTGCTGTGAGGCGACAGCGCTAACCACTACACCATCGTGCTGCCGTCTTTATATTATGTGGACACAAAAAAAAAACACAAAAAAACCTGCAAGTTAATCATAAGAATTTTAATTGTGAACCGGTTCTCCATTTTGACAATGTGCATCTAGTCAGCAAGAAAACACTGGGAGTGACATCACTGAAATGAAATATCGGGAATTATTATACATATGGGCCACTTTTTCCCATGGAATAAAGGTTCCCTTCTAGTGGGTTTATTGATGGCATACAATATTATCATCATATCTCTTATGCGCCGTGCATTACTCCACTCTCCCCAATGGAGAATGAGCATGCGACATTGTTATAATATTATATGTTCTCAAGACAACATAACATCACGTCAGAACTCATGCGAAGCTCCAGTGACAAATATTTTCTGCTGCACATGCACACATCATTTCTTTGTCGGCCAGGAAAGAGAGAAGATGGGGCTAATCCATTGCTAGGTTTAAGCACTAAATAAATAAATTAAACTAAAGATGTTCTGAACACCCGAAAGGCTACCAAAACTTCATTGTATATTCTTCACGCATATTTACAAGAGAAAAACATACCAACGGACATAGAAAAACTGGCAAAGAGACACGTTGGAGATGTAAAACTTCCACACTAGTGAGTGACTGTGACAGTTTGTACACAGACATACAGTGCCTTGAAAAAGTATTCATACCCCTTGAACTTCTTCACATTTTTCCACCTTACAACCACAAACTTAAAAGTTTTTTATTGAGATTTTATGTGATAGACCAACACAGAGTAGCACATAATTGTGAAGTGAAATGAAAATGATAAATGATCTTCAAAATTTTAAACAAATAAAAATCTGAAAAATGTGGTGTGCATTAGTATTCAGCCTCCCCGCGTCAATACTTTGTAGAGCCTCCTTTTGCTGCAATTACAGCTGCAAGTCTTTTGTGGTACAGTACGTCTCTACCAGCTTTGCACATCTAGACACTGAAATTTTTGCCCATTCTTCTTTGCAAAATAGCTCAAGCTCAGCCAGATTGGATGGAGAGCATCTGTGAACAGCAATTTTCAAGTCTTGCCACAGATGCTCAGTGGGATTTAGGTCTGGACTTTGACTGGGCCATTCTAACACATGAATATTCTTTGATCTAAACCATTCCATTGTAGCTCTGGCTGTATGTTTAGGGTCATTGTCTTGCTGGAAGGTGAATCTCCTTCCCAGTCTCAAGTCTTTTGCAGCCTCCAACAGGTTTTCTTCCAGGATTGCCCTGTATTTAGCTCCATCCATCTTCCCATCAGCTCTGACCAGCTTCCCTGTCCCTGCTGAAGAAAAGCATCCCCATAGCATGATGCTGCCACCACCATGTTTCACAGTGGGGATGGTGTGTGCAGGGTGATGAGCAGTGTTAGTTTTCCGCCACACATAGCGCTTTGCATTTAGGCCAAAAAGTTCAACTTTGGTCTCATCTGACCAAAGCACCTTCTTCCACATGTTTGCTGTGTCCCCTACATGGCTTCTGGCAAACTGCAAACGGGACTTCTTATGCCTGTCTTTCAACAATAGCTTTCTTCTTGCCACTCTTCCAAAAAGGCCAGATTTGTGGAGTGTACGACTTATACGTAGTTGTCCTGTGCACAGATTCTCCCACCTGAGCTGTGGATTTCTGCAGCTCCTCCAGAGTGATCATGGGCCTCTTGGCTGCTTCTCTGACCAGTGCTCTCCTTGCTCGCTCTGTCAGTTTAGGTGGACGGCCATGTCTTGGTAGGTTTGCAGTTGTGCCATACTTTTTCCATTTTTGAATGATGGATTGAACAGTGCTTCTTGAGATGTCCAGAGCTTGGGATATTTTTTTTTTTATAACCTAACCCTGCTTTAAACTTCTCCAGAACTTTATCCCTGACCTGTCTGGTGAGTTCTTTGGTCTTCATGATGCTGTTTGTTCTTCAGTGTTCTCTAACAAACCACTGAGGCCTTCACAGAACAAGTGTATTTATGCTGAGAGTAAAGTACACACAGTAGGACTCTATTAACTAATTAGATCAGGGCTTTGAACCGGTTCAAGGAACGAAAACGAAAACCAGGAACTTTTTCTATTTCACATGGAACAGAAACGAAACCAGAAACTTTATTATTTTTATGTTCCGGAACAGAAACGCTTATTAAAAATAATGGTAACCGGTTAATACCGGTTTTTATTTCGTTCCTCAAAGTTTCTGTAGCCTACAAATAGTCATTCTTCTCTTGCGCAAGTTTCTATGACCCGCTGGGGTTCACTTCCTGTGTGACGTTCGCTGATTGAATGGAGAGAGCGGGAAGGTGGACTACTAGTGAGTAATTGCATTACTGAGCGTCTGAGCAAAGAAGAGCCTGAACGATGCAACCTCCCTATTGGCTGTTTGTAAAAATGTATCAGTTGTTGCCCTTTCCACGGGAATCATCGCGGGCTCGAGAGACGAGACCTGACGAGTTAGTTCGTTGGTAGCAGAACAAAATGTCTGGACACAAATCGGGTTTTCAGAAAAGGAAAGAAAATAAACAGAGGGTCGAAAATACAAAAAAGGAGGCAGAAAATGCAAAACGAGTTTTAAGGTAGGACAAATGGTTACTTTTCTGAGGCAGCCCGCCGTGGCTGCAGGCTTTCAGTTGTGTCATTGAATGGTTACTTTTCTGAGGCAGCCCGCCGTGGCTGCCTGCAGGCTTATTTATTATAGCCCATTTAGTTAAAATAGTTGATATAAAATGTTTATAGGTATAGTTATGTGATGGTTGTCCTGATTTAGAGTGTTTTTTTTTTTGTTTTTGTTTTTTTTTGGGGGGGGGGGTTGCGCGATGTTGCACCCGGGTCCAGATTAGGGCAGAACCGGCCCTGGCTACATTTCAGGTGTAGTTTGTTTTATGTATGTATGTACTTGCATAGATGTGTACTTGGTCTTCCAATATGGCGCCTAACAAAATCTCGCGGCGCGGTGACGTCATGCGGTAGCCCTCTATAGGGCCTGACTAGCCTTTGGTAACACACTAAACGAATTCTCTTTCATTTTTGGCACTTTTTCTGTTTGTGTAGATGGGAAGACATACTGAGAATCCAAATCACCAACATTTGAAATAATAATTGTTTTGAATTATTTCTTGTCTTATTTAATGAAGGTTGTAATAGAATTAGCCTACATTTGGCTTAAGCTGGATGAGACAGAGACATAATTTTATAGCCATTTGTTAAACAGCTGACAGGGAACGTAATTAACCGTTCCGGGAACGAAATTTTTTTGTTCTAACCGGTTCAGGAACGTCTATTTAATGGTGGAACCCAAAACCGGAAACGTTAAAATTCCGTTTCTGTTCGGAACGAACCAATAGGAAAAAAATTCCGGTTCAAAGCCCTGAATTAGATGACTTCTGAAGGCAGTTGATTGCACTGGATTGTATTTAGAGGTATCAGAGTACAGGGGGCTGAATACTAATGCACACCACATTTTTCAGATTTTTATTTGTTTAAAATTTTGAAGACCATTTATCATTTTTGTTTCACTTCACAATTATGTGCTACTCTGTGTTGGTCTATCACATAAAATCTCAATAAAAAACTTTTAAGTTTGTGGTTGTAAGGTGGAAAAATGTGGAAAAGTTCAAGGGGTATGAATACTTTTTCAAGGCACTGTAACCATGAGCTTTGCTTCATTAAAAGCGGAAGATTTTGAGAGAATTTTGGCTGCCAGGTCGCTCCATTGTGTGTAGCTTTCGATGTTGATTTTAAAAGTAACTAAGTAAATTACAAAGGGAAAATAATAATAATAATAATAATAATATTCAGCTTAGGGCGGCACGGTGGTGTAGTGGTTAGCGCTGTCGCCTCACAGCAAGAAGGTCCGGGTTCGAGCCCCGTGGCCGGCGAGGGCCTTTCTGTGCGGAGTTTGCATGTTCTCCCCGTGTCCGTGTGGGTTTCCTCCGGGTGCTCCGGTTTCCCCCACAGTCCAAAGACATGCAGGTTAGGTTAACTGGTGACTCTAAATTGACCATAGGTGTGAATGTGAGTGTGAATGGTTGTCTGTGTCTATGTGTCAGCCCTGTGATGACCTGGCGACTTGTCCAGGGTGTACCCTGCCTTTCGCCCGTAGTCAGCTGGGATAGGCTCCAGCTTGCCTGCGACCCTGTAGAACAGGATAAAGCGGCTAGAGATAATGAGATGAGATGAGATATTCAGCTTGACTGCGGGGCGGCACGGTGGTGTAGTGGTTAGCGCTGTCGCCTCACAGCAAGAAGGTCCGGGTTCGAGCCCCGTGGCCGGCGATGACCTTTCTGTGTGGAGTTTGCATGTTCTCCCCGTGTCCGGGTGGGTTTCCTCCGGGTGCTCCAGTTTCCCCCACAGTCCAAAGACATGCAGGTTAGGTTAACTGGGGACTCTAAATTGACCATAGGTGTGAATGTGAATGGTTGTCTGTGTCTATGTGTCAGCCCTGTGATGACCTGGCGACTTGTCCAGGGTGTACCCCGCCTTTCGCCCGTAGTCAGCTGGGATAGGCTCCAGCTTGCCTGTGACCCTGTAGAACAGGATAAAGCGGCTAGAGATGATGAGATGAACTTGACTGCGCTAGCATTGGCCTGCGCTAACACTACACCAGCTAGAACTGGTGGACTGGACTGCTGCGCTAACAGCACAGAGTCGTCGGTAAGCTAGCATTGGCCTTTGAGAATGCGGATATGAAGAGTGTGTATATATAATAATAATATTAATAATATTATTGGCTAGCTTTTTTTGTGGTCTATCAGATATAATCCATTCAGCTACTTGTCTTTGACTTGTTCGATATCATGCTAGCTGAATCGAATATATCTGATAGACCACAAAAAAAAGCCAGCCAATATTATTTAAATATGTCACTCAGATCTGAGATGTATTTTGTTTGAAAAATGCAAGTTTTTTGACACAAGAAGATAAACTTCATATCTTCAAGCCAATGTATGATTTATTTTTTATTATATAGACACATTCACAAACAAAAAGTACCCAAATTTATCAAGACAATTCATTGATTTCCTCATGAGTGAGTTACAGAGATTTATGCCACGGTTTTGGTTCTCCATTTCCCGAATGTAACTTGTATGAAAAAGCGAGTTGTGTATTTCCCAGTAAAACACTCATGTTTATATAATATATGGAATATATACTCTTTTTGAATATATACAGACTCAGACAGTATATACAAGTCTGAGAACACACTGAAAATCTGGGATTATTTTTTCATTTAAAATTAGAAATAAATCTGAAGTTTTTAGATTTTTAAGTATTTAAAATAAAGAAAGAATAAATTAAATCTATATAATAAGCAGCAAAGTTTGTTTGTTTGTTTGTTTGTCTTGAGCTAATGTCGCTATTTCTTGACGGATTTTGCCCACATTTGGCAAGTAGGTCCGGGGATGACCTGGAATTTTGCAGATATAAACAAAATTCATGTACGGGCCCCAGTGGGTTCCCAGTGGACCCCTGGGTGGTGGATGTTTGGGTTTTTGTTTGTCTTGGGTTAACGTCACCATTTCTCAACAGATCTTCACCAAATTTGACATAGAAGCCTGGGGGCAACCCAAAATTTTGCAAAACTCAGGCAACGCCGGGTAACCTGCTAGAATTTATTCTGAACCATTTCTCAATCTCTCTTTAAACGTAAGCAGATGTGTGATATTGAGCATGTTCACTGCTGTGGATGAAAGGTCAGAGTGTCCTCAGGCCTAATTTCTCCTACTGAAGTGCGAGTTCAGACGACATTGATGGATTTGATGTAAAATGGATCATAAGGTTTTGGACAAACTTGTGGAGCCCATGCCAGCTCCAGTGCATGCTGTCATTAAAGCAAAAAGTGGAGAAAACAAATACTCAGAAACTTCATGTAAAATTAAGGAATAAGTCAAAGATTTAATTTTTCACTCATGTTGTTTTCAATAGTATAATTTGTAATGAAAATTAATGTAATGTATTCAATTAGAAAAGAATGCACAGCGGAAGTGTTTTCATTCGTGCTCTCAGATATTTGGACCTGACTGTTTTTTAAAAGAAAAAAAAAAATTCCTAAGTTTCACCGTTGTCTGATCAGCACGACGGTTATTAAATATGTAAATCATATATTATTCATTGGTTCTCTAGACTATAAACACAAGAGCAGAGAATGTTCAAATCTCCTCTTTATACTATGATCAGGCTAGATTTAGTGCTATTCTCTCTCTCTCTCTCTCTCTCTCTCACACACACACACACACACACACACACAAATGAACGCTCATCAAACCTGCTTTAAATGGCAGTATAAACGGAGGACCCTGGTTAAGCATACATGTGAGCTTTTATTTATTAATGCTCATGTCCACTGGCACGGTCAGTAGGCAGGAATATAAAACTTAAACAAACAGTGAAGCTTTTCAGCTTGATTGCAGCTGAACTTGCCCAGCTCACAGACACACCCTATAATCACAACCTATAAAGTTATTTAATCAGGTATCGTAATTAATTTTGATATAATCACAGAATCTTGACTGTGTGTATAAGTAGAACTATGAGGAACAAATAAATAAACAAATAAACACACACACTAACTGTCACTGCTCAGACAGAGAGAGAGAGAAAGAGAGAGAGTCAGACACACACACACACACAGAGCAGACAGAGAGACAGATAGACACAGAGAGATACAGACACACAGACAGACAGACAGAGAGAGAGAGAGAGCAAGAGAGAGAGACAGACACACAGACAGAGAGAGAGACAGACACACAGACAGAGAGAGAGACAGAGAGAGATAAACAGGATATCAACAACCTCTTTTGGCTTGTTTTCCTAATCACAACCTATAAAGTTATTTAATCAGGTATCGTAATTAATTTTGATATAATCACAGAATCTTGACTGTGTGTATAAGTAGAACTATGAGGAACTTCAGCAGTTGGATTAATTCATTAGCTTTCTTATGATGATATGATGATGTTCTGGGGAAGCCATGGCCTAATGGTTTGAGAAACAGCTTTGGGACCAAAAGGTTGCGGGTTCAATTCCCTGGCCCAGCAGGACTGAAGTGCCCTTGAGCAAGACACCTAACCCCCAACTCTGGTAAGAGTGGTGGTGTACCTTGTATCTGATTAACCCAAGAAAAACTGATGATATGATTATCAGTTTGGGCAGGGAACCTGACCATAATAATGATGATGATATATACTGAAACTCTTTCATCAGAATATTTGTGTTCTTGGAGATGTACACTGGATACTCTTCCTGACTTCTCACAAACACATTTCCTCTGATTTTTTAAAATCTTTTCTGACACAATAGAAGAATCAAGTTACCACTTGTACTGTCGAATAAGCTTTCTAAAATGTTGTAAGATACTCAAAAGATGTTTATAGGCTCAAACGTTCCTGTTAACACAACTGCGCTTTCTGACTCTGGTATACAGTTATAGCAGGGAAATTATTTGTAATCGAGTCTGGTTCCTCTCAAGGGTTCTTCCTCATGTCTTCTCAAGGAGTTGTTCCTCAGCACCATCGCCTCTGGCCTGCTCGTTCAGGATATATTTCTAAATTTAAAATTTATATCCAGAATTGATAAATTTGTGTAAAGCTGTCCATTGTTAAAAGTTCTATACAAATAAAACTGAATTGAATTGAATAAAACATGAGCACAGAGTGCAAAACCAAACAGCTGGATTGAAAGTTAAAAGACATTCCAGCAGTTATGGTGTTGTGAGTTGTAAGGTGAACGCCTGAAAGTCACCTTTCCTCAGATTGGCTCGCTTGAATTAGTGTATGACAGCAATATAATGAGCCGAAAGATTTACAGTACATGTACAGACCTTTCAAAAAGGGGAGGACTCAAGTCTTTCAAATGCTGTTTCGTTCAAAAACCTTTGAGCACTTTAATTAATGTATGACTGTCAGTTATGTCATAAAGCAGAAATAATTTCCAAAAAAAAAGTGTACACATTGACCTTGATCTAAAATGTACTTTCTTTTGGAGACTTTTCCCTTCCTATCACTAAAGTAGAAAGGCAACATTACTTTATTTTTTCATATAGCAAAGTGAAGGGGAAAGTATATCTTTTTTATTTAACTGTATATTTACAAATGAGTGGTTTTAATTCAAACAAATGACCCAATTCGACAGCAGTGTCAAAGACATGATGACTAATGCTTTGCCTGGCGTGGTGCCGCAAGTGATTGCTTTTCTATTGCATCAAAATCAGAGATTCATAGATCATGATAAAACTCAGTAGCCTGAACACCTTTTCATTAATGACTGGGAGAAGAGAGCTGAGAATTGGCTTGAGAGCAGACTGAGTTGTTGAATGTTCAGCCTGCAATACTTGTGTTAATCTTAACTGTCTTTAGGTAAAGACAGTATTTGGCATGTTTGGCATGTATGAAGCTCATTTTCATATTAATATCCATACACAGTGAATATTAGACTGAAACTGAATTTCTTATCCGATCACTTCACAGAAAGAGAACCCTGTCTTTAACTTTTCTCATCTCATCTCATTATCTCTAGCCGTTTTATCCTGTTCTACAGGGTCGCAGGCAAGCTGGAGCCTATCCCAGCTGACTACGGGCGAAAGGCGGGGTACACCCTGGACAAGTCGCCAGGTCATCACAGGGCTGACACACAGACACAGACAACCATTCACACTCACATTCACACCTACGGTCAATTTAGAGTCACCAGTTAACCTAACCTGCATGTCTTTGGACTGTGGAGGAAACTGGAGCACCCGGAGGAAACCCGCTCGGACACGGGGAGAACATGCAAACTCCACACAGAAAGGCCCTCGCCGGCCACGGGGCTCAAACCCGGACCTTCTTGCTGTGAGGCGACAGCGCTAACCACTACACCACCGTGCCGCCTGTCTTTAACTTAATCACTGAAATATTATGAGCATGTACCTGACATTTGTAACCTGTGAAAAACATTTTATTGTAGAGAAAACTGGCAGTGAAAATAAGATCATGTTTAATTTATCCTGGAGAATCTCATTCTAAGGGCGGCACGGTGGTGTAGTGGTTAGTGCTGTCGCCTCACAGCAAGAAGGTCTGGGTTTGAGCCCCGTGGCCGGCGAGGGCCTTTCTGTGCGGAGTTTGCATGTTCTCCCCGTGTCCGCGTGGGTTTCCTCCGGGTGCTCTGGTTTCCCCCACAGTCCAAAGACATGCAGGTTAGGTTAACTGGTGGCTCTAAATTGACCGTAGGTGTGAATGTGAGTGTGAATGGTTGTCTGTGTCTATTGGCCCTTTTCCACTACCCTTTTTCAGCTCGCTTCAGCTCACTTCAGCCCGACACGGCTCGCGTTTCGACTACCTCAGAGCAGCACGACTCAGCTCGCTTCAGCCCTGCTTAGCACCCAAAACTCGCACGGTTTTGGAGTGGGGCTGAAGCGAGCCAAACCGAGCTGAGTGAGGCTGGGGGCGTGAGCAGACACTCCCCTGTGCACTGATTGGTGAGGAGGAGTGTCCTCACATGCCCACACACGCCCCGCGAGCACGCTGGGATCTGTAAACACCGCAAACCCGGAAGAAGAAGAATTACGAATTACGAGAATTTCTGAAGCCTTATGCGCCTCACCTCATCTATACGCTCTTGCCAGTATCTGTTGGCGTTGTCGGTGACAACAAGCCACAGCACCAAGACCAGCAACACTAACGACTCCATGTCCTCCATGTTTATTGTTTACTATCCGGGTCGTGAGACTACCGCTTAAAAGGTCACTGATGTCACTGTTTGCGCCGCTTAACGACATCACGTGACGTCCACCCACTTTCGCTAACTCCACCCAATGTGTCCACCCACTTCCAGCCAGCACGGTTCAGCGCGGTTGTAGTCGAAATGCAACTCCAACAGCCCCACTCAGTTCGACTCAGCCCAACTCAGCACGGCACGGCTCAGCCCAACTCAGCACGGCACGGCTCAGCCCAACTCAGCCGCGTTTGTAGTGGAAAAGCGGCATATGTGTCAGCCCTGTGATGACCTGGCGACTTGTCCAGGGTGTACCCCGCCTTTCGCCCGTAGTCAGCTGGGATAGGCTCCAGCTTGCCTGCAACCCTGTAGAACAGGATAAAGCAGCTACAGATAATGAGATGAATCTCATTCTACCCAAGTCCACTCCTTTATGTCCATGCAACATATGCAAGCAAGGGACCAAACAAATGTCCTCACAAGTAGAGGAATATCTGACAGTTTTTACCTGGTGGGGACAGCTGGCTGACTTCCACAGGGAAAATGTATTTTTATAAAATACAAAAGTTGTTTTATTTAAAAAAAAAATAGCTTTCATTAAAAAAATACAAACAAGCTAAAAGGTTTCCTTTTGGTTTACAAAGATTAAAGCTAGATGACCTTTCGATTTCATAAAATCGGTGAAATTTAGTTCCCTCTGAAATTTGGTCATTGTGATATACGTTTATTTCTGCAATATCTAAAAAAAACAAACAATAAAAAAAACACCCCCAAAAAACAGGCCATTCTTAGACTGGGAAGTTATTTAATTTGAAGTGATTCCCGAGCAAATAATGTGCATGAAATCGCTTGCTTTGCGCAGTCAAGCAGACAGAGGAAGTCTGTGTGCACTTGTGCAGGTTTACCTTCTTATTAGGGCCCGAGTCCTATGGGCGAAGGCCCTATTGTTCTTGTAAGAGTTCACTATTATTAGGGCCCGAGCCCTATGGGCGAAGGCCCTATTGTTCTTGTAAGAGTTCACTATTATTAGGGCCCGAGCCCTATGGGCGAAGGCCCTATTGTTCTTGTAAGAGTTCACTATTATTAGGGCCCGAGCCCTATAGGGCGAAGGCCCTATTGTTCTTGTAAGAGTTCACTATTATTAGGGCCCGAGCCCTATAGGGCGAAGGCCCTATTGTTCTTGTAAGAGTTCACTATTATTATTCTTCTTCTTTATTTTTCTCCGCTGTTGGGCCATTTTCGGGGCACTTGCCATGGGCGAAAACGCGCGAAATTTGGCGCCACTTCCGAGAATTGCCACCGCTACTCAGAACCAAAAGCCCACACTTGGCCGGGGCTCAGGGCCTCTATAGCGCCCCCTAAGTCGTTGTGATTTTGGCCTCCCGCATTAAGGTGCCTGGTTGCCATATAGTTTGTAGTAGTGGCATGCCATTTGGTATGCATATGTATCTCACTAAGCCGGACAAAAATGTAATGCCAATGCATTAGCCACGCCCAACAGGAAGTGAGGTAATTTCACTTTTGTGTGAAATGCATGGCCACGAAGACGGCGCAACTCCTCCTAGACCGTTCATAGGAATGTCACCAAAATTTATACACATCATCTAGAGACATGGATGACAAAAGTTACTAAATACGTTTCACATCGGATAAACCGTTCAGAAGTTATACGTCAATCAATTTTCACTTCAAAATTTTACATGCTAAAAAATTCATAACAAATCTTCTAATTGCTCAACACTGCTCATACTTCACACGCTAATCACTCATTGGGCTTCTGACATGTTACCCAATTTCTGTGATATTTCGCCACTGGGGGCGCTATTTTTGGGCAAAAAATCCAATCTTTCCTCAAATTTGGTCAAACTTCACGGCCACCCTCTTACTACCTCCCATGTCATGTATACCACATTTTGGGAATTTTCGTCCATGGGGGGCGCTGTTTTTGGCCGACGCAATTTCTCCAAAACGGGTTTTTGGTGAATTATTCCATAATGCTTTTCCTTTACACCACTACCTTGTGATAGTGCGTTGCTGTTGTGGACACTTATTTTTCCATCTCATAATCACTCCTGTACAGCATAGCGCCACCTACTGACATGGGAAAAACCAAAAAATTTATTCTTCAAAAATCTATATCTCATCTTCTATTTACTCAATTGTCATCAAACTTCATACGCAAACTCTTCATAGCTCACCTGACATGTACGCCAAATTTTGTGCACTTTCGCCCCTGGGGGTGCGGGTTATGGCAGAAATGATATTGCAGCTTCTGATTTGTCAAACTTGGCAAGCAAACTCTTTACAAGACCCTTTTTGGGGCACTTGCCATGGTCGGCATCGCACGAAATTTGGCTCCTTTTTCTTAGACTCCCACCGCTACTGAGAACCAGAAGCCCAGATCCAGGCGGGCCTCAGGGCCTCTATAGCGCCCCCTAACTCATTGTGATTTTGGCCTCCCGCATTAAGGTGCCTGGTTGCCATGTAGTTTGTAGTAGTGGCATGCCATTTGGTAAGCATATGTATCTCACTAAGCCGGACAAAAATGTAATGCCAATGCATTAGCCACGCCCAACAGGAAGTAAGGTAATTTCACTTTTGTGCGAAATGCATGGCCACGAAAACGGCGCAACTCCTCCTAGACCGTTCGTAGGAATGTCACCAAAATTGATACACATCATCTACAGACATGGCTGACAAAAGTTCCTAAATACGTTTCACGTAGAATAAACCGTTCAGAAGTTATACGTCAATCAATTTTCAATGCTAAATTTTACATGCTTAAAAATTCATAACATATCTTCAAATTGCTCAAAACTGCTCATACTTCACACGCAAACCACTCATTGGGCATCTGACATGTTACCCAATTTCTGTGATTTTTCGCCACTGGGGGCGCTATTTTTGGGCAAAAAATCCAATCTTTCCTCAAATTTGGTCAAACTTCACGGCCACCCTCTTACTACCTCCCATGTCATGTACACCTCATTTTGGGAATTTTCGTCCATGGGGGGCGCTGTTTTTGGCCAACGCAATTTCTCCAAAACAGGTTTTTGGTAAATAATTCCATAATGCTTCTCCTTCACACCACTACCTTGTGATAGTACGTTGCTGTTGTAGACACTTATTTTTCCAACTCATAATCGCTCATGTGCAGCATAGCGCCACCTACTGACATGGGAGAAACCAAAAAATTTATTCTTCAAAAATCAATATCTCATCTTCTATTTTCTCAATCTTGATCAAACTTGATACGCACACTCTTAACAGGTCACCTGACATATGTGCCAAATTTTGTGAACTTTTGCCACTGGGGGCGCTTTTTTCAGGCAACAATTTATATCTCGGCTTCTGATTGGTCAAACTTGATCAAACTTTACAAAACAACTCTTCATAGGTCCCTTGACATGTATACCAAATTTGGTGAACTTTCACCACTGGGGGCGCTCATTGCGCTGTAGCAGTTGCAGGAGAGGTGTTTACAATCATGAGGCACCAGGAGTATGTTGTTTTGGTTGCCTTAAACACACATGACTTGTGGACCACTGGGGGCGCTCATTGCACTGTAGCAGTTGCAGGAGAGGTGTTTACAATCATGAGGCACCAGGAGTATGTTGTTTTGGTTGCCTTAAACACACATGACTTGTGGGGAATGGGTAGGCAGTCAGGAGCAAGTGTTGTAGCATAGCGCCACCTACTGACATGGGAGAAACCAAAAAATTTATTCTTCAAAAATCAATATCTCATCTTCTATTTTCTCAATCTTGATCAAACTTGATACGTACACTCTTAACAGGTCACCTGACAGATGTGCCAAATTTTGTGAACTTTTGCCACTGGGGGCGCTGTTTTCAGGCAACAATTTATATCTCGGCTTCTGATTGGTCAAACTTGATCAAACTTTAAAAAACAACTCTTCATAGGTCCCTTGACATGTATACCAAATTTGGTGAACTTTCACCACTGGGGGCGCTCATTGCGCTGTAGCAGTTGCAGGAGAGGTGTTTACAATCATGAGGCACCAGGAGTATGTTGTTTTGGTTGCCTTAAACACACATGACTTGTGGACCACTGCGGGCGCTCATTGCACTGTAGCAGTTGCAGGAGAGGTGTTTACAATCATGAGGCACCAGGAGTATGTTGTTTTGGTTGCCTTAAACACACAAGACTTGTGGGGAATGGGTAGGCAGTCGGGAGCAAGTGTTGTAGCGTTACATACAGACTAATAGATGTCTAACAGAAGACAATCCTATGTAGCTATAGCTTGGTGACTGATGAGGTAAATACATTAATTTGGTTGGGAAGCCATGGCATAAAATGTTCTGTCCATGACAACATCTCAGCGCACCGTGTACTCTGTGTCCAATTCTGTGCTTTGTCACCATTGTGGGAGTAATGTCTCTTGCCAAAGAAGCTGTGGAAGGTATTTCGCGGGGACGCATGCCCCCGCCCCCCTTGGCCGCTGGCGCGAGGGCCCGTCGAGGCCGCTTGCGGCTTTAATTATTCTTCTTCTTTATTTTTCTCCGCTGTTGGGCCATTTTCGGGGCGCTTGCCATGGGCGAAAACGCGCGAAATTTGGCGCCACTTCCGAGAATTGCCACCGCTACTCAGAACCAAAAGCCCACACTTGGCCGGGGCTCAGGGCCTCTATAGCGCCCCCTAAGTCGTTGTGATTTTGGCCTCCCGCATTAAGGTGCCTGGTTGCCATATAGTTTGTAGTAGTGGCATGCCATTTGGTATGCATATGTATCTCACTAGGCCGGACAAAAATGTAATGCCAATGCATTAGCCACGCCCAACAGGAAGTGAGGTAATTTCACTTTTGTGTGAAATGCATGGCCACGAAGACGGCGCATCTCCTCCTAGACCGTTCATAGGAATGTCACCAAAATTGATACACATCATCTACAGACATGGCTGACAAAAGTTACTAAATACATTTCACGTAGGATAAACCGTTCAGAAGTTATACGTCAATCAATTTTCACTTCAAAATTTTACATGCTAAAAAATTCATAACAAATCTTCTAATTGCTCAACACTGCTCATACTTCACACCCTAATCACTCATTGGGGTTCGGACATGTTACCCAATTTCTGTGATATTTCGCCACTGGGGGCGCTATTTTTGGGCAAAAAATCCAATCTTTCCTCAAATTTGGTCAAACTTCACGGCCACCCTCTTACTACCTCCCATGTCATGTATACCACATTTTGGGAATTTTCGTCCATGGGGGGCGCTGTTTTTGGCCGACGCAATTTCTCCAAAACGGGTTTTTGGTAAATTATTCCATAATGCTTTTCCTTTACACCACTACCTTGTGATAGTGCGTTGCTGTTGTGGACACTTATTTTTCCATTTCATAATCACTCATGTACAGCATAGCGCCACCTACTGACATGGGAAAAACCAAAAAATTTATTCTTCAAAAATCTATATCTCATCTTCTGTTTACTCAATTGTCATCAAACTTCATACGCAAACTCTTCATAGCTCACCTGACATGTACGCCAAATTTTGTGCACTTTCGCCCCTGGGGGTGCGGGTTATGGCAGAAATGATATTGCAGCTTCTGATTTGTCAAACTTGGCAAGCAAACTCTTTACAAGACCCTTTTTGGGGCGCTTGCCATGGTCGACATCGCACGAAATTTGGCTCCTTTTTCTTAGACTCCCACCGCTACTGAGAACCAGAAGCCCAGATCCAGGCGGGCCTCAGGGCCTCTATAGCGCCCCCTAACTCATTGTGATTTTGGCCTCCCGCATTAAGGTGCCTGGTTGCCATGTAGTTTGTAGTAGTGGCATGCCATTTGGTACGCATATGTATCTCACTAAGCCGGACAAAAATGTAATGCCAATGCATTAGCCACGCCCAACAGGAAGTAAGGTAATTTCACTTTTGTGCGAAATGCATGGCCACGAAAACGGCGCAACTCCTCCTAGACCGTTCATTGGAATGTCACCAAAATTGATACACATCATCTACAGACATGGCTGACAAAATGTCCTAAATACGTTTCACGTAGAATAAACCGTTCAGAAGTTATACGTCAATCAATTTTCAATGCAAAATTTTACATGCTTAAGAATTCATAACATATCTTCAAATTGCTCAGAACTGCTCATACTTCACACGCAAATCACTCATTGGGCATCTGACATGTTACCCAATTTCTGTGATATTTCGCCACTGGGGGCGCTATTTTTGGGCAAAAAATCCAATCTTTCCTCAAATTTGGTCAAACTTCACGGCCACCCTCTTACTACCTCCCATGTCATGTACACCTCATTTTGGGAATTTTCGTCCATGGGGGGCGCTGTTTTTGGCCAACGCAATTTCTCCAAAACAGGTTTTTGGTAAATAATTCCATAATGCTTCTCCTTCACACCACTACCTTGTGATAGTACGTTGCTGTTGTAGACACTTATTTTTCCAACTCATAATCGCTCATGTGCAGCATAGCACCACCTACTGACATGGGTGAAACCAAAAAATTTATTCTTCAAAAATCAATATCTCATCTTCTATTTTCTCAATCTTGATCAAACTTGATACACACACTCTTAACAGGTCACCTGACATATGTGCCAAATTTTGTGAACTTTTGCCACTGGGGGCGCTGTTTGCAGGCAACAATTTATATCTCGGCTTCTGATTGGTCAAACTTGATCAAACTTTACAAAACAACTCTTCATAGGTCCCTTGACATGTATACCAAATTTGGTGAACTTTCACCACTGGGGGCGCTCATTGCGCTGTAGCAGTTGCAGGAGAGGTGTTTACAATCATGAGGCACCAGGAGTATGTTGTTTTGGTTGCCTTAAACACACATGACTTGTGGGGAATGGGTAGGCAGTCGGGAGCAAGTGTTGTAGCATAGCGCCACCTACTGACATGGGAGAAACCAAAAAATTTATTCTTCAAAAATCAATATCTCATCTTCTATTTTCTCAATCTTGATCAAACTTGATACGCACACTCTGAACAGGTCACCTGACATATATGCCAAATTTTGTGAACTTTTGCCACTGGGGGCGCTGTTTTCAGGCAACAATTTATATCTCGGCTTCTGATTGGTCAAACTTGATCAAACTTTACAAAACAACTCTTCATTGGTCCCTTGACATGTATACCAAATTTGGTGAACTTTCACCACTGGGGGCACTCATTGCGCTGTAGCAGTTGCAGGAGAGGTGTTTACATTCATGAGGCACCAGGAGTATGTTGTTTTGGTTGCCTTAAACACACATGACTTGTGGACCACTGGGGGCGCTCATTGCACTGTAGCAGTTGCAGGAGAGGTGTTTACAATCATGAGGCACCAGGAGTATGTTGTTTTGGTTGCCTTAAACACACATGACTTGTGGGGAATGGGTAGGCAGTCGGGAGCAAGTGTTGTAGCGTTACATACAGACTAATAGATGTCTAACAGAAGACAATCCTATGTAGCTATAGCTTGGTGACTGATGAGGTAAATACATTAATTTGGTTGGGAAGCCATGGCATAAAATGTTCTGTCCATGACAACATCTCAGCGCACCGTGTACTCTGTGTCCAATTCTGTGCTTTGTCACCATTGTGGGAGTAATGTCTCTTGCCAAAGAAGCTGTGGAAGGTATTTCGCGGGGACGCATGCCCCCGCCCCCCTTGGCCGCTGGCGCGAGGGCCCGTCGAGGCCGCTTGCGGCTTTAATTATTCTTCCGTCTTCTTCTTCTTCTTCTTCTTCCGTCTTCTTCTTCTTCTTTATTTTTCTCCGCTGTTGGGCCATTTTCGGGGCGCTTGCCATGGGCGAAAACGCACGAAATTTGGGACCAGTTCCGAGAATTGCCACCGCTACTCAGAACCAGAAGCCCAAACTTGGCCGGGGCTCAGGGCCTCCATAGCGCCCCCTAAGTCGTTGTGATTTTGGCCTCCCGCATTAAGGTGCCTGGTTGCCATATAGTTTGTAGTAGTGGCATGCAATTTGGTACGCATATGTATCGCACTAAGCCGGACAAAAATGTAATGCCAATGCATTAGCCACGCCCAACAGGAAGTGAGGTAATTTCACTTTTGTGCGAAATGCATGGCCACGAAGACGGCGCAACTCCTCCTAGACCGTTCATAGGAATGTCACCAAAATTGATAGACATCATCTACAGGCATGGCTGACAAAAGTTACTAAATACGTTTCACGTAGGATTAACCGTTCAGAAGTTATACGTCAATCAATTTTCGATGCAAAATTTTACATGCTTAAAAATTCATAACAAATCTTCTGATTGCTCAAAACTGCTCATACTTCACACGCAAATCACTCATTGGGCTTCTGACATGTTACCCAATTTCTGTGATATTTCGCCACTGGGGGCGCTATTTTTGGGCAAAAATTCCAATCTTTCCTCAATTTTGGTCAAACTTCACGGCCACCCTCTTACTACCTCCCATGTCATGTATACCACGTTTTGGAAATTTTCGTCCATGGGGGGCGCCGTTTTTGGCCGACGCAATTGCTCCAAAATGGGTTTTTGGTAAATAATTCCATAATGCTTTTCCTTCACACCACTACCTTGTGATAGTACGTTGCTGTTGTAGACACTTATTTTTCCAACTCATCATCGCTCATGTACAGCATAGCGCCACCTACTGACATGGGAAAAACCAAAAAATTTATTCTTCAAAAATCTATATCTCATCTTCTATTTACTCAATTGTCATCAAACTTCATACGCTAACTCTTCATAGCTCACCTGACGTCTATGCCAAATTTTGTGCACTTTCGCCCCTGGGGGTGCTGGTTATGGCAAAAATGATATTGCAGCTTCTGATTTGTCAAACTTGCCAAGCAAACTCTTTACAAGACCCTTATTGGGGCGCTTGCCATGGTTGACAACGCACGAAATTTGGCTCCTTTTTCTTAGACTGCCACCGCTACTGAGAACCAGAAGCCCAGATCCAGGCGGGCCTCAGGGCCTCTATAGCGCCCCCTAACTCGTTGTGATTTTGGCCTCCCGCATTAAGGTGCCTGGTTGCCATGTAGTTTGTAGTAGTGGCATGCCATTTGGTACGCATGTGTATCTCACTAAGCCGGACAAAAATGTCATGCCAATGCATTAGCCACGCCCAACAGGAAGTGAGGTAATTTCACTTTTGTGCGAAATGCATGGCCACGAAGACGGCGCAACTCCTCCTAGACCGTTTATAGGAATGTCACCAAAATTGATAGACATCATCTACAGACATGGCTGACAAAAGTTACTACATAGGTTTCACGTAGGATCAACCGTTCAGAAGTTATACGTCAATCAATTTTCACTTCAAAATTTTACATGCTTAAAAATTCATAACAAATCTTCTGAATGCTCAAAACTGCTCTTACTTCACAGGCAAATCACTCATTGGGCTTCTGACATGTTACCCAATTTCTGTTATATTTCGCCACTGGGGGCGCTATTTTTGGGCAAAAATTCCAATCTTTCCTCAAATTTGGTCAAACTTCACGGCCGCCCTCTTTCTACCTCCCATGTCATGTATACCACGTTCTGGAAATTTTCGTCCATGGGGGGCGCTGTTTTTGGCCGACGCAATTGCTCCAAAACGGGTTTTTGGTTAATAATTCCATAATGCTTTTCCTTCACACCACTACCTTGTGATTGTACGTTGCTGTTGTAGACACTTGTTTTTCCAACTCATCATCGCTCATGTACAGCATAGCGCCACCTACTGACATGTGAAAAACCAAAAAATTTATTCTTCAAAAATCTATATCTCATCTTCTATTTACTCAATTGTCATCAAACTTCATTCCAAGCTCTTCATAGCTCACCTGACATTTACGCCAAATTTTGTGCACTTTCGCCACTGGGGGCGCTATTTTTGGGCAGAAAATCCAATCTTTCCTCAAATTTGGTCAAACTTCACGGCCACCCTCTTCCTACCTCCCATGTCATGTACACCACATTTTGGGAATTTTCGTCCATGGGGGGCGCTGTTTTTGGCCGACGCAATTGCTCCAAAACGGGTTTTTGGTAAATAATTCCATAATGCTTTTCCTTCACATCCCCCACCTTGTGAAAGTACGTTGCTGTTGTAGACACTTCTTTTTCCAACTCATAATCGCTCATGTACAGCGTAGCGCCACTTACTGACATGGGAAAAACCAAAAAATTTATTCTTCAAAAATCTATATCTCATCTTCTATTTACTCAATTGTCATCAAACTTCATACACAAACTCTTCATAGCTCACCTGACATATCCGCCAAATTTTGTGCACTTTCGCCCCTGGGGGTGCTGGTTATGGCAAAAATGATATTGCAGCTTCTGATTTGTCAAACTTGGCCAGCAAACTCTTTACAAGACCCTTATTGGGGCGCTTGCCATGGTCAACAATGCACGAAATTTGGCTCCTTTTTCTTAGACTGCCACCGCTACTGAGAACCAGAAGCCCAGATCCAGGCCGGCCTCAGGGCCTCTATAGCGCCCCCCGAGCACTGTTCAGTGCGAGACCCTGTTGTTGCCATGTGTCCATTTCTGTGGTTTGTCGCCATTGTGGGAGTAATGTCTCTTGCCGAAGAAGCTGTGGAAGGTATTTCGCAGGGACGCATGCCCCCGCCCCCCTTGGGCGCTGGCGCGAGGGCCCGTCGAGGCCGCTTGCGGCTTTAATTATTCTTCCGTCTTCTTCTTCTTCTTCTTCTTCCGTCTTCTTCTTCTTCTTTATTTTTCTCCGCTGTTGGGCCATTTTCGGGGCGCTTGCCATGGGCGAAAACGCACGAAATTTGGCAACAGTTCCGAGAATTGCCACCGCTACTCAGAACCAGAAGCCCAAACTTGGCCGGGGCTCAGGGCCTCTATAGCGCCCCCTAAGTCGTTGTGATTTTGGCCTCCCGCATTACGGTGCCTGGGTGCCATGTAGTTTGTAGTAGTGGCATGCCATTTGGTATGCATATGTATCTCACTAAGCCGGACAAAAATGTAATGCCAATGCATTAGCCACGCCCAACAGGAAGTGAGGTTATTTCACTTTTGTGCGAAATGCATGGCCACGAAGACGGCGCAACTCCTCCTAGACCGTTCATAGGAATGTCACCTAAATTGAGACACATCATCTACAGACATGGCTGACAAAAGTTACTAAATACGTTTCACGTAGGATTAACCGTTCAGAAGTTATACGTCAATCAATTTTCGATGCAAAATTTTACATGCTTAAAAATTCATAACAAATCTTCTGATTGCTCAAAACTGCTCATACTTCACACGCAAATCACTCATTGGGCTTCTGACATGTTACCCAATTTCTGTGATATTTCGCCACTGGGGGCGCTATTTTTGGGCAAAAATTCCAATCTTTCCTCAAATTTGGTCAAACTTCACGGCCACCCTCTTACTTCCTCCCATGTCATGTATACCACGTTTTGGAAATTTTCGTCCATGGGGGGCGCTGTTTTTGGCCGACGCAATTGCTCCAAAACGGGTTTTTGGTAAATAATTCCATAATGCTTTTCCTTCACACCACTACCTTGTGATAGTACGTTGCTGTTGTAGACACTTATTTTTCCAACTCATCATCGCTCGTGTACAGCATAGCGCCACCTACTGACATGGGAAAAACCTTAAAATTTATTCTTCAAAAATCTATATCTCATCTTCTATTTACTCAATTGTCATCAAACTTCATACGCAAACTCTTCATAGCTCACCTGACATATACGCCAAATTTTGTGCACTTTCGCCACTGGGGGCGCTATTTTTGGGCAAAAAATCCAATCTTTCCTCAAATTTGGTCAAACTTCACGGCCACCCTCTTCCCACCTCCCATGTCATGTATACCACATTTTGGGAATTTTCGTCCATGGGGGGCGCTGTTTTTGGCCGACGCAATTGCTCCAAAACGGGTTTTTGGTAAATAATTCCATTATGCTTTTCCTTCACACCACTACCTTGTGAAAGTACGTTGCTGTTGTAGACACTTATTTTTCCAACTCATAATCGCTCATGTACAGCATAGCGCCACCTACTGACATGGGAAAAACCAAAAAATTTATTCTTCAAAAATCTATATCTCATCTTCTATTTACTCAATTGTCATCAAACTTCATACACAAACTCTTCATAGCTCACCTGACATATACGCCAAATTTTGTGCAGTTTCGCCCCTGGGGGTGCTGGTTATGGCAAAAATGATATTGCAGCTTCTGATTTGTCAAACTTGGCAAGCAAACTCTTTGCAAGACCCTTATTGGGGCGCTTGCCATGGTCGACAACGCACGAACTTTGGCTCCTTTTTCTTAGACTGCCACCGCTACTGAGAGCCAGAAGCCCAGATCCAGGCGGGCCTCAGGGCCTCTATAGCGCCCCCCGTGCACCGTTCAGTGCGAGACCCTATTGTTGCCATGTGTCCATTTCTGTGGTTTGTCGCCATTGTGGGAGTAATGTCTCTTGCCGAAGAAGCTGTGGAAGGTATTTCGCGGGGACGCATGCCCCCGCCCCCCTTGGCCGCTGGCGCGAGGGCCCGTCGAGGCCGCTTGCGGCTTTAATTCTTTTCCTTCTTCTTTTGGGTTGTACAGCAGCCGGCATCCACAGTGTTGCATTGCTGCCATCTACCTTGACCGTGCACTGACAGTTCCATCATTCTGTCACTAAACGAACAGCTGATCACACCGAGGTGCTCACTGACGCTGATATTTATTAGTTTGGTCCTGCGCTTCCTTTCCTTCACAACATAATGTCTTTTCTTCTCGCTTTCCGTGACTGTAGTCGGTCTTTCACATTTCATTCATTTCCTCCATTTTACTCTCCTGTTTCAAATTTGTATCCCACAATGCCTTGCGCGAACGGGGAAAGCCCACCACGTGATGCATGACGTAGTATCTTGAATTGCATCACGGTGAAGCAGGAAAAAATAGCGGAGAATTTAGGGGCATGTAGCCCTAAATTCATTAATTGTTCTATTTAAAAAACCTAATAAAATTGGAAATCTGTGTCAGGGAAAATTATTTTTATGACCTGAACTTGAAGAATCTGAAAGACAGTACAGCTTTAAGGTTAGGGTTAGCTTTAGGTGTAACATAACATTAATTAGTGGCATTAATAATTATGCCTATTGAAGGTCCTCACATGCATGCATATGCATGTGTGTGTGTGAAAATAATGCACAAGGATCCTCCATTTTATGCCCCTGCTTAAGGAGGGAGCCATTACCCTCAAGGGCTGCTGAGTTTATAGTCTCCATTTTGGTGTTCATACAAGCGGTTAGGCTAAAGCTTTGCCTTGATGGTTTTACCTAAAAGACTGTAAAGGCCAGATAAAATAAGGAATGACAGAGTGCTTCACTGCACTGGAATAGCAATGAAAGAAGATCTTCAGTAATAAAAGTATTACTGGCAGATTCTACAGCTTAGAAAATGTTTTTCTATGATTCGGGAATGGAAGCAGTGTCAGTGTCAGTGAACTTACTGATACACCATACTTTGAAGTCCTTCAATGAAATGTCAGTATTCATTTATTCTGTGAGATATGAGACTGAATTCCAGAACATGCATTCGACATAAGTAGCACCAACATAAAAAATGATCAAAGAGCCAAAAACAAGACGTATCTATAAAGCTTTAAAATGAGAAAGTCAGGGTGCCTTGGGCCAGGTCCAAAACCACATTTAAGCTTTTGAAATGTTTAGTTTGTGATTAACACTACTCTGAAGCTAGTTTGTCCTTTACTTCACAGGCTGACACTCTACGTAATGAAATAGGCCAAAGTCAACAACACAGCGATTATAGATAAAAATCTGTGATATCTAAAGCTAATGTGGACCAACATGCCAGTGGTCACATGATCACTGGTTTCAGTCTGGTGAAAAGGAGTAAGCCGAGATCTGAGCAAGACTGGACAGGGGCACGTGCAGTAGAGTTTAGAGTTTATTTTATTTTTAAAAGGGACAGTAGCTGTTGTCTTCCAAGTTATACTAAAAGGAATATAAAAACTGCTGGTTTAAAAGAATAAAGGATTGGCACCAGCATTCAATCTGAAAGAAACTCTCCAGGACTAATAAGGAGAATGAAACAAAAGAGCAGGCACAAGTGAAGACAAAATATGTGCAATAAATACTTCTTCTTCTTTCAGCTGTTCCTCTTAGGGATCGCCACAGCAGATAATGTCCCTCCGTCTCCTCCTGTCCTCCGTATCTTTTTCTGTCGCACCAACCATCCCCTTCACCACATCCATAAATCTCATCATTGGTCTTTCTCTTTTCCTTCTCCCTGGCAACTCCATCCCCAGCATTCTTTTCCCAATATACCCCGGATCTCTCCTCTGTATGAGTCTAAACCATCTCAATCTCTCACCCTCTCTCACTTTGTCTCCAAGCCGTTCTACATGTCCTGTCCCTCTAATATCATCATTTCTAATCCTGTCCAACTTTGTCACTCCTAATGAAAATCTCAACATCTTCAGCTCTGCTCCCTCCAGTTCAAGCCAATGTATAATAAATACTACAGGTGTATATCAAAGTCAAATCAAATCAACCATAGTCAGAAACAAACCCCAGTTTTTTTCTCTCCCTGATTTTCCACCCAATTTGAGCATCTGCCATCTCATCTCCCATCTACCAGCCAGCTCTCCCCTACTAAAGTGCTGCTCATGCTATGTCACATGGCTGCTGGAAAAAAAAAGAAAAAGGAAGAAAGTGCTATCTACCCTTTTATACATACATGAACTGACATAAACCTGTGATTGGCTAGCATCACTGTGATTGACAGATTTACAACCCACAGAGCATGTCCAATTTAGTTCCCTTGGCTCCCCACCAAAGAACGTTGTGTCACCGTCAGGAATCAAACCTCCCTGCTCCTTGTGATAGGACAAACACATTTCAGTTGCATCACTCAGGAGCCCAGAACATACTGTGCTGTAAAGTAGGTCCTTTAATTGCAGGTCTATCATCAAGCAATCGGCACTGTATAATCTGATATGGAGAACTCGTTATCACACAGTATATTATAGAATTCAGCCAAGATTTTATTGGGATCATCTCATATGTGGTGACAAGTAATAATCTTAAAAGACTGCTGTAATTACACAGCATACAACTCGCAGAACTGGTAGAATATTAAGAGATTGCAAGAGTGTACCCAGTGACAAGCCCCAATCAATTAGAAATAGAGCTTTGATGGACTAGTGTAAAAGCAGCTGGGGATGTGACAATCAGCAGAAGAACCATTAGAGAGTTAGAACCTGAGGAACATTAAGGAAAATGGAGAGTATAGTCTCTTCTGTAGGACTTGTCTGGCAGATGGTGAAGGTCTCCATTGACTAAACCTGATTTGAGAACACTCTACCAGACTTATCAAACTCTATGAACACAAATGTACACACACACACACACACACACACACACACACACACACACACACACACACACACGATCTACTGTACTTGACTCCACCCAGTGTCAAAATGACAGCAGGGTGATTCTTCAGCCCATGCTAACACCTTCAGCAAACTTAATTAGTTTGCTCATACTGTGCACATATGGTCTTCCATGTAGACCAAGTACGACGCTTATAACTGATCTCAGAATGCCGCTTCTGGAAAAAAAAAAGCAAAGCAAAATTACATGATTGTTTAGATGCAATGTCAGGGTGGGTGCAAGCTTGAACATCTTAAACACCTTTTGTGGTGAGAACGCTTATGCAGTTGTATATGCTTCACTTTTTTTTGCATGTACTCTGTATTACAATGTAGAAATACAGTAAATAATGTGAACCAAACATCAGTGTTTTCATAAGTCAACTCGAACTACAAATGACAAGAAAATGTTGTGACATACATTACAGGTTCATGGCACGGTTGATGTCCACAAAACTGCACGTAAGACAAAGTTCACCAAGACCTAAAAACAATATAATGATGACTAATGGGTGAACAAGAACCTCTTACACACATGTGTTAAAGCGATTAACCAGGAAATTAATCAGATTTTAGCTTAAAAAGCACATTAAAGTTGTAACATTAGTCTTTTAGGCCATTTCCCTGGGTGCGGCCATACTGGATTACTCAGATACATGGATGTAGTAGGAGACGAAAATGAGGGTGGCAATGTGTGATGTAGGATTCCGCACGTTGCCTTCATTCCATCCTGGATCCAAGATGTTTGGCCGAGTGGCTTCATCAAGTAAATTGAGAAAACTTTCCTCCTGGAAAAAGCAGCAAATTGTGCAATGAGCATTTTACAGAAGATTGTTTTATGGAGGATTTGCATGAAAAAAAATCACTGGGAAGAAGCGACAACTGAAGCCAGATGTGATCCCAACTTTGTTTCACCACAAAACACCAACACTGGCAGCACAACAGCATACTGTGTCGTGAATCAAACAGAAGGAAGATAAGCAGGTAAATATATATATATATATATATATATATATATATATATATATATATATATATATATATATATATAAAATTAAACAGGCAATAAACTCGCCACTACTTTATTTTGATTCCTAATACTGCATTGCATTAATTTTTGTGGCGAAATGTAAACAAACCAACTAAAAAGTCACACTAGGCCATAATATAATACTATAGTCTAGTATAACATGCACCTGTAAACCCCGAGTCTGAGATCAGCCTTTTAGACCCTGTTCTATAGAACTTTGCAATGCGATAAAGTCATCCTCATCACTGCTCCAACTACCTGACATTTTTCTGTTTACTGCCGTATGCTAAAGAAACTTTGTAAGATTATCCCTGTCGTTGTAACTTGCTGCTAGTGCCAGTAGACGATATTATAGTGGATGTCCAGCACTAAACATGAATCACATGGTAAGGCAGGAGCAGGGTCAAAGATGGCCAGTTTACAGTTGCACATATTTTAGTACACCTTCGCTGTGCTCACGGAAAATGACATCATGCACGATGGAATTATGGCGACCTCCCTGCCAAAAAACAGTCCCATCTATTTTCATCACTTTAGTGGTTATATCGTTAAGAACAAATTCAACATGCAGCTTGTTTTTATAAAGGACAGACAAGGACTGACTTTTAGCTCAGTGTGTTTATTTGCGAGATATTTTCTTTAAATCTTCCAGTAATGCAGCTCAGCCACTGCAGCGTGTCAGCTATCAAAGGTGCACACTCACTCTTCCTCTTTTATAAGACACCTTTTCTTTTGTCTGAATTGAATTGCTAGTCTTATGTGCCCTACTTTCTGGATTTGTTTTGGATTGCTTTCTTTCAAGCCATTAATATGAAGTGACTGACTTTCACATAATTTCAGTGAATGCATATCTCATCTCATCTCATCTCATCTCATCTCATCTCATCTCATCTCATCTCATCTCATCTCATCATCTCTAGCCGCTTTATCCTGTTCTACAGGGTCGCAGTGAATGCATATCTGTAACTGAAATAAATAAAATAAGTCAAGTCAAGTTTATTTCTGTAGCGCTTTTAACAATAGACAATGTCGCAAAGCAGCTTTACAGAATTTTAGTGACTTTAAATATGAGCTAATTTTATCCCTAATCTATCCCCAATGAGCAAGCCTGTGGCGATGGTGGCAAGGAAAAACTCCCTCAGACGACATGAGGAAGAAACCTCGAGAGGAACCAGACTCAAAAGGGAACCCATCCTCATTTGGGTGATGACAGATAACATGATTATAACATTTTAACAGTTTTAACATGAAGTCTGTTTTGTTGATGTTATAAACTCTTCATTGATGGAAACTTGAGTGCAAAACTGTTCATAACAACTGCAGTCCTAAAGTTAGCAAGTCAACTGTAGTCCTCAGCCATAAAAGCATTACTGTAAGTGTCCAGAGCGTCCTCCAGGTGTGACTTTCAACTGTCCACATGGGGCCGTCCTCCACAGGAGCGATGCGATGAGACTCCAACCAGACACAGGGCACCAGGATGGATCAGGCAGGTCCGAGGAGCAGAAGAGGTCAGCATCTCGATCCCAGGATTGACATGTAACTCAGAGGGATAGACAGAGTGAGAGAGAGAGAGAGAAAACGAACACCAGTTGTTAGGTATGCCCAATGTTACCTGATGAGTCGGAACAGTATATATTTTGCGCTGAGTACAAGCAGGGACTCCGGCAAGACTAACTATGACAGCATAACTAAAAGGGGAGAGCCAGAAGGTAACACAGGCATGAGGGAGCCCCGGGACATAAAGCAGCAGCTACTACACCGTCAACAAACGTGAGTGAGTGAGTGAGTGAGTGAGTGAGGGAGGGAGGGAGGGAGGGAGGGAGGGAGGGACTGACAGCATCCATACATCCCAGTTTACCAAAATACTCTATGTCTGAGGACCCTCCAGATCTACTCCTTTACCTAATAAAATGAACAAAAGGCTTGACTAAACAGATATGTTTTCAGCCTAGACTTAAACGCTGAGACTGTGTCTGATTCCCGAACATTACTTGGAAGGCTGTTCCATAACTGTGGGGCTTTGTAAGAAAAGGCTCTGCACCCTGATGTAGCCTTCACTATGTGAGGTACCAGCAGATAGCCTGCACCTTTTGATCTAAGTAGGCATAACGGGTCATAAAGGACCAGAAGTTCTCTCAGGTACTGTGGTGCGAGACCATTCAGTGCTTTAAAGGTCAATAGTAGTATTTTATAATCAATACGAAATTTTGATTATAAATGATAAGTGATTTAAAATTGTATACCGTTTAAAAATGTGCAGTATTTCAGGCAAATATAGTATTTGAAGCCTATTAATTGGATTTACATTAGTGAGCCTTCCTTATATGTAAATTTCGACAAATCTAGTAGCTCTCTCAGAATACAGACATTTTTCCAAACTTACTGGTTTTTGATGAACACCACATTCCTTGTGTAAATGTCCCTGTGAATGATTTACGAATAAATTTGTTCGTTTCCAGTTTGATAAATGAGGCCCAGTGTTCACAAACTTTTAAATGGCGGTGTACATGATAACAGATGTAACATCCCTGCTGAACCCTCCAGTGCAGTGACATTGAGTGATTATAAAGCACGGGCTACAGTTTTGCAAAAGGATGTGTTGACTGAATTTATGTTGCTGCTTAAGAATAAATGTCTCAAACTTTAAAGAATGGAAGGCAATATGCTTATCATACTACATGTGCTTACTACAAAATAGGCAAGTGGTGTGTTCAACAAACATTTATTCCAAAATCCAGAGAAAACAGGTGTGTGGGGGGGAGGAAAAGAAAAGAAAATGTACACCAGGAAATAACAATACACCCGGTAAATGCCTCAGACTGCATTCGGGTTGGCAAGTCTTCACAAATTCACAAGAGAAATACAACGACTACAGAGCCATGCTGACTAACAAACAAGGCCTGTGCGTCGAATGACAATTACCAGTTGTTTGGATTAGAGATGATAGGCTGACGCAGGTGTAACAGCAGAGAGGGCCATGATGGTTACACAAAAAATAATGAGATTACTTATCATATCATATCCACATTCTCATCTCATCTAGCCGCTTTATCCTTCTACAGGGTCGCAGGCAAGCTGGAGCCTATCCCAGCTGACTACGGGTGAAAGGCGGGGTACACCCTGGACAAGTCGCCAGGTCATCACAGGGCTGACACATAGACACAGACAACCATTCACACTCACATTCACACCTACGGTCAATTTAGAGTCACCAGTTAACCTAACCTGCATGTCTTTGGACTGTGGGGGAAACCGGAGCACCCGGAGGAAACCCACGCGGACACGGGGAGAACATGCAAACTCCACACAGAAAGGCCCTCGCCGGCCACGGGGCTCGAACCCGGACCTTCTTGCTGTGAGGCGACAGCGCTAACCACTACACCACCGTGCCGCCCATATCCACATTATTAACCACAATTAAATATTAGTATATATCATATATATTACAGAGAGAGGGAAGACGAAGAAGATATAGAAGATATAGAAGGTGTTCTTATGTGACTATCTGCATCAGTCAAGGCTTCTTTTCTCAGTGAGGGAGTCTCAAAGGGTACCATAGCTGTCAATCTCAAGGTAAATTGCTCCCATTTCCAGAGATGTGTCAGGCTTGACTTTCAGCATCAGACTAGAGTTTATCTGCCTCTTTTATCCAATTAGGATAGGAGTTCACTTTAGAAAGTCCACACAGTGCTGAGGAATACCAACACACACACACACGCACACACAGAGACGGCCCAATCACTAGTACTGAGTCCCCATTTAGATCTCAGCTGGGATACGACACAAACACACTCTCCATGCTCACTTATCTTCTTCTATTCCACATCCACCTTTCATTGCAGGATGGTGCTCTCTCTCTCTCTCTCACACACACACACACACACAGTACTTGCAGTGGTGTGGGCCCAGCATGTGAGATAAGCAGCAAACATGGGGTGACAGGCTCGGTTGGGCCATTATTGAATTGCAGTGAGGACTATATTACTTTAGAGGGAGATAAAAGACTACATACAAGACAGATGGGAGGGGGACATCAAACAAGTCTGTGTCCGTATTGTGCCAAGACCAATCCCGCTGAAGGCAGCTTTGATTTCCCCTTAGGCCAGGTGCCATTTCTCCTTGAATAATTCTTATGAGCAATCCAGCTTGTTCTGCTTTAGCCTTTATTCCTCTTCCCTTTACTGGCCTCCCTCGCTTTGCTCTCTGTCTGCTTTTACCCATCACCAGTGAACAAATGCTCTGCTCTGATGTAATGATTGGAATTCTTCAAAACCATTTAATTTCACCATGTGTGCTGAGGCTCTTGGGGGATCACCTTGGCATATGAAGCAGGAAGGCCTATGGGAAATCCACAATGTGCTTGCCAGGAATTGCCTCCGAAAGCACAAGCACCATCGTCAAAGCAGCCTGCCGCCAACATGCTATTCATTAGCCGAGGTGTTTACTAAGTCTGTTCCACCGCCATGAGCTTCACACTCTCATTTCAATGAGAAATACACAGCGGCGTGCATAGATAACGTGAGCTCATTGCTGTTGGTGTTTTTAGAATGGACAACATTTCCAAATGCAAAACTGCAACAATTAGTAGCCTCAGTTCCCATATGAGTAAAAAAGGGTGGTGCAGTGGTTAGCACTGTTGCCTCACAGCAAGAACATTCCTGGGTTCGAACCTCATGGCCAGCGGGGTCCTTTCTGTGTGGGGTTTGCGTGTTCTCACCATGTCTGCGTGGGTTTCCTCTTGGTGCTAGCTACTCTAAATGTATATGTGAATGGTTGTTTGTTTGGGGAAGCTGTGACAGGCCTAGTCTAGCAAGCCGACGTGTATGACGTGTGCTCAAGATAAGACGCAGACAGCCTCGTAAGAGGCTGGCAACTGACAGGCCAGTTGGCCTACGGGGTGTCAGGAAAATACATAAATAAACATTAAAAGGAAAGGTGATGTAACGCAACGGTAATAATGCGTCTGTCAACTTTTTTTGAGAGTGTTGCAGGCATCAAATTCTTTGTTTGTATTTACAAAATGCAGTCAAGTTGGTCAGTAAAACTGTTGAAAATCTTTTCTTTGTACTTTTGTCAGTTAAATAATGATTCACACGAATTAACAAATCACAGATTTTTGTTTTTGTTGCATTTTGGAAAAATATCCAAACTTTTCTATAAATGGGGTTAGTAGAAATAATTTTCCTATTAGTAATATTAGTAAATTACAGACTTCATACATCCATTTCATTTTTGTTGTTGTATCATAGGAATCATAGTAAAACCATAATCATACTTAAACATAATTATTAAGATAAAAAAAAAACACAACAGCAGCGTAATTGTCTTTATGGGCTGTGCATCAATTGCAATTCATCCACGAGTGCGCAAAGTTATTGTGTGCATCTTTTCTGTCTCAGTACCGCCATCTTCCTCGATTCTTAACCATCCGAGAGCCTCTAATGGAAAATTCAGTATAAGTTGTGGTCCAAATACCACATGCCACACCTGTGCTTTCTCACAATTTTGCAAACAGAAGTAGCCTCTGCACGATCTCTGAAACCATGCTAACAGTCAGTACAGAGATACATGGACACACTTGCACTGATTTTGGTTTTTGAACATGTCAGGTAAATTACTGAATGTTAGATAAATACTACTGGTGGGTAGTTTTTTCCCCCCAAACAACATGGAGAAGTGATTACTAATATACTGTTCACTTTATTAGGAACACCTGCTCATTAATGCAGTTATCTAATCAGCCAATTATGTGGCAGCAGCACCTCATCTCATTATCTGTAGCCGCTTTATCTGTTCTACAGGGTCGCAGGCAAGCTGGAGCCTATCCCAGCTGACTACGGGTGAAAGGCGGGGTACACCCTGGACAAGTCGCCAGGTCATCACAGGGCTGACACATAGACACAGACAACCATTCACACTCACATTCACACCTACGGTCAATTTAGAGTCACCAGTTAACCTAACCTGCATGTCTTTGGACTGTGGGGGAAACCGGAGCACCCGGAGGAAACCCACGCGGACACGGGGAGAACATGCAAACTCCACACAGAAAGGCCCCCGTCCCAGAACCTTCTTGCTGTGAGGTGACAGTGCTAACCACTACACCACTGCGCCGCCCCAAGAAACAGAGCATTTTTATTGTATTTTTTACAGATTTGATAAATACAACCCCGATTCCAAAAAAGTTGGGACAAAGTACAAATTGTAAATAAAAACGGAATGCAATAATTTACAAATCTCAAAAACTGATATTGTATTCAAAATAGAACATAGACAACATATCAAATATCAAAAGTGAGACATTTTGAAATTTCATGCCAAATATTGGCTCATTTGAAATTTCATGACAGCAACACATCTCAAAAAAGTTAGGACAGGGGCAATAAGAGGCTGGAAAAGTTAAAGGTACAAGAAAGGAACAGCTGGAGGACCAAATTGCAACTCATTAGGTCAATTAGTTGCATTTTCCAACATGACAATGCCAAACCACATACTGCATCAAATTACAGCATCATGGCTGCGTAGAAGAAGGGTCCGGGTACTGAACTGGCCAGCCTGCAGTCCAGATCTTTCACCCATAGAAAACATTTGGCGCATCATAAAACGGAAGATACGACAAAAAAGACCTAAGACAGTTGAGCAGCTAGAATCCTACATTAGACAAGAATGGGTTAACATTCCTATCCCTAAACTTGAGCAACTTGTCTCCTCAGTCCCCAGACGTTTACAGACTGTTGTAAAGAGAAAAGGGGATGTCTCACAGTGGTAAACATGGCCTTGTCCCAACTTTTTTGAGATGTGTTGTTGCCATGAAATTTAAAATCACCTAAGTTTTCTCTTTAAATGATACATTTTCTCAGTTTAAACATTTGATATGTCATCTATATTCTATTCTGAATAAAATATGGAATTTTGAAACTTCCACATCATTGCATTCCGTTTTAATTTACAATTTGTACTTTGTCCCAACTTTTTTGGAATCAGGGTTGTACAAACTTTATATAAAACGTCCAACAAAATAATTTCCGCTTAGAATGTAAACAAACCGGCGAAATGACAGTAGCAATTTGTGAAAAATGCTATAATAATAATAATTGGGGCGGCACGGTGGTGTAGTGGTTAGCGCTGTTGCCTCACAGCAAGAAGGTCCTGGGTTCGAGCCCCGGGGCCGGTGAGGGCCTTTCTGTGCGGAGTTTGCATGTTCTCCCTGTGTCCGCGTGGGTTTCCTCCGGGTGCTCCGGTTTCCCCCACAGTCCAAAGACATGCAGGTTAGGTTAACTGGTGACTCTAAATTGACCGTAGGTGTGAGTGTGAATGGTTGTCTGTGTCTATGTGTCAGCCCTGTGATGACCTGGCGACTTGTCCAGGGTGTACCCTGCCTTTCGCCCGTAGTCGGCTGGGATAGGATCCAGCTTGCCTGCGACCCTGTAGAAGGATAAAGCAGCTAGAGTTAATGAGATAATAATAATAATTATTATTGAAAAATAAAAAAATACATTCTTCCCATCAAATACTTTCATTCCATATTTTGTTGCTTTTTTGTATTTTTTGGGGTTTTGTTTTCAAGTAGAGTTTTTATTTCGTCCTCAGTTGGTTCAGCAACACGCTCCACCATTTTGTTTTTCTCTACTCATGGTATATGAGCTGATAGCCACGTAGTAGAGTAGCTAATCAGAGCGTGCACTTGCTTATATCCAGTGAATGTGAATAGAATAATAACTAATATCATCAGTCTGTGATTGTGTAAGCGTGGATGGCTTCCTCAGATTACAGTGCACATGAAGTTGACCAATTTCACCTTGCAGGAGTGATGATGACCAGCTTCTGAACTGGCAGACAGGAACTTATAAATTTAAATTATAAATTGTAAATTATACATTTACAATATTTGCTCAGGTATCAGGTAAGATAATGTTAAACACTACAGCATTTTGCAGGTAGGTGTGTAAATTACAATTCAGACATTCTGCAAACAGTGAATACAGCATCAATTAACAGGCCATCTATTTATTAACCAAGAATTGGCATAGAGGATAAAAACAAGGGTATTTTAACTGGGAGTAGTTGAATTGGATGCCCAATATTTAAAGATGTTTTTTAATTTGTTAGCAATGCTAACTGTATTTTAACGTCCTATATAAACTAGAAATAGGAATATCTGGGGTTTCTCTTGGTTGCTGTGCTAAGATATGATAGTCATTGATGTTGCCAAGTCCTTTGAGAGGAAAGTAGTTAATGCATCCTCAAAAAGCCGCTAGACATCACCATATGCTAATCTGCATCGTCATTGAATCAGCGTCACTGATTTGCCTAACTGGTTACATGAAGAAGGAAGATTCACTTAGACACTTAGAGGGAGTATGTCCTCATTTTACTAATTTTGCTTCTGCTTTGTGTTTGGGAAACAGAAATATAACCACAAAAGTGTGTTTAAAGATAAAGAACAAAGAATTCCATTGGTATGACAAACAGTGGAGATAATGAGATCATGTCACAGGAGCGTGTCCCTGAGCATATTGTGGGAACGTTCCCCTGAGAACGCTGCAGAAATGTTCCCTTGTGAATTTCTGGGTGTGGAAACATTCCCGCAAAGTTCCTGAGAACAGTATATGAACATTCCCTAAAGAATGTTATTTTATACTACGACTACTAATACCTAAATGCAACTTTTGGCAAACTTCCTGAGACTATGGAAATATTTCCAAAACATTAGCTTGTAATTACAAAAAATAGCCCCAAAAGCAACCTCTGGTGAAAGTTCCTTGTGAGGCGTCATATAACCACAAGAAATTTCCCAAAACATTATAGTAACAGAACAGCACAAGTTTATTTCGAATGACTTATTACCCTATGACTCATTAGACAGTAAACATTTGCAACAAACCATTGACACCAAAGGCGGCACCACAAGTTTATTTAAATTTGGCTGCTGATCTTTAATCAAGCCAGCATTTAGAGAAAACATGTGCTCCTATCCATCATACTGATAATGCTAGAGCCATTGAAAAAAATAAATTTTGGACTTGGATCTTTTTCCAGAGCAGATCTTTATTCTGTTACTTTTACAAGTATTGTGTAATATTAAAAAAAAAATCATCATCATCATCATCATCATCATCATCATCATCATCAAAAAAAAAAGCTTCCTAAATTAAGGAGATTTGTCAATCAGGGCCAGTATCTTTTAAAAATTCTGCTCTTAGTTTGATTTGAAAATAACAGCAGCACCAAGTTTAAGTTACGGCGGCACAGTGGTGTAGTGGTTAGCGCTGTCGCCTCACAGCAAGAAGGTTCTGGGTTCGAACCTAATGGCCGATGGGGGCCTTTCTGTGTGGAGTTTGCATGTTCTCCATGTCTGCGTGGGTTTCCTTCGGGTGCTCTGGTTTCCCCCACAGTCCAAAGACATGCAGTTAGGCTAACATGGGGCAGCCATGGGCTGAGGTTGGGCTGAAGTGTCCTTGAGCAAGGGCACCTATCCCACAACTGCTCATTGTAGCGTAGTGTAGCTGCCCACTGCTTTGGGTATGTGTGTATGCTCATTGCTTACTTGTGTGTGTGCACGCATGTGTGTGTTCACTGCTTCTGAAGGGTTAAATGCAGAGAGGAATTTCACTGTGTGTTTAAGTCTGTGCTTGTGTGTACGTGTGACAAATAAAGCTTCTTGTTTTTCTAAAAAAGTTCACAACGAGTTGTATTTTATTGGATAAACCTGTGTGCCAAATGCATCAGCTATCTGGATTAAGAAACACAGGGAAAAATCCTATATTCACAGAATTCATACTTAAAGATTTTGGGAAATGTACATGGTGATATATGATATAAGCCTAATTTCTACAAGGATTAGATTAATAAGAATGACCTATTTTTCTTTTTTTGTTATTGAAATATTATATATTATTATTTTTTCTCTGCATATCCACTTGCTGCTTCTCACTGCATTAGTTGACCATGACACATTTTTCTTCTGAGCTTTGTACCTCCCTCTGGGGTTAGCAAAAGATCAAGAAAACTACAGAAATTCTCGTTCAAAGCTGTTTGAGGAATGACCAAAGAAAGCACTTTACATTAGGTCTCAAATACATAGAATACATGTGCAAATCTATAGTTCTGAAAGCTGTTTATTTCTCTTTTGCATGTGCCTTGACCACAAGGAAAATGTGATTGAAAGAGAGTGAAGAGAGAAAATTGCATTTAAAGATTTCACTCCAACTCCTGTGGCAAAGGAGCATTGTAGGTACTTTGACTGGCAGCATCTGATTACAAACTGAATTGATTCGGTTTATGTTCCTTTCTCTATGGCACAGCTATCCGGTGGTTTGATCAAATTCACGATGTGAGCAAGCAATGTTTTAGACATCTTGACTAGGTTATTATCACAATGACTGTTTTTACCATTGGATTTATTAAACTGACTTCTTAAATCAATATATTATTTTCAGGAAGCTAAAAAGTTAAAAAGTAAACAAAGATTTCCACATTGTTTTGGTATATATATATACTATGATATCTTAAAATGAAAGGTGCAAAAGTATATTATAAGCAGAAACAAAATCTGACTTTTCTTTTCACTCTTTTGGTTGTTTTCCAGACTTCAGTAACAGGCTTACCCGGTCTGTCACACACAGCTAGATCACACAAAATCAAGAAACAATTTTTACTGAGGAAATGATCATTTGAAACAAACTTTTCAGAGAGTGATTTGCAAAAGAGCAAATGGCATAAAATAAGGTCAGATGTATTAAAAAAAAGTCCCTGATTGTTCAAAAACATGGGGCCATTATTTTAATGTGTGGAATGTCAGCTGATGTATGGAGTTTGTGTGTGTTTGTGGTTTGAGGATTGTACGAGGAAGTGGGCTGATGGACTTTTCAGAAGAAACGGTTTTCAGATGAATTAGTTTATGAATTAGTTTAGGTGATGAATTAGTTGAGTTTATATTTACGGTGCCTGGAATACTTGCTCAGCTAAGGGAATTTACAGGACCTCTCTCATGTTTCACAGAAAAAAAGCTCCGAGTCTATATTTATTATGCAGTAAAGCATAAGACCAGATTGCTATAAAAACTGGTGGACTGTGGTGCAGATGTGGATCCAACAAAGTATTTTAGCAGACTGAACTGAAAACTTAATATTGTAGCAGAGACAATAAATTCAAACAAACAAACAAACAAACAAACAAACAAACAAACATATAGACAAACTGCAGACAGAGAGAGAGAGACATGAAGTTTGTCTTCGAGTGGTAAATGTATATTTCACGAGTGAGCGCTGCAAATGAGTGAAATATTTTTTAAAACACAAGAAGATAAACTTCATATCTTCACACCACCGTGTAATGCTCTTTTTTATTATATAGGCACATCCACAAAAAATACACAAGTTAATCAAAAGAATTTTAATTTTGAACTGGCTTGCCATTTTGACAACATGCATCAAGTCAGCAGGAAAACACTGGGAGTGACGTCTGAAAGAGCTCTGGTTAAAGGGGACTCTATCATACGGCAAGTGAAATTAGCTCAGCCTTTAGGGGCACCAGCAGCTTTAGTCAGGTGTATACTGGGAGCCAGGCCGCCGGACATAGCAGGTAATCTTAGGGTCCTAGGCAAGCACAGGTTCTCAAAGATAGTTATCCATGCAGGAGCTAATGATATACGCCTTCGTCAGTCTGAGGTTACTAAGAGTAACTTTGTAGAGGTGTTTAAATTAGCGAAGGCGATGTCCGATGCTGTAGTATGCTCTGGCCCCATCCCAATGCGGATTGGCGATATAGCTTACAGCAGGTTATGGTCGCTGAACTGCTGGTTGTCCAGGTGGTGCTTTGAAAACAGTGTGGGCTTTATAGATAATTGGGCTAATTTTGAGGGCACTGCTGGCCTGTTAGGGCGGGACGGTATCCATCCCACTCGGGAAGGTGCTGCTCTCATTTCCTGCAGCATAGGTCATCGTCTCAGAACAGGCCTAGTTAATTTCTGACAATCCAGAGCCAAGGCCAGGGAGCAGACAAACAGGCTAAACCGACTGTCTGCTAGCTGCACAGAGTCATCACTCAGGGTCCACTACATCGAGACTGTGTCTGTTCCCCGAGCTCAACAAAAAGGTAGAAATTTTCAGAGAGTTTGTTCCAGTAACCTAATCAATATAAAATTAGATCATACTGACTGTACAGCTGCTGCCAGCACCTTTGATCTAAAGGTGGGGCTATTAAATATTAGCTCTCTTACATCTAAAGCGCTAATGGTTAATGAACTCATTACTGATCAGGAGTTTAATGTACTGTGTTTAACTGAAACATGGATTAAGCCAAATGAATATATAGCATTAAATGAAGCGAGTCCTCCTGGATACAGTTATATACACCAGCCTCGTCTAACTGGCAGAGGAGGAGGCGTCGCGGTTATTTATAATGATTATCTAGGTGTAACACAAAAACCTGGTTATAAATTTAATACATTTGAAGTTCTTCATACTCATATAATGTATGTAGCCTCGAAAAATAAGTCTACCCAATTAATTCCATTACTTATTATTTACTGGCCCCCGGGGCCATATTCTGAGTTTCTTTCTGAATTTTCAGATTTTATCTCAGACCTGGTTATTTCCTTAGACAAAGCTTTAGTTGTCGGAGATTTTAATATTCACTTCGATAACCCAGAAGACCCTTTGAAAACAGCATTTGTGTCCATTTTAGATTCAGTAGGGATTAATCAGAGTGTCATAGGACCGACCCACAATGGTGGTCACACCCTCGATCTAATACTAACATTCGGGTTAAACGTAGAAAATATTGTCACACTTCCACAGTCTGAAGTTATCTCAGATCATTATCTCATCTCATTCAAAATATGTCTGAGTAATAATATATGCACCTCACCACGCTACTGTATTAAATGTACATTCGTGTCAACTACTGCACAGAGCTTTATAAATGATCTCCCAGAGTTATCAACTTTGATTGGGTCACTGTCAGCCCCCAAAGAACTTGATCAGGCAACTGAATGCTTAGAGTCAACATTCCGCCATACCTTAGATAATGCAGCTCCTCTTAAAAGGAAAATGGTCAGAGACAAAAAATTAGCACCCTGGTATAATGATAACACTCGCACATTAAAACAGACCACTCGGAAATTGGAACGTAAATGGCGTCAAACAAAGTTGGTAGTGTTCAAATTAGCATGGAAGGAGAGCTTCCTGAAGTATAGAAAAGCTCTTAGTGCTGCTAGATCAACATATCTCTCCTCCCTAATAGAAGATAACAAAATAATCCTGGATTCCTATTTAATACTCGAGCAAAATTAACCAGGAATAAGTCCACTATAGACACATGCACACCTGTAGTATGTAGTAACAACGATTTCATGAATTTTTTTAATGACAAAATTGAGAATATCCGACAAAAAATTCAAACTACTAATTTAAGGTCAGACAATGTAAGTGACCCTGTAGTTAACAATATAACTGTATCAGATCATCAATTAGAATATTTTACTCCCCTAAAAGAAACTGAATTACTTTCATTAATCTCAGCATCAAAAGCCTCAACTTGTGTAAGAGATCCCTTACCTACATGTCTATTCAAACAGATAATACCTGAAGGAATTGAACCGCTTCTAAAAATAATAAATTCTTCTCTTATGATTGGCTATGTACCCAAATCCTTTAAACTAGCAGTTATCAAACCCCTGATTAAAAAACCTGACCTTGATCCCTGTCAGCTGTCCAATTATCGGCCAATATCAAACCTCCCCTTTATCTCCAAGATCCTTGAAAAAGCTGTGGCACAGCAGTTATGCTCATATTTACAGAGGAATAACATCCATGAAATGTATCAGTCAGGATTTAGACCTAATCATAGCACAGAGACAGCTTTGGTTAAAGTAGTAAATGACCTACTGTTGGCGTCTGATCAGGGCTGTGTCTCGCTGCTTGTGTTGCTTGACCTTAGTGCAGCATTTGATACCATTGATCATTCCATTCTTCTGGATAGACTAGGTAATGTTGTGGGAGTTATGGGAAAAGCCCTCTCCTGGCTCAGCTCTTATTTAACTGATCGCTATCAGTATGTTGATATAAATGGTGATCTTTCTAGACATACTGAGGTAAAGTTTGGTGTTCCACAAGGTTCTGTCTTGGGTCCACTGCTTTTTTCTTTACATATGTTACCTCTGGGTGATATTATTCATAAACATTGTATTAATTTCCACTGTTATGCTGATGACACACAGTTGTATGTTTCTGCAAAACCTGATGAGAGACACCAGCTTAATAGAATTAAGAAATGTGTAAAGGACATTAGACACTGGATGCTTATTAACTTCCTTCTGCTTAACTCTGACAAGACTGAAGTACTTGTACTAGGACCACATGCAGCTAGAAGTAAGCTTTCTGATTACATAGTAACTCTGGATGGCCTTTCTGTTTCTTCACGTGCAGCAGTAAAAGACCTCGGAGTGATTATTGACCCCAGTCTTTCATTCGAAACAAACATTGATAACGTTACCCGGATAGCTTTCTTTCATCTCAGAAATATTGCTAAGATAAGAAATTTAATGTCACTACATGACATGGAAAAACTAGTTCATGCTTTCGTTACCTCCAGGTTGGATTATTGTAATGCCTTATTGTCTGCATGTTCCAATAAGTGCATAAACAAGATCCAGTGAGTTCAAAATGCAGCAGCAAGAGTCCTTACTAGAACTAGAAAATATGACCACATCACCCCTGTCTTATCCACACTGCACTGGCTCCCAGTCAAATTTCGTATTGATTATAAAATACTACTATTGACCTTTAAAGCACTGAATGGTCTCGCACCACAGTACCTGAGTGAACTTCTGGTCCTCTATGACCCGCCACGCCTACTTAGATCAAAAGGTGCAGGCTATCTGCTGGTACCTCGTATAGTGAAGGCTACATCAGGGGGAAGAGCCTTTTCTTACAAAGCCCCACAGTTATGGAACAGCCTTCCAAGTAGTGTTTGGGAATCAGACACAGTCTCAGTGTTTAAGTCTAGGCTGAAAACATATCTGTTTAGTCAAGCCTTTTGTTAATGGTGTTTAGGAGGTAAAGGTGTAGATCTGGAGGGTCCTCAGACAGTGTTTTGGTAAACTGGGATGTATGGATGCTGTCAGTCCTCCACTTGCTTGCTCACTCGAGTTTGTTGATGGTGTAGTGGCTGCTGCTTTATGTCCCGGGGCTCCCTCATGCCTGTGTTACCTTCTGGCTCTCCCCTTTTAGTTATGCTGTCATAGTTAGTTGCCGGAGTCCCTGCTTGTACTCAGTGCAATATGTGTACTGTTCCTACTTATTCAGGTGACATGGGGCATACCTAACAACCTGTGTTTTCTCTCCCCCCCCCCCCCCCCCCCCAAATCTGCCCCTCTGAGTTACATGTCGGTCCTGGGATCGAGATGCTGACCTCTTATGCTCCTCGGACCTGCCTGGTCCACCCTGGTGCCCTGTGTCTGGTTGGAGTCTCATCGCATCACTCCTGTGGAGGGCAGCCCCATGTGGACAGTTGGGGGTCACGCCTGGAGGACGCTCTGGACTCTTGCAGTGATGTTTTTGTGGCTGGGGACTGCAGTTGACTTGCTGACTTTGGGACTGCGGTTGTCGTGAACGGTTTTGCACTCAGGTTTACGTTGGTGGGGGGTTTATGGCATCAACGGGGCTGGCTTTGTTGGGACTGGTGATGTTGTGGTCATGTTGTCTGTTGTTGCCTGGATGGGGATGGGTTCCCTTTTGGGTCTGGTTCCTCTTGGGGTTTCTTCCTCGTGTCGTCTGGGGGAGTTTTTCCTTGCCGCCGTTGCCGCGGGCGTGCTCATTGGGGATGGATTGGGGATGGAATTGGCTCATGTTTTGAGTCTTTCAAATTCTGTGGAGCTGCTTTGCGACAATGTTTGTTGTTAAAAGCACTATACAAATAAATAAACTTGACGTCATTGGAGTGAAATATTGGGAATTATTATACATACAGGACACTTTTTTGATGGAATAAAAACGTGTTCTATTCCCTTCTAGCGGATTTCATTCATTTGGTTTGATAGCATACAGTATTGTTACTGTATCGCTTATCCTATGTGTATTACGTCACTCTACCCAATGGAAAATGAGTATTGAATATGGTTTATGATATTGCATGGTTGTCAAGACAACATGATGTCACATGTTAGAGCTGATGCGAATATTCACTGAGAAAGTTTTCTGCTGCACATGCACAGAAGCATTTCTTTGTTCACCGGTGGCGCCAACAATAAACTGTTGCAGTGAATTGAAAAATGCCATAAGATGTGTATTACACATAAAACTTCCGCGCTAGCAAGTGACTGTGACAATTTGCACACAAACAATTTGTAAAAAAAATTATTTTTTTTACAGTATATCATATACTCCATTTAGATAGCATGATATTGAACTCGTATTTGATTCGTTCAATATCATGCTAGCTGAATGGAATATATGTGATAGACCACTCAACGCCAGTCAATATTATTTAAATATGTCATTCAGATCCGTGATGTATTTCGTATGAAAAATGCGAGTTTTTCAACACGAGGAGATAAACTTCATATCTTCAAGCCAGCATGTGATTTTCTTTTGATTATATATACACCTTCACAAACAAACTACCCATATTTATCAAAACAATTCATATATACATACACACACACACACACACATATACATACACACACTATATATATATATATATATATATATATATATATATATATATATATATATATATATATAGTTACTCAATGTCCCGGATATAGTTCGTATGAAAAATACAAGTGGCGTGTTTCCCAGTAAAACACCTGTGTGTTTTAATACAACCCCGATTCCAAAAAAAGTTGGGAAAAAGTACAAATTGTAAATAAAAACGGAATGCAATGATGTGAAAGTTTCAAAATTCCATATTTTATTCAGAATAGAACATAGATGACATATAAAATGTTTAAACTGAGAAAATGTATCAGTTAAAGAGAAAAATTAGGTGATTTTAAATTTCATGACAACAACACATCTCAAAAAAGTTGGGACAAGGCCCCATACCATCATGCAACCCCATACCATCAGAGATGCAGGCTTCTGAACTGAGCGCTGATAACAACTTGGGTCGTCCTTCTCCTCTTTAGTCTGAATGACACGGCGTCCCTGATTTCCATAAAGAACTTCACATTTTGATTCGTCTGACCACAGAACAGTTTTCCACTTTGCCACAGTCCATTTTAAATGAGCCTTGGCCCAGAGAAGACGTCTGCGCTTCTGGATCATGTTTAGATACGGCTTCTTCTTTGAACTATAGAGTTTTAGCTGGCAACGGCGGATGGCAAGGTGAATTGTGTTCACAAATAATGTTCTCTGGAAATATTCCTGAGCCCATTTTGTGATTTCCAATACAGAAGCATGCCTGTATGTGATGCAGTGCCGTCTAAGGGCCCGAAGATCACGGGCACCCAGTATGGTTTTCCGGCCTTGACCTTTACGCACAGATATTCTTCCAGATTCTCTGAATCTTTTGATGATATTATGCACTGTAGACGATGATATGTTCAAACTCTGCAATTTTATACTGTCGAACTCCTTTCTGATATTGCTCCACTATTTGTCGGCACAGAATTAGGGGGATTGGTGATCCTCTTCCCATCTTTACTCCTGAGAGCTGCTGCCACTCCAAGATGCTCTTTTTATACCCAGTCATGTTAATGACCTATTGCCAATTGACCTAATGAGTTGCAATTTGGTCCTCCAGCTGTTCCTTTTTTGTACCTTTAACTTTTCCAGCCTCTTATTGCCCCTGTCCCAACTTTTTTGAGATGTGTTGCTGTCATGAAATTTCAAATGAGCCAATATTTGGCATGAAATTTCAAAATGTCTCACTTTCGACATTTGATATGTTGTCTATGTTCTATTGCGAATACGATATCAGTTTTTGAGATTTGTAAATTATTGCATTCCATTTTTATTTACAATTTGTACTTTGTCCCAACTTTTTTGGAATCGGGCCCAGTGTGGCTTCTGTAGCAGGACACAATATTACAGTTCAATTATACAATAATATACAATATTTAGCTGAAGAAAGTTCACTGAACCACATATTTAGTTACAAGACTAGAGACATTAATTCAGGAAAGGTAGTGCTTTCAGTGACATTTCATTTTAGTAAACTTCTCTGGTCTGATTAGCAAACTGATGGCATGCCTTGTTTAATGTAGAGTAAGACAATGTTTAAAGACAAATTACCACATTTTTGTTTGTTCTCCCTGTGCCAAATTCAGAACAGATATCTTTTAATCTGTTCACGGTTTGCATGGAAAGGTACCTTTCATCACCACTCAGCCATATTAGTTGCTTATCTGGATATTTGAATGCAAGGATTTTTATGTAACTGGACCATTATACAGGGCAGCACGGTGGTGTAGTGGTTAGCACTGTAACCTCACAGCAAGAACGTCCTGGGTTCGAGCCCAGTGGCCGAGGAGGGCCTTTCTGTGTGGAGTTTGCATGTTCTCCCCGTGTCCGCGTGGGTTTCCTCTGGGTGCTCCGGTTTCCCCCACAGTCCAAAGGCATGCAGGTTAGGTTAACTGGTGGCTCTAAATTGACCGTAGGTGTGAATGGTTGTGTGTCTCTATGTGTCAGCCCTGTGATGACCTGGCGACTTGTCCAGGGTGTACCCCACCTCTCACCCATAGTCAGCTGGGATAGGCTCCAGCTTGCCTGCGACCCTGTAGAACAGGATAAGCGGCTACAGATAATGGATGGATGGACCATTATACATTTTAGTTGCATGCACCTGATACGTAGATAGATAGATAGATAGATAGATAGATAGATAGATAGATAGATAGACCTTGATTTTGAACTTGGACAACAATGACATTCAACATTTACCTATAAATCCTCCATCCATCCATCCATCCATCCATCCATCCATCCATCCATCCATCCATTATCTGTAGCCGCCTATCCTGTTCTACAGGGTCGCAGGCAAGCTGGAGCCTATCCCATTTGACTATGGGCGAGAGGCGGGGTACACCCTGGACAAGACACCAGATCATCGCAGGGCTGACACATAGACAAACAAGCATTCACACTATAAATCATACCTTTTACAGAAATTATCAGTCAGACTTTAGCTGTAGCAGAACAATATGAATGCACAAACCAGCACAATGCTGCTGAATGAAGTCATGCCTCAAAAAGTGAGTGTCTCATGAGTGGTACCAAATTAGAAACACTCAAAATTAGGTGAGTTACGACATCTGCTAATGCACACCGGCAATTGCATGTTTTTCTAATCACGACATGCATTGACAGCATCGCACAATCTGGTTGTGAATCACAGGCAATTTGCAAAGTACCCTGACATCTTTAAGAGGTTGGCTCAATCGTCGATTCATATGTGAGGCTTTGAAAGGGACTAATTAAGCTAATGAGAGGGTGGAAACCAGATACCCGGGTCTTCGGTTAGATTTCACTCCACACCTTACACACAAACCTGCCATTAGCATCATGATCGTACCAAAGATATTATGTCTACTGATGACAGCTGTGTGCTAGCAATGTAATCCGCCATTGATGCTGCACTGAAAGCCCTCCACTAGTACTGTGCTAGCGCCTGGAAAAGGCAGTGGAAAATACTATTTAGCGCTCTCCATTTCATAGCCAGACACGCGCAGGTGTCAAATTAACCTCAGTAGAGAACTGAAAATGTAGCAGATGGAGTGCTGAAGTTCTTTTCCTACTGTCCTTTGGGTGTGTTTATGGTGGAAAAATAGATAGAACACATCAAGGTAAAGAGCTACATAAATATCTCGTTTATTTTCTCACCCCGGCGGCACGGTGGTGTAGTGGTTAGCGCTGTCGCCTCACAGCAAGAAGGTCCTGGGTTCGAGCCCCGGGGCCGGCGAGGGCCCTTCTGTGTGGAGTTTGCATGTTCTCCCCGTGTCCGCGTGGGTTTCCTCCGGGTGCTCCGGTTTCCCCCACAGTCCAAAGACATGCAGGTTAGGTTAACTGGTGACTCTAAATTGACCGTAGGTGTGAATGTGAGTGTGAATGGTTGTCTGTGTCTATGTGTCAGCCCTGTGATGATCTGGCGACTTGTCCAGGGTGTACCCCGCCTTTCGCCCGTAGTCAGCTGGGATAGGCTCCAGCTTGCCTGCGACCCTGTAGAAGGATAAAGCGGCTACAGATAATGAGATGAGATGAGATGAGATTTTCTCACCCCCTAAGATTAGCCTAATGATTCACAGCAGTACTGTTTGGTAGCAGGCCAAGATGTAGAGTGTTAAAGCTCAGTTTATTATTCAAAAGACTAATGGGTATATTTGAGAGTGAATGTATAAGGCACTCTCTGCACCCTAAAAATACAGTGCTCAGTGTAAATGAGTACACCCCCTTTGAAAAGTAACATTTTAAACAATATCTCAATGAACATGACCTGGCGACTTGTCCAGGGTGTACCCCGCCTTTCGCCTGTAGTCAGCTGGGATAGGCTCCAGCTTGCCTGCGACCCTGTAGAACAGGATAAAGCGGCCAGAGATAATGAGATGAGATCTCAATGAACACAAACAATTTCCAAAATGCTGACAAGACAAAGTTTAATATAACATCTGTTTAACTTATAACAGGAAAGTAAGGTTAATAATATAACTTAGATTACACATTTTTCAGTTTTACTCAAATTAGGGTGGTGCAAAAATGAGTACACCCCACAACAAAAACTACTACATCTACGGTAGTACTTTGTATGGCCTCCATGATTTTTAAAGACAGCACCAAGTCTTCTAGGCATGGAATGAACAAGTTGGTGACATTTTGCAACATCAATCTTTTTCCATTCTTCAACAATGACCTCTTTTAGTGACCGGATGCTGGATGGAGAGTGATGCTCAACTTGTCTCTTCAGAATTCCCCATAGGTGTTCGATTGGGTTCAGATCAGGAGACATACTTGGCCACTGAATCACTTTCACCCTGTTCTTCTTCAGGAATCCAATAGTGGCTTAGACGTTTGTTTAGTCATGTTGGAAAAGTGCATGACGACCAAGGGCACGGAGTGATGGTAGCATCTTCTCTTTCAGTATAGAGCAATACATCTGTGAATTCATGATGCCATCAATGAAATGCAGCTCCCCGACACCAGCAGCACTCATGCAGCCCCACATAAGGACACTGCCACCACCATGTTTCACTGTAGGCACCATGCATTTTTCTTTGTATTTCTCACCTTTGTGACGCCATACAGTTTTGAAGCCATCAGTTCCAAAAACATTTATCTTGGTCTCATCACTCCAGAGTATAGAGTCCCAGTAGTCTTCATCTTTGTCTGCATGGGCCCTGGCAAACTCTAGGCGGGCTTTTTTGTGCCTGGGCTTTAGGAGAGGCTTCTTTCGTGGACGGCATCCATGCATGCCATTCCTCTGCAGTGTATGCCATATTGTGTCACGGGAAATAGTCACCCCAGTTTGGCTTTCTACTTCTTTAGATAACTGCAGTGAACTTGCATGCCGATTTTCTTCAACCCTTCTCATCAGAAGACGCTCCTGTCGAGGTGTTAACTTCCGTGGACGTCTCTGTGAGATGGTTGCAGTTCCATCTTTCTTAAATTTTTGTACCACTTTTGCAACAGTATTCTGACTGATAAGTAAAGCTTTGCTGATCTTCTTGTAGCCTTCACCTTTGTGGTGTAAAGAAATTATTTTCTTTGGGGAATTCTGAAGAGACAAGTTGAGCATCACTCTCCATCCAGCATCCAGTCACTAAAAGAGGTCATTGTTGAAGAATGGAAAAAGATTCATCCCATCTCATTATCTCTAGCCGCTTTATCCTTCTACAGGGTCGCAGGCAAGCTGGAGCCTATCCCAGCTGACTACGGGCGAAAGGCGGGGTACACCCTGGACAAGTCGCCAGGTCATCACAGGGCTGACACATAGACACAGACAACCATTCACACTCACATTCATACCTACGGTCAATTTAGAGTCACCAGTTAACCTAACCTGCATGTCTTTGGACTGTGGGGGAAACCGGAGCACCCGGAGGAAACCCGCACGGACACGGGGAGAACATGCAAACTCCACACAGAAAGGCCCTCGCCGGCCCCGGGGCTCGAACCCAGGACCTTCTTGCTGTGAGGCGACCGCGCTAACCACTACACCACCGTGCTGCCCTGGAAAAAGATTGATGTTGCAAAATGTCACCAACTTGTTCATTCCATACCTAGAAGACTTGGTGCTGTCTTTAAAAATCATGGAGGCCATACAAAGTACTAGATGTAGTAGTTTTTGTTGTGGGGTGTACTCATTTTTGCACCACCCTAATTTGAGTAAAACTGAAAAATGTGTAATCTAAGTTTATATTATTAACCTTACTTTCACATTATAAGTTAAACAGATGTTATATTAAACTTTGTCTTGTCAACATTTTGGAAATTGTGTTCCTTGAGAGATTGTTTAAAATGTTCCTTTTCAAAGGGGGTGTACTAATTTACGCTGAGCACTGTAAGTTCAGTGCTGGAATATGCAGTGAGGTAACCAAACACTCTTTAAAGCTAATAAGGAGTAAGAAAAAAAAATTGAATTAGTCTGTTCCAGAAGGATGCTGGTATTGAATGGCAAACTAAATGAGATGGAATTTAAGTGGTACACGTAAGGCTTTCAAAATCCACTTCCTTTCACTTCCCTTTTCACTGCTCAAATATGTGCATAAAAACAAAAAGTAATTATACATACTAATACTCTGTGCTAATTTATTTTCCAAAAACACAGCTCTCAAAAATGGCTTTTCTTTTAAAAAGTGTCTGTTTAGAGTTGGGATTAAATTGGAAATGCTATGCCTGGTGTTTTGCAGGCTATCTGAATACACAATTAAAAAAAAATGAAAAAGAAAAACACAATAGCTGCCCCAAATTATAAACTGTTTTTTTAAACGGATATCTGTGCCAAGTTCCATTCAAGCATTTAATATTTCACATTTTGTACTTCCGTATATAGTATATAGTATACATGTTCAGAGCCTCCTATACAAAAAAAAAAAAAGCTTAAGGCTGCTGTGACCTACATTCTTTCAGCCCCGTTCCCTGTGCACTTCAGAAATCCTTTTGTTATGTCAGGTACTTGCTGGACGTCTCCCAAAGCCCCTCAGGCTTATTGGTACTGCATGTCTGCAGAACTAATAGAGGACGACCAAAGGTAACAAGGCGTTTTGGAACAATGCTGAGCACTAAAATCACGGCAGCAAGGCTAGAGGGTACTGAGCAAGCTTAAAGTGAAATGCTATACCTTCAGAGGGCTAGGAGAGCTCGCTGTTAAAAGCAACTGGACATTTGTACTGTACTTGTCCTCTTGACATTGTTAAAACAGAATGGTGAATTATTGCTTAAAAGTAAGACCTTGTTTAATTAGTAAAAATGTACACGGTGCTCTACAGAGTCCAGAGTAGGCATTAACAAGTAGAAGCCATAGATCGGATATAATGTACACTAACGTTATTGCTGTACTAGCAAATTTGTCAGTAAGTATCAATATATGTACAGTTTTTTAGTCAAGCTTTGGAGTTTTATTCATTATATTTAAAAAAATAGGAAAAGTTTTTGAGAGTTTTTCCCATGGAGTCTAGCTGCAGACATGCTCTGTCGGCCACAGTGATGTCTCATGCACGCTGTGCCACACTGTTTGTGTGAGGAATGTGTGCACCCCTTTCTGTTTTCTTTTTCCATACTTTGGCATTGTTGTGTAATTCCTGGAACTTCTGGATTTTTTTTTTTTTAGTATAACCACTATAACCGTCACTATGTTTACAGCACACTGCACTACAAATTACAGTACACTAGAAATTACAGTGAGCAGTTTGCAAAACAAACACATGGCACTGCTGTTGGTTCTGCGGCTTTATGAGCTACACTCAACCTCCAAAACCTGTAAAAGTACCATTACAACCCTGCAGTGTTCATTTCACATGCATCAGCTGAGACTCCTCCTCTGCTCTCTCTCTCTCTCTCTCTCTCACACACTCATACACTCCCCCTACACACATGCATACACACACAGAAACCAATCTCAGAGAAAATCTTTCATGTGCTTCATCAATCTTTTCGGATTTTGGCATTTTTACCATCTGAACAAATTGTCAGTTATCAAAACTCAATTTCAGGAATGACGTGGCTAAATTTGAGCAGTGGAATTTGCTCTATGCATCATATGCCATCCTGCATTATCAAAGGAGTTCATGTAATTTCGTTCTCTCCACGGCTGCGACTAAAGCAGCTCACTGAGTGCAGTTACATTTTTATTTTGCTTAATCATCCTCAAGAAAACATGTTCCTTCCTGATGACAGCATTATTGGTAAAATAACTGGGCATGAGTCTTTGACGGGGGTAGACAACAGTACCTTGTTCACACAGCACCTTAGTATAGGAGGACAGACTGGAGCCATGTAAATGTGTGAGAGTAAACAGGCAAAAACAAACAGCAAACAAAAGACAGAGGGGTTAATAAAGCTTATTATAAATTATAAATGAACATCTGTTACATTGGATGTGTGTTAACCACTTCACCTCTCACAACCCATCAGGACCCAATAAACTGAATAATATACAGTCATGATTGAATGATATTCTTGAAAATGCATCACTCAATAATAAGTGGTGAACATATTGAGTATTACACCAACCAGGCCATAACATTAAAACGACTGACAGGTGAAATGAATAACATTGATTATCTTATTACAGTGGCATCTGTCAAGAGGTGGGATATATTAGGCAGCAGTTCTCAAAGTTGACGTGTTGGAAGCAGGAAAAATGGGCAAATGTAAGTATCTGAGTGACTTTGACAAGGGCCAAATCGTGATGTCTAGACGACTGGCTTAGAGCATCTGCAAAATGATGGGTCTTGTAGGGTGCTCATGGCATGATTAGTTAGTACCTACCCAAGTGGTCCATGGAAGAACAACTGAACTGGCAACAGGGTCACAGGTGTCCAAGGCTCACTGATACTCGTGGGGAGCGAAGGCAAGCCCATATGGTCTGATATCACAGAAGAGCACAAATTGCTGAAAAGTTACTGGTAGCTGTGATAGAAAGGTGTCAGAACGCACCTATTGTGTACAGGGCTGCATAGCCAGAGACCAGTCAGAGTGCCCATGCTGACCCCCTGTCCATCACTGAAAGCACCTACAATGAGCTCATGAGCATCAGAACTGGAATGAATCAATGGAAGAAGGTGGCCTGGTCTGATGAATCATGTTTTCTTTTGTGTCTGTGGCTGGGCATGTGTGTGTGCACGTTGCTTACCTGGTGAAGAGATGGCATCAGGATGCACTATGTGAGGAAGGCAAATGTGAAGCTCTGGGCAACATTCTGCTGGGAAACCTTGGGTCTTGGGTTTCATTTAGATGCTACTTTGACACATACCACCTGGAGGAAGAAACCCATGCAGACACAAGGAGAACATGCAAACTCCACACAGAAAGGCCCCAGTCAGCTGCGGGGCTCAAACCCAGAACCTTCTTGCTGTGAGGCGACAGTGTTAATCACTACACCATTGTGCTTCACCTAGAGTATTTCAGAGTGTATAATATACATAGGAGCTTGACATCCATCCATCCATCCATCCATCCATCCATCCATCCATCCATCCATCCATCCATCCATCCATTATCTGTAGCCGCTTATCCTGTTCTACAGGGTCACAGGTGAGCTGGAGCCTATCCCAGCTGACTATGGGTGAGAGGTGGGGTACACCCTGGACAAGTCACCAGGTCATTGCAGGGCTGACACATAGAGACAAACAACCATTCACATCTATGGTCAATTTAGGGCCACCAATTAGCCTAACCTGCATGTTTTTGGACTGTGGGGAAAACCGGAGCACCCGGAGGAAACCCATGCAGACACAGGGGGAACATGAAAACTCCACACAGAAAGGCCCCTGTCGGCCGCTGGGCTCAAACCCAGAACCTTCTTGCTTGTGAGGCGACAGTGCTAACCACTACACCACCGTGCTGCCCCAGGAGCTTGACATATAATATACAATTCATTTAAGAATAATGATGATTGCCATTTTGTATTTTATACAATTTTGGGCAGCACAGTGGTGCAGTGGTTAACACAGCAAGAAGGTTCCAGGTTCAAACCTCATGGCTAATGGGGACGTTTCTGTGCAGAGTTTGCATGTTCTCCCCTCATCTGTGTGGATTTCCTACAGGTGCTCCGGTTTTCCCCACAGTCCAAAGACATGCAGATTAGGTAAAAATACCCAGCCACTGGGGTTGCACAAGCCAGTATATACTTAGTGCTGGTCCCAAGCCCCGATAGATTGAGGAGGGTTGCATGAGGAAGGGCATCCAGTGTAAATACCTATTCCAAATCAAGCAAGTGGAACAGATCCACTGTGGCGACCCCTAACGGGAGCAGCTGAAAGAAGAAGATTTTAGACAATTTTACAGTGTATTTCATGATACCAGACAGTTCTGACCGTTAATAGACAGTTAATTCCAATAAAAGGTATATTTAAAGTGTTGTCCTTTCAAAATATTCTCACATACAGTATATTGACTTAGATCCATAATTTGTATGCATGTGATTTACCCAACAACGCCTTTAAGTGAGCATCAATCCAGAGGGGTGAACTTTACACTCAGTGGCTCTCAAACACCCATGATGCAGCCCTGGTATCAAATTCAATTTACATTGCCATATAACCTTGACTGAAGTTTTGAATCACTTGATTAGTTTTCCACTAAACCTGCTCGATCAGTTTAATAGGATTGTGCTGCTTCTAAAATATGCCTCCTCCTCACAGTAGGAAGCTTTCTCGCTGCCTGACTGTACGTCGAGGCATATTTCACCCTGTCTTGTTTGGTCCTAAAATTAGTGTTGATGTTTAATAAGGCACCTTTAGCAAATGTTGTGCCTTTTCTTATTTTTGTTCATCTAAGTATTTGTTCTGTTCATGTACATTCTCAAAGGGGATAATGTTGTTATTCATAGAAATACAGTTATGTTCATAAAGTAAGTCGATTCCTGCAGTGAGCAACATCAGTGCAATGAAAGCATCACTCAGGCTTTGTGATATATGAAGTCATGAGACATGTAAGTCTGTCTGTGTGCCTTGGGGACTCTATGCCAGAGCCCAGAGGTGCTAAAGAAGATGGAGAGAGGTGGGAAAAACACTGAAACATTGACTAAGCAGAAAGAAAAGCCTCAATTATCATAAACATCCGGGCCCACACTCTCCGCCTCAGTAAATCCCTGCGGTCTGCTCATCAACATTCCAGGGGACCTGCCAGATTACTCAAGGCGCCCTGTAATTTGCAGTAAAGAATAAAGATGACGCCAAAACAAAAACAAATCTGAGATGCTACAAATTAGGAGTGTGCTCAGTTAGTCTGTCAACGCTGTAAATTTCCAGCGTATAAAAATGTCGTTCTGGGTGCGGGAGTGTAAAGGAATTAATGAGCTGTCCATTTGCGTTACTTTATTCCCTCGCGTGGCTGGCATTTCCGAAACGACGGTGAATCAATCTGCCTTTATGGTAATGAAGCTTCAATGCTGGAAATTATTACATTAAATGGATTGTACTGATTTGGAGTGCAGAAAGGCCTCTTCCAGCTTGTCTCGCTCACCTCTGAACCTCATCCACACAAGACAAGGTTTCAGATGGCCTTGTCTTTCCTGCACTTCACACCACATCTGTCTCCCTTTGAAATACTACTCTGTTGGAGTAAAAGTGCTTTAAAGACAACACCATGCAAAGCATAGTATGATGAAGCAATCAAGCCCTGACAACATTGTATGGTGACCAAGTTCATTGTTGGAATAAATGTCAAACACTTCTGAGATGTCAGTCTCAGGTGTAGTTTGTCACGCCTCATAGGCTTACAGTGGTATTATTATTAATATTATTATTAATTTAAAAAAAAGCTTGCCAGAGGGCGGCACGGTGGTGTAGTGGTTAGCACTGTCGCCTCACAGCAAGAAGATCCGGGTTCGAGCCCCATGGCCGACGAAGGCCTTTCTGTGTGGAGTTTGCATGTTCTCCCCGTGTCCGCGTGGGTTTCCTCCGGGTGCTCCGGTTTCCCCCACAGTCCAAAGACATGCAGGTTAGGTTAACTGGTGACTCTAAATTGACCGTAGGTGTGAATGTGAGTGTGAATGGTTGTCTGTGTCCATGTGTCAGCCCTGTGATGACCTGGCGACTTGTCCAGGGTGTACCCCGCCTTTCGCCCGTAGTCAGCTGGGATAGGCTCCAGCTTGCCTGCGACCCTGTAGAACAGGATAAAGCGGCTACAGATAATGAGATGAGATGAGATGAGCTTGCCAGAAAGGTCACAGAACATCGGTTGAGACTAGATATGCATTTGGACTGGGATCCTGTGGCATGAAATTAAAAGTTGCAAAAGCAGAAATATTTTTTCCCCCTCCACATGAGCACAAGCAACCAGTCATATATGAAGAAATACTATATTCATTACTACACAAGCATGCAGAAGTCCTTAGTAACTGCCTGGTCAGGGTCCATAATTATTAATTAATAATTAATCCATAAATTATGTTACTGGTTTGAAAATATTGCAGGCAGGTACAAACAATAATAATTGATTAAAAAACCCCAGTCTTTTCTCAAGTCTTTACTTGAGACAAATTATGAACTCAAGTGATTAAGTTGAGGAAATGTCAGAGCAAGAACACCACCGAGAAAGCACTAAATACCCACTTGGTGACTGATGGATCATTCATATTTAAAGTTGTTTTGCAGCTAGTGGTCCAGGAGCTTTTGTGAAGATTCATGCCATCATAAATTCCAGGAACAGGATATTCAGCCCAAAGTCAGCAAGATAATGACCCCAAACATTCATCAATATTAATGAAGACATGGTTGTAGGAACATAATCAGTGTTTTGCAAAGTTTTTGGTTGAGAAGACTGAAACCAGAAAAACTGCATAGTTTAAGAAAACATTTAAAAAATAAAGTTATACAGGAAATAAAGTGAAATATTTCAAGCCTTTTTTTGTTTTCATTTTGATGCTGATGGCTTATAGCTCATGAAAATCAGAAATCCAGTATCTCAAATTATTAGAATATTTTCTAAGATCAATCAAAAGTGGATTTACAATACAGAAATGTTCAAATTCTGAAAAGTGTGTTCATTTTTATACTCAATACTTGGTTGGGGTTCCTTTACCATGAATTACTGCATCAGTGCAGAAGAGCATGGAGGTGATCAGCCTGTGGCACTGCTGAGGTGTTATTGAAGCCCAGGTCGCTTTGATAGTGGCCTTCAGCTCATTTGTATTTTTGAGTCAGGTGTTTTTCATCTTCCTCTTGACAATACCCCATAGATTCTGTGTGGGGTTCAGGTCAGGTGAGTTGGCTGGCCAATCAAGCACAGTAATATTAGGGTCAACAAACCATTTGATAGTAGTTTTGGCACTGTGGGCAGGTGCTAAGTCCTGCTGGAAAAGAAAATCGGCATCTCCATAAAGCTTGTCAGCAGATGGGCGCATGAAGTGCTCTAAAATCTCCTGGTAGATTGTTAATGGCACCCCTAATCATCACAGACTGTGGAAACTTCACACTGGACTTCAAACACCCTGGATTCTGTGCCTCTGCACTCATCCTCCAAACTCTCAGACCTTGATTTCCAAATGAAATGCAAAATTTACTTTCATCTTAAAAAAGGACTTTGGACCACTGAGCAACAGTCCAGTTCTTTCTCTCCTTAGCCCAGGTAAGATCCTTCTAACATTGTTTCTGGTTCAGGAGTGGCTTGATATTAGGAACACAAAAGTTTTAGCCCCTTTCCTGAAGATGTCTGTGCGTGGTGGCTCTTGATGCACTGACACCAGCCTCAGTCCACTCCTTGTGAAGGTCTCCCATGTTCTTGAATTGACTTTTCTTGACAATCCTCTCAAGGCTGCGGTCATCCCTGTTGCTTGCACACCTTTTCGAGCCAGCCTTTTCAGTAACGGCTTTCTGTGGCTTACCCTCCTTGTGGAGGGTATCGATGATTGTCTTCTGGCCAACTGTCAAATCAGCAGTGTTCCCCATGATTGTGGCTGCATGTACTGAACTCGACCAAGAAATACACAGTATTTATTCTTTTTCATTCAACCTTGAAATGAAATATTCAAATATTTTGAGATATGTTTTGCTTTTTTTTGCACTGTAGACCATACTTATCAAAATTAAAATCAAAAAATGCTTGAAACATTTTATTTTATGTGTAATGAGTGTAGAATATAGTGAAATTTAATTTCTTAAAGAACTGATGAAAAATATAAAATATTGAACTTTTAATGATATTCTAATTGTTTGAGACACACCAGGTTTCAAGATACATCTCTATGAAGCACTGGGATGCATCCTCAGTGATGTGCCTGGGGTCATTGGAGGTTTCGGGTCTTTCAACATCAGACCCCCTCACCCAGGTGACCCAGCCGGGGTTGATCAGGTCCCGGCTTGCATCCCAGCAGCAAGCCATGGGTCTCCCCTCTTTATCCAGAACCACCTTGTGAACTTTTAATGATATTCTAATTGCTTGAGATGCACTAGAATATATATTCTGAGTTCAGGATCTAACTCTGGGCAATAGAGCTGTGAGGCAGCAGTTCTACCCACTGCACTGCCCCCTCCCAGTTAAAACAATTCACTCATATTCCATTTAGTTTACTCATATTACTCATCTACTCATTCCGCTAAGAGATGCTGAAAAGCATTTAAAGTTACTCAAATTCAAAACAGCAAAGCACCAGGTGTCACCTTGAAAAAAAGGCCATGCCAGAGCTCTCTTCAGATAAAGTGCTGCTTCAAGAGGAAAAAAACTGCTGAAATAAACCAAATCTGTATTTATAACTCAGGTGCTAAATATAAATATATACATTTGTGTTCTCCAATTCACTATGCCTGAGATGCATGGCTGGAGACAGTAGACCCAAATAATTCATCATGTCACCATAAGCAGCAGCAGCAGCAGCAGCAGCAGAAATGCTAGCTGTCCCCTCAGTGGACCTCAGTGCTGATGTTCGAGGTGATTTCGGCAGCACTTCCATTTGTCCCAGGGGCCCTCGCTTGTTGAAAAGGGGGCTTACGAGAAGCAGAACATAAAAATATCCCATCCCTTGCCTATACCCAGGGGTTCCCCCAGCCGTTGTGTATCCATTACGACTGCTTTTTGCAGCTCATACATCGATACAGTCCAGCACAATCAGGCCAGAGGGAGTGTGTGCAGCAGAGCGCATTGCTACAAAAACCCGTCTCCATGGATCAATAGCTTATTAATACAGGACAATGGGGCATGAGCGCTGGCAGAAACCAGGGTCGATGGGGCAAGTTCTTCACTGATAGACAGACAGTCTGGCAGTGGTGGTGAGAGTTTGGTCAGACCATTATGGCCTTCAGGTCAGCCACAACAAGGCTGTTAGTCACTAAGGCTAGATTTTTAAAAAATCTTGTCCTAATTGCAAGTTATTTTCAACCAACTGCAGCTTTTTGTTTTAAATCAAAATTTTGAGTTAATATTAGGGGTGTGCAAAAATATCGATACGGCGATATATCACGATACTTTGTCTTCCGATTCAATATCGATACTCAAAATTTGAATATCGATATTTTTTCAAATAATAAAATCATGTTTCAGACGGGTTGTAAATCCAGTACGACTTCCGCACCTCCGCTCCGCGAGGTGTCGCTGTGCCGCTACCTCACTGCAAGGCACTCTTCGTCTTCTCTTTTTTCCCCTGCGGTTGCAGTGAGGAAAAAAAACAGGCAAGCATGGCTGTTAACGTAAACCTAGAGACGCCGCCGAACTTTAAGGCAGATGTTTGGAGGCACTTTGGATTCCAAAGGAAAGGAGAAAAAAAAAACAGTGAGCCGGACAAAGAGAATGCACTTTGCAAAACCTGTTTCGCTCCAATTAAATTAAGATGCTCCAATTAAGATGCCCACTGCACTTTTCAATGTGTTTCAGACAGTGTGTTGTTCCTGCAAAATAAGCACAAGTTAAATGTTCTCAGGTATATGTTCTCAAGTTTACAAAGAACAAATTGATATTAGTGTTAGCACTGAAATGTATGTGCAGTCTGCAGTGCAAGTTTTAAGTTTTCATAAAACAATTTGATTCTGCTTGTTAAGCAGCACTGATGTGTCCATGCTTACAGAAAAGTTGAGAATACTAGCACAGAAATGGGAATTTTCTGTATGTTGTAGTGAAGCAACTCTTGGTTTTGCCAGCAGTAGAATAGAGACAAATATATGTCTGGCAAGAGTGTGTAGTTATGTATGTGAAATGTAATTTTACAGTGGTCAATAAATTCTGATTTTCTTCAGTGACACAGATATTGTGATGTGGTTGAAATTTCTTGCAATATATCGATTATCGCAGAATCGCTGTACCGTGATATTATCGTTATCGTGGGCAAAATATCGCCATAGTATCATATCGTGAGGTATCTGGTGATACCCAGCCCTAGTTAATATCACACAATTGTGACTTCACATCTCACAATTGCAAGTTCTTCTTCTTCTTTCCGCTGTTCCTGTTTGGGTCACCACAGTGGATCCTCAATTTATGATCCACATAATTGATTTGGCATAGGTTTTTACACTGGATGCACTTCCTGACACCACCATCCCCAGTCTATCTGGGCTTGGGACTGACACGAAGTAAGTGCTGGCTTGTGCAACCCCAGTGGCCGGGTATTTTACCTAACCTGCATGTCTTTGGACTGCGGGGGAAACCGGAGGACCTGGAGGAAACCCATGCAGACACGGGGAGAACATGCAAACTCCACACAGAAAGGCCCCCGTCAGCCACTGGGCTCGAATCCAGAACCTTCTTGCTGTGAGGCAACAGTGCTAACCACTGCACCACTGTTCCACCTCGCAACTGTGAGTTAGTATTTCATAATTGCAGCTTTTTGTCTCGCGATTGTTTATCAATATCAAACAATTGTGACTTCTGTTTCTAGCAGTCAAACCACAGAAAAACCCAGCAATGTGTAAATAAGCAATATAAGCAACCTGAAGTATTCATGTCAGTGGGAACTGGCCATTCTGTGAGAACGTCTTCGACTGAACAGGATAGCGTGTCTGGGGTGCTGGTGGTTTGGTGGCATATTAGCCTTGGAATAGACTAATAAGTAGAAGCATGAAGTTGCACTAACTCACATTTTAAGAAATAAACAGTCACAATTAAGATAGAAATGTATGTAATATATTTTCATACATGATGGAAACAACCTACCATACCTAGGTATGAATGAGTGTGCTAATATTCAGTGTGTATGCATAGTGTCCTGTAATAGACTGCTATCCCATCTAGGATGAATTCCCAGAATAGGCTCCAGGTCCTGTAGAACAGGATAAAGCGGCTAGAGATAATGAGATGAGATGAGAGGCTCCAGGTCCATCACAGCCATCTTCCAGACAAATTCATGAAAAGAAAAATGGCACAATCAAACTTTTACTAAGCAATCTTTTACATCTATGATCCAGTTTATATGCTACTTATTTATAGTTATCAAAGTGCATCTTCAAGTGCTTCGTACTTAAATATCTATTCAAATCAGTGTTTTCATTTTTTTAAATTTCATTGAACAAAAAATACTTCTTATGTCTTTTGCCTTCATCAGTGATGGATATTTTTATGATCTGTCATATCAACTATGCCTGAACCATAAGATCCTAGAACAATAGCGATCAATCAACTGCAAAGGGCTCTGTTTTGGCTATACACAGCAACATGACCATTGTTGTGAGGTGTGATATCAGTAGTGCACATGTTAATTTTGTTAAAAGGTAACAGATAAATCAATTCTTTGTCTCACGTACAGGTAGGACGCAGCTTCTGCAAATGCGTAAAGCACAAGGCAGGTCATATCTCATTGTGTCAGAGTAAAGGAGGATAGAGTCCGACTGGACACACACACACACACACACACACACACAGACAGAGGGATATGTGCCAGTTCTTGGAGGAGGTGTTTTCCATTCAACAGCTCTGCAGGGATCCTGTTTACAGCTTTTATTGCAGCGGCATGGAGGTCCATGCCACACACTGCACTCCTCAATGAATAAATCACTCCCCTGCTGTGCTTGGGGTAGAGGGCTCATGCCACAGGATGGGGAAAAGAACTTGCAGCTTCAGTCTGTCCTCAACCATTTATTACGTGTGAAGGAAGTGGCTCCTCTACAGCCTGGTGGCCAGGGATTGTTTACCACTAACTCATTTGGTTGGAAGTGACATTCCCTCACTAAAAAGACTGTCATTGCATCTCTCCTGCATTTTCCATTTTTACCTGTCTTTTTCCCCCAAATAAAATGTGACATAATTCTTTATATCCATCTAAAATTGATCCAATTAGATTTATATAAAGCTGCATTTAGATATCTACAGTGCTCAGCATAAATGAGTACACCCCCTTTGAAAAGTAACATTTTAAACAATATCTCAATGAACACAAACAATGTCCAAAATGTTGACAAGACAAAGTTTAACATCTGTTTAACTTATAACGTGAAAGTAAGGTTAATAATATAAACTTAGATTACACATTTTTCAGTTTTACTCAAATTAGGGTGGTGCAAAAATGAGTACACCCCACAACAAAAACTACTACATCTAGTACTTTGTATGGCCTCCATGATTTTTAATGACAGCACCAAGTCTTCTAGGCATGGAAGGAACAAGTTGGCGACATTTTGCAACATCAATCTTTTTCCATTCTTCAACAATGACCTCTTTTAGTGACTGGATTCTGGATGGAGAGTGATGCTCAACTTGTCTCTTCAGAATTCCCCATAGGTGTTCGATTGGGTTCAGATCAGGAGACATACTTGGCCACTGAATCACTTTCACCCTGTTCTTCTTCAGAAATCCAACAGTGGCCTTAGATGTGTGTTTAGTCATGTTGGAAAAGTGCACGACGACCAAGGGCATGGAGTGATGGTAGCATCTTCTCTTTCAGTATAGAGCAATACGTCCGTGAATTCATGATGCCATCAATGAAATGCAGCTCCCCGACACCAGCAGCACTCATGCAGCCCCACATAAGGACACTGCCACCACCATGTTTCACTGTAGGCACCATGCATTTTTCTTTGTATTCCTCACCTTTGTGACACCATACAGTTTTGAAGCCATCAGTTCCAAAAACATTTATCTTGGTCTCATCACTCCAGAATATAGAGTCCCAGTAGTCTTCATCTTTGTCAGCATGGGCCCTGGCAAACTCTAGGCGGGCTTTTTTGTGCCTGGGCTTTAGGAGAGGCTTCTTTTGTGGATGGCATCCATGCATGCCATTCCTCTGCAGTGTACGCCGTATTGTGTCATGGGAAATAGTCACCCCAGTTTGGCTTTCTACTTCTTTAGATAACTGCAGTGAACTTGCATGCCGATTTTCTTCAACCCTTCTCATCAGAAGACGCTCCTGTCGAGGCGTTAACTTCCGTGGACGACCTGGACCTAAAGAAATTATTTTCTTTGGGGGATTCTGAAGAGACAAGTTGAGCATCACTCTCCATCCAGAATCCAGTCACTAAAAGAGGTCATTGTTGAAGAATGGAAAAAGATTGATGTTGCAAAATGTCGCCAACTTGTTCATTCCATGCCTAGAAGACTTGGTGCTGTCATTAAAAATCATGGAGGCCATACAAAGTACTAGATGTAATAGTTTTTGTTGTGGGGGTGTACTCATTTTTGCCCCACCCTAATTTGAGTAAAACTGAAAAATGTGTAATCTAAGTTATATTATTAACCTTACTTTTTCCTGTTGTGCGCGGCACGGTGGTGTAGTGGTTAGCACGGTCACCTCACAGCAAGAAGGTTCTGGGTTTGAACCCAACGGCTGGTGAGGGCCTTTCTGTGCGGAGTTTGCATGTTCTCCCTGTGTCAGCGTGGGTTTCCTCCGGGTGCTACGGTTTCCCCCACAATCCAAAGACATGCAGTTAGGTTGACGTGGGGCGGCCTTGGGCTGGGGTGCCCTTGAGCAAGGTACCTGATCCCTGACTGCTCCCTGGGTGCTCTGGTGTGGCTGCCCACTGCTCTGAGTGTGTGTGCGCGTTCACTGCTTCAGATGGGTTAAATGCAGAGGATGAATTCCACTGTACTTGAAGTGTGCATGTGACAAATAAAGGTTTCTTCTTCTTCTTCTTCTTCTATAAGTTAAACAGATGTTATATTAAACTTTGTCTTGTCAACATTTTGGAAATTGTTTGTGTTCATTGAGATATTGTTTAAAATTTTACTTTTCAAAGGGGGTGTACTCATTTACGCTGAGCACTGTATTACACTCAGATTCTTACATAATAGAATAATAAATAATAATTTCTCATATACAGCATCTTGCAAAAGTATTCATCCTCCTTGGTGTTTGTCCTGTTTTGTCACATTACAAGCTGGAATTAAAATGTATTTTTGGGGGTTAGCACCATTTGATTTACATAACATGTCTACCACTTTAAAGGTGAAAATTGTTGTTTTATTGTGACACAAACAATAATTAAGATGAAAAAAAAACAGAAATCTGGAGTGTGTATAAGTATTCACCCCCTTTCGTATGAAACCCCTAAATAAGAGCTGGTCCAACCAATTCACTTCATAAGTCACATAATTAGTTGATTAAGATCCACCTGTGTGCAATTAAAGTGTCACATGATCTGTCACATGATGTCTGTATAAATCAACCTGTTCTGGAAGGACCCTGACTCTGCAACACTACTAAGCAAGCAACATGAAAACCAAGGAGCCTCCAAACAGGTCAGAGACAAAATTGTGAAAAAGTATAGATCAGGGTTCGGTTATAAAAAATATCCCAAACTTTGAATATCCCAGGGAGCACCATTAAATCCATTATAGCAAAATGGAAAGAACATGGCACCACTACAAACCTGACAAGAGAAGGCTGCCCACCAAAACTCACAGACTGGACAAGGAGGGCATTAATCAGAGATGCAACAAAGACCCAATGATAACACTGAGGGAGCTGCAAAGATCTACAGCGGAGATGGGAGTATCTGTCCATAGGACCACTTTAAACCATACACTCCACAGAGCAGGGCTTTATGGAAGAGTGGCCAGAAAAAAGTCATTGCTGAAGAAAACACATTTGGCATTTGCCCAACAGCATGTGGCAGACTCCCCAAACACATGGAAGAAGATCCTCTGGTCAGATGAGATTAAAATTGATCTTTTTGGCCATCATGGGAAATGCCACGTGTGGCACAAACCCAACACCCTGAGAACACCATTCCTACAGTGAAACATGATGGTGGCAGCATCATGCTGTGGGGATATTTTTCATCTGCAGGGACAGGAAAGCTGGTCAGGACTGACGGAAAGATGGATGGCACTAAATACAGGGCAATTCTGGAGGAAAACCTGTTTGAGTCAGCCAGAGGTTTGAGACTGGGACGAAGGTTCACATTCCAGCAGGACAATGACTCTAAACATATTGCTAAAGCTACACTGGAGTAGTTTAAAGGGAAATATTTAAATGTCTTGGAATGGCCTAGTCAAAGCCCAGACCTCAATCCAATTGAGAATCTGTGGAATAACTTGAAGATTGCTGTACACCAATGCAACCCATCTAACCTGAAGGAGTTGGAGCAGTTTTGCCTTGAGGAATGGGCAAAAATCCCAGGGGCTAGATGTGCTAAGCTAATAGAGACATATCCCAAGAGACTTGCAGCTGTAATTGCAGCAAAAGGTGGCTCTACAAAGTATTGACTTGGGGAGGAATACCTATGCACATGCCATATTTCTGTTTTTTCATCTTAATTATTATTCGTGTCACAATAAAACAACAATTTTCACCTTTAAAGTTGTGGGCATGTTGTGTAAATCAAATGGTGCTAATCCTCCAAAAATCCATTTTAGTTCCAGCTTGTAATGCGGCAAAACAGGACAAACACCAAGGGGGATGAATACTTTTGCAAGACACTGTATTGCTAAATCAAAATATCTATCTACTGATGAAACTGTATCTACATTCCCATGCAGTCACAGCAAGCTGATAGGAATTGTTCTGTACGCTGGATGAACGTTCACCGTCCTCAACAAAATCATAACTCTTAAATGATCAGCATTATCATTGTAATAAATTTTCCTTATTTTGCTATTTACCAAATGTGCAGTACTGTGTTGTTGTCTGCAATGGGAGGTGTGTGTGTGTGTGTGTGTGTGTGTGTGTGTGTGTGTGTGTGTGAAGCAGTACTATGAGTGATTTGCAGAACTGAAGTGATTCAGTAAGCTGGGGACCTAGCTGCCAGTTCATTATCAAAGTTCATGCATCGTATTTACCCCAGTGCGATTACCTTAACAAGGGACATAAATCATATCATTAATTCAGACGATTACCATCAAAAATCTATAAAACTGTAGCATGTTTCGTTGCCCAGCCACCATTCATTTTGTATCCCTGATAAAACAGTGAGAGGAATGAGAGAGAAAGAGTTATATACCCAATTATGTTGCCATCTACTCTATACAGAGATTAGTGTCCGGTTTGTAGCATTTCACTGCTAGCACTCCAGCTTGCATATTCAAGATTTGATGACGAAACATGGACATGGACCAGATTTTATCTGTAAGCATTCTACAAGTCAGTAAATGTTTTCAACCACATAAACTATGAGATTATTTCATCTGAAGGCATATTATTCAGTTACTACACTGAAACTTGGTGGCCCAGTGGCACAGCAATGATCTGAAAATTTGTTTAGAGAGTTGGGTTGGATCCCTTTAAAGCTGTACTGCCTTTCAGATTTTTCAAGTGTAGGTCATAAAAAAGAATTTCCCCTGACACCCAATTATTTTTGTTTAGTGACCCGAGAGCTACTAAATTCGAATCACAGACTTCCAGTTTTATTATATTTTTTAAAAAATAGAACAATTAACGAATTTAGAGCCATGTGGCCCTAAATTCTCCGCTATTTTTTCCCGCTTCACCATGACCCAATTCAAGATACTATGTCATGCATCACGTGGTGGGCTTTCCTTGTTCATGCAAAGCATTGTGGGATACAAATTTGAAACAGGAGAGGAAAATGGTGGACATGAATGAAATGTGGAAGACTGACTACAGTAATGAAAAGTGAGAAGAAAAGACGTTATGTTGCGAAGGAAAGGAAATGCAGAACCAAGCTAATAAATATTGGTGCTCAGCGAGCACCTCGATGTGATCAGCTGTTTGTTTAGCGACAGAATGATGTAACTGTCAGTGCACACTCAAGGTAAACCTGTAGATGGCAGTAATGCAACACTGGATGCTGCATGCCGGAAAACCCAACAGAAGAAGGAAAAGAAGAAGAAGAAAGTAAACCTGCATATGTGCACACGGACTTCCTCTGTGTGAATTTGGGACTTCCTGGTTCCTGATTTGTTTGCGCTGAGTCCTTTTTTCCCGCGAGTGCTGGCGTTAATTACTAATCCTTTTTAAATTTTTTTCTACAAATAATTTTCCAGTATCCTCTTCATTTTTATTGTACTGTCGCTTTCCTTTTTGTACTTTTCACTTTCGCTTTCCTTTTTCTGTTTTTTTCTTTCTCTCTCTTTCTTTTTTCAGAAGAATGCCGAGACCGGAAGCTTTCTTTTTCTCTCCTCCTGTGTAAAGACTACAAGCGGAGGCCATCCACATCGGATCTGCTTTAATATAAACAGATCTTCGATTAAGGTACGTGAATCTTTTCATCATGGCACACCTTCAGCCTGTTCAGTGTGCTGAGTGCAGGATGTTTAGTCATTCTTCCTCTGTCGCTAGTGATAGCTTTATTAGCTTTATTTGTGATAAGTACAGATTAGTTAGCTCTCTGACGGAGAAGATTACAGTGCTAGAAGCGCGTGTCCAGGCTTTAGAGAAGGTTAGTGAGCATGAGAACAGTGTAGTTTCTGTAGGGGAAAGTCTGGATGCCCTAGGTGGAGTTAGTAATCCCCCAACTCCGGCATTAGAGCCCTTACAGCGGGGCGAATGGGTGACGGCTCAGCGGCATAAGCATACAGCCAAAGCTACCGCTGAGGCTCGCCCACAGGAACACCACTCCCCTCCGCGTCACGTGCCGAACAGGTTTGCTCTCCTTAGTGATGCACCCACTGAGAAACCTGGTTATAGGGGACTCTATCATACGGCACGTGAAATTAGCTCAGCCTTTGGGGCACCAGCAGCTTTAGTCAGGTGTATACCGGGAGCCAGGGTGCCGGACATAGCAGGTAATCTTAGGGTCCTAGGCAAGCACAGGTTCTCAAAGATAGTTATCCATGCAGGAGCTAATGATATACGCCTTCATCAGTCTGAGGTTACTAAGAGTAACTTTGTAGAGGTGTTTAAATTAGCGAAGGTGATGTCCGATGCTGTAGTATGCTCTGGCCCCATCCCAATAAGGCATGGCAATGTAGCTTACAGCAGGTTATGGTCGCTGAACTGCTGGCTGTCCAGGTGGTGCTCTGAAAACAGTGTGGGCTTTATAGATAATTGGGCTAATTTTGAGGGCACTGCTGGCCTGTTAGGGCGGGACAGTATCCATCCCACTCGGGAAGGTGCTGCTCTCATTTCCTGCAGCATAGGTCATAGTCTCAGAACAGGTCTAGTTAATTTCTGACAATCCAGAGCCAAGGCCAGGGAGCAGACAAACAGGCTAAACCGACTGTCTGCTAGCTGCACAGAGTCGTCACTCAGGGTCCACTACATCGAGACTGTGTCTGTTCCCCGAGCTCAACAAAAAGGTAGAAATTTTCAGAGAGTTTGTTCCAGTAACCTAATCAATATAAAATTAGATCATACTGACTGTACAGCTGCTGCCAGCACCTTTGATCTAAAGATGGGGCTATTAAATATTAGATCTCTTACATCTAAAGCGCTAATGGTTAATGAACTCATTACTGATCAGGAGTTTAATGTACTTTGTTTAACTGAAACATGGATTAAGCCAAATGAATATATAACATTAAATGAAGCGAGTCCTCCTGGATACAGTTATATACACCAGCCTCGTCTAACTGGCAGAGGAGGAGGCGTTGTGGTTATTTATAATGATTATCTAGGTGTAACACACAAACCTGGTTATAAATTTAATACATTTGAAGTTCTTCATACTCATATAATGTATGTAGCCTCGAAAAATAAGTCTACCCAGTTAATTCCATTGCTTATTATTTACAGGCCCCCGGGGCCATACAGTGGTGCTTGAAAGTTTGTGAACCCTTTAGAATTTTCTATATTTCTGCATAAATATGACCTAAAACATCATCAGATTTTCACACAAGTCCTAAAAGTAGATAAAGAGAACCCAGTTAAACAAATGAGACAAAAAATATTATACTTGGTCATTTATTTATTGAGGAAAATGATCCAATATTACATATCTGTGAGAGGCAAAAGTATGTGAACCTCTAGGATTAGCAGTTAATTTGAAGGTGAAATTAGAGTCAGGTGTTTTCTATCAATGGGATGACAATCAGGTGTGAGTGGGCACCCTGTTTTATTTAAAGAACAGGGATCTATCAAAGTCTGATCTTCACAACACATGTTTGTGGAAGTGTATCATGGCATGAACAAAGGAGATTTCTGAGGACCTCAGAAAAAGCGTTGTTGATGCTCATCAGGCTGGAAAAGGTTACAAAACCATCTCTAAAGAGTTTGGACTCCACCAATCCACAGTCAGACAGATTGTGTACAAATGGAGGAGATTCAAGACCATTGTTACCCTCCCTAGGAGTGGTTGACCAACAAAGATCACTCCAAGAGCAAGGCGTGTAATAGTCGGCGAGGTCACAAAGGACCCCAGGGTAACTTCTAAGCAACTGAAGGCCTCTCTCACATTGGCTAATGTTAATATTTGTGAGTCCACCATCAGGAGAACACTGAACAACAATGGTGTGCATGGCAGGGTTGCAAGGAGAAAGCCAGTGCTCTCCAAAAAGAACATTGCTGCTCGTCTGCAGTTTGCTAAAGATCACATGGACAAGCCAGAAGGCTATTGGAAAAATGTGTTGTGGACGGCCCGGCGAAGGTCCGCGTAGGCCAGCCGGCGGTCGGCGGGGAGTTATAGCGTGGCCAGCTGTGCCTCTCCCGTCAGGAGGGGGAGGAGGCGCGCCGCGCGCTGCTCCATCGGCCACCCCAAGGCTTCGGCGACCTGCTCGAAAAGTCTGGCAATAAAAACCCTATTTGCATCTGAAGCATTGTCCTGCCGTAAGAAAAGGCGAGGAGCCTTTTCTTACAATGCTCCACAGTTATGGAACAGCCTTCCAAGTAGTGTTCGGGAATCAGACACAGTCTCAAAATTTAAGTCTAGGCTGAAAACATATCTGTTTAGTCAAGCCTTTTGTTAATAGTGTTTATGAGGTAAAGGTGTAGATCTAGAGGGTCCTCAGACATAGAGTGTTTTGGTAAACTGGGATGTATGGATGCTGTCAGTCCCCACTCGCTTGCTCACTCGAGTTTGTTGACAGTGTAGTGGCTGGCTGCTTTATGTCCCGGGGCTCCCTCATGCCTGTGTTACCTTCTGGCTCTCCCCTTTTAGTTATGCTGTCATAGTTAGTTGCCAGAGTCCCTGCTTGTACTCAGTGCAATGTGTATACTGTTCCTACTTATTCAGGTGACATTGGGCATACCTAACAACCTGCGTTTTCTCCCCCCCCCCAAATCTGTCCCTCTGAGTTACATGGAGTCAACAGAAAATCTTTTGGTGGAGAGGGTGGAGACCTCGACTGGCTATCGTAGCCTGCAGGGAATTGGCTGTCAGACATTCTGTCGCATGTCCCAGACCCGGTGAAATGTAACTGAATTGTCTTGGCCAGCCCTAAGGGTCCCATCTGCATCTCATTGCTGAGGAGTGTGCTCCCATTACCCAATCAAGCATCCAGCCAGAGCAGGTCATGATATTTTTTAACCATATTAACATGCCATTGTTGTGTATTATGCCTGATGTCAAGACTCTCGTCTCTGCGAGCCTACCACACAGATTTAATACTTGTGTCATTTTTAGGGCATACCTAACAACCTGTGTTTTCTCTCCCCCCCCCATCTGTCCCTCTGAGTTACATGTTGGTCCTGGGATCGAGATGCTGGCCTCTTCTGCCCCTCGGACCTGCTTGATCCATCCTGGTGCCCTGTGTCTGGTCGGAGTTTTATCGCATCGCTCCTGTGAAGGACGGCCCCATGAGGACAGTTGAGGGTTATACCTGGAAGACGCTCTGGACTCTTACAGTAATGCTTTTATGGCTGAGGACTACAGTTAACTTGCTAACTTTAGGACTGCAGTTGTCAGGAACAGTTTTGCACTCAAGTTTCCATCAATGAAGAGTTTATAACATCAACAAAACTGACTTCATGTTAAAACTGGTAATGTTATAGTCATGTCTGTTCTTGCCCAAATGAGGATGGGTTCCCTTTTGAGTCTGGTTCCTCTCGAGGTTTCTTCCTCATGTCGTCTGAGGGAGTTTTTCCTTGCCACCGTCGCCACAGGCTTGCTCATTGGGGATAGATTAGGGATAAAATTAGTTCATGTTTTAAGTTGTTCAAATTTTGTAAAGCTGCTTTGCCACAATGTTTATTGTTAAAAGCGCTATACAAATAAACTTGACTTGACTTGACTCTGTCTGCTTGACTGCACAAAGCGAGTGATTTCATGCACATTATTTGCTCAGGAATCCCCTCAGATTAAATAACTTCCCAGCCACAGAATGACCTGGTTTTTTTTTCTTTTTTTTTTTTAGATATTGCTGAAATAAACATGCATCACAATGACCAAATTTCAAAGGGAACTAAATTTCACCGATTTTATGAAAATCGAAAGGCCTAGCTTTAACTAATTGTTGGACTTTCCGTAAATGGCTATTTGTATATAAATGCTTGAAAGGACTTTGTCCATCATACCTCAGGAATATGTTTACCTATAATTCTGAAGTACATAACCACAACACTAGAAACAAATCTATCTTTCACATGGTCAAAATATCATCCAAGCCTGGTTATAGATCCTTTAAATATTCTGCTGATAAATTATTCAACAGTCTGGATTCTACAGTTATAAACTCTGTGTTAAATCTCATATCATTATCTCTAGCTGTTTTATCCTGTTCTACAGGGTCGCAGGCAAGCTGGAGCCTATCCCAGCTGACGCCTATCCCAGCTGACTACGGGCAAAAGGCGGGGTACACCCTGGACAAGTCACCAGGTCATCACAGGGCTGACACATAGACACAGACAACCATTCACACTCACATTCACACCTACGGTCAATTTAGAGTCACCAGTTAACCTAACCTGCATGTCTTTGGACTGTGGGGGAAACCGGAACACCCAGAGGAAACCCATGCAGACACGGGGAGAACATGCAAACTCCACACAGTAAGGCCCTCGCCAGCCACGGGGCTCGAACCCGGATCTTCTTGCTGTGAGGCGACAGCGCTAACCACTACGCCACCGTGCCACCCGTGTGTTAAATCATTTTGCTCAAACTATTGGTTATGTATATTACTAAAAATGTTCTAGATGAACTCTGAATTGTCCAATTAACTCAAATCTCTAAGTTATTATAATTTTCACACTATTTCTTAAAGTTTCCACTGTCAATACAAATCGCCATAAGTTTGAATATTTTTATCCACATTATTATATTTTTATTTATTATGTAGGCGGCATGGTGGTGTAGTGGTTAGCACTGTCGCCTCACAGCAAGAAGGTCCTGGGTTTGAGTCCAGCAGCTGGTGAAGGCCTTTCTGTGTGGAGTTTGCATGTTCTCCCCGTGTCCGCGTGGGTTTCCTCCGGGTGCTCCGGTTTCCCCCACAGTCCAAAGACATGCAGGTTAGGTTAACTGGTGACTCTAAATTGACCGTAAGTGTGAATGGCTGTCTATGTGTCAGCCCTGCGATGACCTGGCGACTTGTCCAGGGTGTACCCCGCCTTTCGCCCATAGTCAGCTGGGATAGGCTCCAGCTTGCCTGTGACCCTGTAGAACAGGATAAGCAGCTATGGATGGATGGATATTTATTATATATTTGCCATTCATTTATATGTTATGCACAGCTTTCATGTAAATAAGTGACAGCTTTTGAAACCCTGTGCCTAATAAATTTATTATTATTATTACCAGGGTGCGATTTGTCAAAAAACCAGAAGGGGGGATGTTTTTTTTTTTTAATCATGAATCGTCACAAAATTAAGGTAACAATAGGCTAACAGCTCAATAACATCTGATGATATCAAATGAATAACACTAAATGAAAACGAACACTAAACCAGAGATAGTAAATTCATCTTCCTATCTCTCTGACTAAATACACGAACACTAACACACAACAAAGTTCGCATTGCTTGTCGCGTTGCTGTGATGTTTCTCTCCCTCCAGATTAAATGGACAGTGACTCGAAAATCACTAAAATACATGAATACTAAAGGAACAGTTTGCTCTGATGGCGCAGTTCATGTGGCCTTTTCTGCTTTCCCGTCGGTGCGCTATCCGCCGCGTTTCGCCCTTCTTTAATCTACATTTCTGCGAATTTCTCAGCAGGGAAGGAACGCACGTCTGGCCCATTGACAGCGAGGAAAAGAAGGCTGTTCAATGTGGATACATTCATTCTGTTGCGCTCATCAGTAAGGATGTGATTCATGGCGCTAAATCCACGTTCACACTCTGATTATCTATAATGTATCTATTTGCTGGGGACGTTCGTGAACATCAAAGCTGCCACTTCAGGTCATTTTGAAAGTGAGTGCAATGTAGACCATAGAAAACTGTCTCACAACATGCCTGTCATGTCAACTTTTTTTTTGGTTTGTTTGTTTTATTGACGGGGTTGTCCCTGAGGATTTTTTTTTTTCAGCAGAGATGAAAACCAGAGGGGTCGATGATCCCCACCATCCCCCCCAGCAAATCGCACCCAGATTATTACTACTACAACAACAAATGGTGTTGATGCCTCACAGTTCCAGAACCTGACGTTCGAACCTGAGTTCAGGTTACTATCTGTACAGAATTTTGCATCTTTGCCCTGTGTCTGTTTGCGTTATGCTCTGGATACCCTAGGGTTTATTCCTTTTTTTGTGCCCAATATTCCCAGGATAGGCAGGGTAGGTTTCACAAGCAGGACAAGGTAATAACTGAAACCACAATAACCAGGATAATGTGCTTACTGTAAATGAATGAATGAATAAATACACTAAAACTAATAGGAAAGGTATATAGTTATGAGAGTGATGAATGTCTGGACCCACCAACAAGGGGTTAATCCTTGAGTGAAGTAACCATTTGGAATAGACTAAACAACATGGCACAGAGCTCTCTTTTAATTCATACTCTCAACAGTTACATTCCAGAAACTCTTTAGTGAGATAAACTGTTTTCAGAATGTGAACCAGTGCAGAACAACTGACCTCATGGTGCCCACAGTCTGGCATGACTGAATGAGCCAGCTCTCTCTGTTTCTCCCCCTGTTGAATTGAGAGAGATGTGGTGCAGTCCAGATGAGTTAGGCTAACATGAACCCCACCTGCTCCTCTCACCAGTGGTACACCCCTCTCTCCACCTCCACCCTCTCTACAGATCCATTTAATTGAACCTTCTTCTCCGTCCTCCAAGTGGCCACCTTTCAAACAGTGGCAACAACCCTGCCAGCCCTGGTAAGAGGAGGACAGGGAAAAACATAAGAAGAAGGGGCTTCAGTGATTGTCAGCATTTACTCACTGTTCTCAGGACAGGGCCCCTTTACAAACATCCATCAGTGGAGACAGGCTGTTTTCACCAGGGCCTCGGCCCCCAGGAGCGTGTGGAGACTGGCCATCTTATCGACCCATCTGGTCCACAGTGCTCCGTCCCAGACTGCTGTCCCTCTGCTACAATCTCATCTCCTCACATCAATCAAAGCTGCTTTTAGGGGGGTCTGTGCTTTTTTCCAGGACACATTCGCCCTCAGCTGTTGCCTTCCCCCTCATCCGATTGCTTTTGTTTTGTTTTCCTTTTTCTAGGTGGTGTATGCCTTCCTCCTCTTGCCTTCACTTTCATGGGAAACTGTGAAGATGTATATGCTGAGACTCTTCATCACTTCCTACAACCCCGATTCCAAAAAAGTGGGACAAAGTACAAATTGTAAATAAAAATGGAATGCAATGATGTGGAAGTTTCAAAATTCCATATTTTATTCAGAATAGAACATAGATGACATATCAAATGTTTAAATTGAGAAACTGTATCATTTAAAGAGAAAAATTAGGTGATTTTAAATTTCATGACAACAACACATCTCAAAAAAGTTGGGACAAGGCCATGTTTACCACTGTGAGACATCCCCTTTTCTCTTTACAACAGTCTGTAAACGTCTGCGGACTGAGGAGACAAGTTGCTCAAGTTTAGGGATAGGAATGTTAACCCATTCTTGTCTAATGTAGGATTCTAGTTGCTCAACTGTCTTAGGTCTTTTTTGTCGTATCTTCCGTTTTATGATGCGCCAAATGTTTTCTATGGGTGAAAGATCTGGACTGCAGGCTGGCCAGTTCAGTACCCGGACCCTTCTTCTACGCAGCCATGATGCTGTAATTGATGCAGTATGTGGTTTGGCATTGTCATGTTGGAAAATGCAAGGTCTTCCCTGAAAGAGACGTCGTCTGGATGGGAGCATATGTTGCTCTAGAACCTGGATATACCTTTCAGCATTGATGGTGTCTTTCCAGATGTGTAAGCTGCCCATGCCACACGCACTAATGCAACCCCATACCATCAGAGATGCAGGCTTCTGAACTGAGCGCTGATAACAACTTGGGTCGTCCTTCTCCTCTTTAGTCCGAATGACACGGCGTCCCTGATTTCCATAAAGAACTTCAAATTTTGATTCGTCTGACCACAGAACAGTTTTCCACTTTGCCACAGTCCATTTTAAATGAGCCTTGGCCCAGAGAAGACGTCTGCGCTTCTGGATCATGTTTAGATACAGCTTCTTCTTTGAACTATAGAGTTTTAGCTGGCGACGGCGTATGGCACGGTGAATTGTGTTCACAGATAATGTTCTCTGGAAATATTCCTGAGCCCATTTTGTGATTTCCAATACAGAAGCATCAAATCATTAGTTTTCTTTTGTTTCAGACATGTAAAAGTTTTTCCTTTACCTGACATGTTTCGATGGTGTAACTTCCGTCTTCATCAGAGGGTCACCCGGATGTTAGTGCGTGATGTGCCTTTATAATCAGCTGATGTTACGGAGGTGTGACCTCCCTGTCAATATTGACAGGTCGGTCACACCTCCCGCTGTCCGTGTTGCCTCCTCAGGACGGCGCTCCAGGTGTGGGAGAGCATGTATGCCCCCTCATCCCTGTTTATTGTTCTTGGGCTACGCTTTCTGATTCCTATAGACTCCTTAATCCAACGGTGGTATGTTGTTCTCTTGCTGTATGATTTGAGCATTGTCCCAGTCCATTATATGATTTTCCCTTCTGCAGTGGTCTGTTATTGCTGATTTAAGGTTCTCTTGCATGGCTTTATCTTTTATTGCTCTTGTTTGTCTCTGTTCTGTTTCTTTTTTACATTCCTTTTTATGTTCCTTTTTTCGTGTACTAAACCTCCTTCCTGTCTCCCCAATGTAGGTTTTATTGCATGACAGGCATGGTATTTCATATATGACATTACATTTATTGTGTTGGTCAATTTTGTCCTTAGGGTGAACTAGTAGCTGTCGTAGTTTGGTGTGTGGTTTCACGGGTGTTTGTATGTTGTGTTTTTTCATGGCTCTTTGGATTTGTTCTGTAACTCCTCTGACATACGGTAGAGTCACTACTGCTTTGCTTTCCTGTTTTCGGGTTGTCTGTTTTCTTCCTTTTTTCGTCTGTGTCTTTTCTTTTGTTTTCACTTGTTGTGCGCCTTTGTGTATGGCCCACGGTGGATATTGACATGTGATCAGAGCTTGCCATATGTGTTGTTCTTCTGTTGCACGTTCTGTAGGATTGGTTATGATTGCTGCACGTTCGTAGAGAGTTCTGACAACTGACAGTTTGTGTGCGATGGGGTGTTCGGACGTCCAGAGCAGATATTGATCAGTGTGTGTCGGTTTTCTGTAGATTGTTATTTTGATGTCTCCGTCGTCTGTGTGGTGAATTTTTATGTCCAAAAACGCTATTGATTTTTCTGTTTCCTCATCGTGCGTGAATTTTATGTTGCTGGTGTGGTCTATAGAGTTGAGGTGATCAGTCAATTGTTGGGTGCGTCCGACTTTCACTTTCTCCAGGATGTCATCTACATACCTCCTCCATAATGTGGGCCTGCATTCTTCTGGGGCAGATGTAATAGCCTCTCTTTCGAGGTGTTCCATGAAGAAGCTGCACATTATGGCGGAGAGTGGGTCCCCCATCGCAAACCCCTCCTTCTGCCTGTATATTGTTCCGGGGAACTGGAAGTATGTGGATGTGGCAATGAAATTGAGCAGTTGACTGATGTCTTCTACTGATAACTGTGTGCATTTCTTGAGAGTCTTATCTGTTTTGAGGCGCTGTTGTACGATTTGCAGTGTAGCTTCCACCGGGGTTTTTGTGAATAGGGAGACAACGTCGTGTGATATTAATATTTCGTCCTTCTCCACTTTTATTTTACTGAGTTGTTCTGCTAGTTGTTTTGAATTTTTGCAATGTTGTTCTGTTTGGCCCAGCAGTGGTTTGATTATCTCCGCAAGCGCTTTAGACAGGTTGTAGGTGACTGATCCGATGCTGTCCACAATCGGACGTAACGGTGCTCCTGGTTTATGTATTTTTGGTGTGCCATAAATCCAGAGGGTTATGCTGGCTGTGGGTATTAAGTTGTTGTATGCCTGTTTTTCAATTTTGTTGGCGTCCAATAAAGGCTTCAGTAAAGCTTTTAGTTTTTTCTTCTTGTCCTCTGTGGGGTCTTTCTTGAGGATCTCATATGTGGTGGTGTCTGCCAACATACTGTTCATTTGGTTTTCATATTGTGCCGTATCCATTATGACTGTTGTTCTGCCTTTGTCTGCAGGTAATATTATGATGCTTTTATTCTTGGCCAAACTTCTTATTGCTTTTTCTTCTTGTTTTGATATGTTGCTTGGTGGTAGTTTTGCTGATTTCAGTATTCCTGCTATTTCATTGCGTAATTCTGATTTTTGTCCCTGGTCCTGTATTTTTTCGCATGCCAGCTCCGTTGCTAGGATGAAATCCTCGTGTGGGATCTTGTGCGGTGTGATGGCATAATTAAGTCCTCGCGTCAGGATGCTGCGCTCTGCTTCAGTCAGTTTATGTGTCGATATGTTGTGTATCCATTTCTTACTTGTCGTGGTGTTGTTCTGCTCCTGTTGTCTTTTCTTGGCGACTAATCTTTCCAGTTTTTCGATATGACGAGTCTTCGTTTTTGTAAATTCCTTTTCGTGTATTCCGTGCAGGTGTTCTTGTACCAGTGTGTCCATTTCTTTGGTGAGGGGGAAAAGTTGTTTCCACTGTTCCAATTGTCGTTCTAACTCCGCGCTGATGTTTTTTATTTTGTTCGTTGTGCATCGTATCCTTTCTTTGATTAGTGTCTTTTTCGCTCTGTCCATGGCCTTCTTTGCATTTTTGGTTGGAATGGGAGTCTTGATGTTTAAACTTGCCGGCATGATTCCTTCATCTCAGCATCGCAGGTTGAACTTTAAATGGTTTCTTTGGCGTGCCCGTTTCTTCGTCAGTTGTTCTTGGTGGCGAAACTCTTTTATGCACTCTTTTCCATAACTTTCGTTTAATAAATATGTTATGTTCATTATGTCTTCTTCTTAAATCAAATCATTAGTTTTCTTTTGTTTCAGACATGTAAAAGTTTTTTACCTTTACCTGACATGTTTCGATGGTGTAACTTCCGTCTTCATCAGAGGGTCATCCGGATGTTAGTGTGTGACGTGCCTTTATAAAGGCCTGTATGTGATGCAGTGCCGTCTAAGGGCCCGAAGATCACGGGCACCCGGTATGGTTTTCCGGCCTTGACCCTTACGCACAGAGATTCTTCCAGATTCTCTGAATCTTTTGATGATATTATGCACTGTAGATGATGATATGTTCAAACTCTTTGCAATTTTACACTGTCAAACTCCTTTCTGATATTGCTCCATTATTTGTCGGTGCAGAATTAGGGGGATTGGTGATCCTCTTCCCATCTTTACTTCTGAGAGCCGCTGCCACTCCAAGATGCTCTTTTTATACCCAGTCATGTTAATGACCTATTGCCAATTGACCTAATGAGTTGCAATTTGGTCCTCCAGCTGTTCCTTTTTTGTACCTTTAACTTTTCCAGCCTCTTATTGCCCCTGTCCCAACTTTTTTGAGATGTGCTGCTGTCATGAAATTTCAAATGAGCCAATATTTGGCATGAAATTTCAAAATGTCTCACTTTCAACATTTGATATGTTGTCTATGTTCTATTGTGAATACAATATCAGTTTTTGAGATTTGTAAATTATTGCATTCCGTTTTTATTTACAATTTGTACTTTGTCCCAACTTTTTTGGAATCGGGGTTGTATATCATACATATAGTATAATATACTGTACTTAACAGGGTAGCTGTGATCAATAAACAATATGCACACATATTCTAGATCAGATAATCAATCACAATGTACAAAAATAAAATTTAAAACCATAATATATGCAATTTTTGCTTGGAATAATTTGCATCAATATTTCTGACAAGGTCTTTTTTTTAATGAGCTTTACTGTACTCACTTAGGATGTTTCTTTTTTTTCATTGACATACCTTTATACCAAAGTGCTGTTGGATTCTCAAATCTTATTGGTCATAAGTTGTTGATTAACTTTCTATTATAGCACAACTCTGACAATGCCATGTGTCATTCAAATGACAGGTTTCATATAAATGTGTCCATTCTCATGTTTTTGTTTCTATAGTAAGAACTTATTCACAAGGACCTATATGGTAGACAATCTACATAATCCCAGGCTAATAATAAATGGATTAAAATGTGTTATAATTTAACAAAGAAGAACATACACTGGCCACTTTATTAGGAACATCTAGTATACACATGCTGGCAGCACAGTGGTGTAGTGGTTAGCACTGTCGCCTCACAGCAAGAAGGTTCTGGGTTCGAGCCCATGGCCGACGGGGGCCTTTCTGTGTGGAGTCTGCATGTTCTCCCCGTGTCTGTGTGGGTTTCCTCTGGGTGCTCCAGTTTCCCCCACAGTCCAAAAGACATGCAGGTTAGGTTAATTGGTGGCTCTAAATTGACTGTAGGTGTGAACGTGAGTGTGAACAGTTGTTTGTTGCTATGTGTTGGTCCTGCGATGATCTGGTGACTTGTCCAGGGTGTACCCCGCCTCTCGCCCATAGTCAGCTGGGATAGGCTCCAGTTTGCCCGCGACCCTGTATAGGATAAGCGGTTACGGATAATGGATGGATGGATATACACATGCTCATTCATGCAATCAGCCAATCATGTTGCAGCAGCACAATGCACAAAATCAAGAAAATACAAATAAAAAGCTTCAGTTAATCATCAAATATCAACATTTGGAATGGGGAAAATAAGACTGTGTACTGATTGTTGGTGCCAGACAGGCTTGTGAGAGTGTTTCAGAAACTGTTGATCTCCTGAGATTTTCACACACACCACTGCATCTAGAGTTTACACAGAATAATGCGAAAAACAAACAAACAAACAAACAAACAATCAAACCCAGTAAGCAGCAGTTCTATGGGCACAAACACCTTACTGATGAGAGATCAGAGGAGTATTAGGAGACTGGACAGACTGGTTTGAGCTGCCAGGAAGGTTACTTCCAGCATGATACTGTGCCATGTCTCAAAACACAAGTCGTCTCAACCTGGTTCCATGAACATACCAATGAATTCAGTGTACTTCAGTGCCATCCCTGAGTCACTGGATCCATACAGCACCTTTGTAATTTGGTAGAGTGAGAGATTTGCAGCATAAACATCCAGCTGAGAAATCTGCGAGAAATGATTTGAGGCAATCATGCCAACATGGATCAGAATCTCAAAGGAATGTTTCCAGCACCTTGTGGAATCCAAGCCATGAAGAACTGGAGATGTTCTGAGACCAAATGGGAGTCCTATCCAGTATTAATGCGGTGTTTCTAATAAAGCGGCTGGCAAGCATATAATAATAGATGTGGTGAAGTTTTCATTAAGGAGACATTTATTGAAGATCATTTAATGCATCACACCACCCCACTGTGGATTGTTTTACACCACTTTGTGTTTTATTTCTTTCGTATATTCAGTACACTAGTGCCCAGCAGCTCTGATTTTCTTCTAACATGAATAACACTAATATGAATAGTGTATCCAGCTTGTGAATAAACCATTCAGCCCCTTATGCATGTTGCAGCTTGCTGTATTGCCACATTGTCCATATGTTAAGACTGATTTTCAACCACTGTGCTGCGGCACACCAGTGTGCCATGAGAGACTGTCCAATTTCACTTAAAAAAATGTATTATTTAGTTGCTGCAAATAATTTGCTATTGTTGAGCATCTGTGCCTGCAATGTAGTTTCACACTGAGTGAGTAGAAACAAATTGAGAGACTAAATTGTCATTATACTGTATATGCTGTACAGTATTAGGCTACAATGTGTCGTTGTAACTTTTTTGGTTCGTGGTGTGCCGCGGGATTTTTTTAATATTAAAAATGTGCCATGGCTCAAAAAAGGTTCAAAAACGCTGCATTATGATTCTGAAAGTACATGGATACAGGTGGAATGGGGTTGGATATATCAACTGCAGTATATGTGGCTTCCTGTCATCTTCAGGGCAGCTTCCGACCTTCTTTGGAAGTTATGCTTTTACATTTGGAACAATTTGTAGTGGAAAATCTAGGCCATTCGACAAGGCAACAAAACTGCTGTCACACTTGACTGCGCAGGCCATGTGGAGGATTTTTTCTCATTTGGTTATGGTTCTTATACACATTATCTATCTATCTATCTATCTATCTATCTATCTATCTATCTATCTATCTATCTATCTATCTAGATAGATAGATAGATAGATAGATAGATAGATAGATAGATAGATATACACACACACGCGCACACACGCATATATACATATATACACATTATTTTTATATATTATATATATACACACACACATACAGTACTACTGTGCAAAAGTTTTAGGTCCCTGTAACAGATCCCTGATGTGGGTGGAGCACAGAAGCACGGCAGGCTGGAGTTGATGTCACACACACTCTTTGCTGTCCTTATTTTTCTTTTCTTTTCAGCTTTAATCACTCGCTGCTCACACACAGTCACACATGCCCCCCCCACACACACACACACGTGTTCTGGTCAGGAGAGATCTCTTCTCTGCTCTCCCCCTCCTTTTATGCTCCATCGTCCCTGCAACAAAACACACACACACACACATTAATTGACATCAGGCGTAATGATTTAGCCACTCACCTTCCCCGGCCCCGCCCTCCATTCACAAACTGACGTTTGGCCACGCCCCTGCTGTCATATACCCTGACTGCCTGACTCAGGCCAGGGAGCCGTCCGGCCTGCAGTGGACTCCCCCCTCCCCCCGATGGGACAGGAAGTCCGCCACCACTATCTGCGCCCCCGGCCTGTGGACCACCTTGAACTTAAATGGCCGGAGGGCGAGATACCAACAGGTGATCCACACATTGGCATCCTTCATGCAGTGGAGCCACTGGAGGGGTGCATGGTCCGAACAGAGGGTGAAAGGGTGCCCCAGCAAGTAGTATCGGAGGGCGAGGACCACCCATTTTATGGCCAGGCACTCCTTTTCAATGGTGCTGTACTTGCTTTCACGCATTGAGAGCTTGCAGCTAATGTACAGCATGGAACGCTCCTTGCTCTCCACCTTCTGGGACAGAACAGCCCCCAGCCCTCTGTCCCATGTGTCTGTCTGTAAAATAAAGGGGAGAGAGAACTCAGGGGAGTGTAAAAGTGGCCCCCCACACAGTGCAGCTTTTACCCTAGTGAAAGCCTGTTGGCACTGCTCCACCCACTGGACCGGCTCTGGTGCTCCATTTTTAGTGAGATCAGTCAACGGGTTGGTGACATCCGAATAATTATGTATGAACCTATGATAGTAGCCAGCCAACCCCAGTACCTCTCTCACCCCCTTTTTGGTCTTGGGCCTCAGGCAGGCCGCAATTGCTGCAGTCTTGTTAATTTGGGGCCACACCTGCCAATGACCCAAGTGGAAACCCAGATACTGTACTTCCACCTGCCCAATAGACCCCTTCGCAGTAAACGTCATTCATACATAAGAGGAAATTGCGCGCGCAGCCTGGACTCAAAAAAGACTCAGCGACGGTAGAGACGAGAAGAAATATTTGGAAGAAATGCCTAGTTGTTGTGTTTTCGGGTGTCAGAATCGTAGCAGTGATGGGGTTAAAATGTACAGAATTCCAGCAGGATCCCACCCATTCCAAAAAAATCGCCGACGTCTATGGCTACAAGCCATCAAACGTGTAGACTGGGATGAAAGCACTATCAAAAATGTGCGGGTTTGCAGCGCCCACTTCATCACAGGTAAGATCAGGCTATTTATTAAATCTTTCTTTTTTATTCTTTCTAGTCTTCGTTTACTGATGTAGCAAAATACTTTGGTAACGTTTGTCTGATTAGCTGGGTCATAGTTACACAATGTAATGAATATTGTTAGCATGTTAACTTAGCTTTGCATGCAATTTTGTTTGTAGGAGAGGTCTCGCTTGACTCAAGCAGTCCAGATTTTGTGCCATCATTATTTGTGTATGCCAAAAATCACAATTTTAAAGCAAGGATGGAAAGGTAAAATTGTGTGCCCTCACTCTAAATGCCAACTTACGTTGACTGCTCTAACCTAGCTCCCGCCCCGTTCAGTTTCATTTCTGCTCTCTGCCTCTCGCTTTTTACGCAGGTCTGATTTCTCTTAGCTGCACTCTTTACACTATCATTCCTTTCATGCCATTACCTCCTGCAAATTGCTGTTTAGTGTTGGGATTTGCTGTTGTAGCTAAAGCCACATTGCCATCACATCACTGGCATAATTTGATTAAAACAAAATGAATATGAATGTCCCATTGTTAATCAAGTTGTAGTCTCGCTGTAACCAGAATGTTGATGGCAGGCTACTTTTATAAATAGGGGTTTTTTTTGAGTTTGACATTTTTTGTAAATAATATGACTGCCTTCAGGTATCAGAGGAAAACTTACTAACATCGTCCGTCCACTCTTTAATTAAATACGGATCCGGTAGGCAATGTCCACTTGTTAGAGTTAACTTATTTATGTAGCATTCTCGATCTTGTAATGACAATTGTTTTGCATAAACTGACAGCTCATAATGCCGGTCTATGGGCAGCGCCACTGTTTCTGAGTCCAGGCTGCGCGCGCATCCTAGCAACGGTCGGTTTGTTTACAAACATGCGAAGGGGTCTATTGCACACTTTTTTGGGTTAGCTGTGAGACCTGCACACCTCAGCGACTCTAGGTTGGCTCTAAGGTGTTCCGGATGTCGCGGCCAATCATTCCTATAAATGGTTATGTCATCAAGGTACGTGGCCACGTAGGCAGCGTGAGGGTGGAGAATCTTGTCCATGAGCTGCTGGAATGTAGCGGGCGCCCCAAAATAACCCAAAAGGGAGCGTGACAAATTGGTGTAATCCAAACGGCGTGGAAAAGGTCATTTTCTCTCAGGATAGCGGAGTCAAGGGGATCTGCCAATATCCCTTCGTTAGATCCAGTGTCGAATAAAAGTGAGCAGCGCCTAACCAATCGAGCAACTCATCAATGCAAGGCATTGGGTATGCATCAAATTTAGACACCATGTTGACTTTTCTATAGTCCACAAAGAACCGGACCGACCCGTCAGTCTTGGAAACCAGGACCACTGTGCTGCTTCAGTCACTGTGGGACTCCTTGATTATGCCCATTTTGAGCATGGCCTTGAGTTCATCCCGAACCACCTTTTTTTTGTGTTCAGGCAAGCGGTAAGGGCGGCTACACACCACCACCCCTGGGGGCGTCTCAATGTGGTGTTCTATGAGGTGGGTGCAGCCAGGAAGGGGCAAGAGCACGTCTAAAAATTCCTTTTGCAACTTGGCCAACTCTGTGAGTTGTGGTCTCCACAAGGGACCGGAGTGGTTTGAGATGTTACTTTTTTTTTTTTTACCTCTGGCTTCAGCTCTGCCTCCTCTGGGACTACCAATGCCAATACCACGGGAACCCCCTTGTTCCAACATTTTAACAGGTTGAGGTAGTAAATTTGCAATGCCCCACCCCTGTCCATTCACCTCACCTCATAGTCGACATCCCCGACTCACCATGTGACCTTGAAGGGCCCTTGCCACTTGGCAATTAATTTGGAGCTTGATGTGGGCAATAATACGAGCACTTTGTCTCCCGGTGTGAACTCTCTAAGGCGCGTGCCCCTGTCATACAGCCGGATTTGACATTCTTGTGCCTGCCATAAATTCTCCCGGGTTAAGTGTGTGAGTGTGTGGAGTTTTGCATGCAGGTCGAGAATGTATTGAATTTTGTTCTTGCTAGGTGAAGGTCCCTCCTCCCAATTTTCCTGTAGCACGTCCAAAATGCCATGCAGCTTACGCCCATATAATAACTCAAATGGTGAGAAACCTGTGGAGGCTTGTGAGACTTCTCGTACTGCAAATAACAGGGGCTTGAGCATTTATCCCAATTACGTGCATCCTCACTTACAAATTTCCAAATTATGTTTTTGAGTGTTTGATTAAAACGCTCCACTAAGCCATCCGTTTGTGGGTGATAGACACTGGTGCAGAGAGACTTAATCCCCAATAACCCATACAGTTTGCGCAGTGTGCGTGACATAAATATAGTGCCTTGGTCTGTCAAGATTTCTTTCGGAATCCTGACCAGGGAGATAATACGGAAGAGCGCTTCCGCAATACTGCATGCAGAGATATTGTGGAGAGACACCGTTTCTGGATATTGCATTGCATAGTCCACCAGATCTAAAATAAAGTGATATCCCCATGCTGACCGATCTAATGGCCCAACAAGATCCATACCAATTCTCTCAAAAGGGGTCTTGATTAGAGGGAGAGGGCAGAAAGGCACTTTTAGCATGGCCACTGGATTTACTAATTGGCATTCGCGGCACACCACACACCACCGACAGACATCCCTGCGAATCCCTGGCCAATAGAACCGGGCCATTATTCAGGCTAGTGTTTTATCCTGCCCTAAGTGTCCAGCCATGGGATTAAAGTGAGCCGCATGGAATACAAGTTCCCTTCAGCTCTGTGGGATCAACAACTGGGTTATTTGTTCACCAGTTTGAGTGTTCTGCATCACTTGGTACAATCTATTCTTGATAATAGCAAAATATGGGAAGACCGGTGTCGCGCTTGGCTGGAGAGTTTGACCATCGATTACTCTCACTTGGTCAAACGCATGCCGCAGAGTCTTGTCTCGCAACTGCTTTAATGGGAAATCCTCAAGGGAATCCCCGAGAGGAGGAGGAGGGGGTGAGTTGCTCCTCACTCCTCATATCACCCTGACACAGTGCTGAAGTAGATGGCTCTGTGACAGCTTCCCCAGTCAATGCCACAAGGGGATCTTCCCATGATGTATTTATTCTGGACCCACCTCTCATTATGTGTTCCATCAATTCTTTAAACCCTGGCCAATCAGTCCCCAAAATTAGCAAGTGGGTGAGACGAGGATTAACTGCTGCCTTAATTCTATGCGTTTGGCCCCAGAATAGAATATGGACGGACACTAGAGGGTAATTGTGAACATCCCCATGCACACACAACACCTTCACCACTTGTGCTCTCCCCAGTGCCTCACCTTCCACCAGGCTTTGGTGAATTGAGGTCCGATTACAACCGGAATCTACCAACACATTATATGTATCCCCTTGAATGCTTACCGGTATGCAATACATTCCGGCCCAATTGGGGGCGGTTTCTGGCGCTTCGGGGATCCGGATCACAGCTCCCACTTCCCTTGCAGAGCTCCGACTCTGGAGATGCTCCAACTCCCTGCTGTGCCAGCACACTGGCCCAGGCTTTCCCTCTGCACCGATGTTATGGGCGTCACTCACCTGAGGAGGAGACAGCACAGACACGGAAGAGGGAGATGGGAGGACACCATGGGTGCAACGGGCTGGCTGGGGAGGAGCCAGCCGCCACCTCCGTGGTGGGGGGACGGGGTGGGGAAGGGAAAGAGATAGAGAGAGAGAGAGAGAGAGAGGGAAAAAGGAGAGAGAGAGAAGCGAGGCGCTTTGTCTGCCTGCCGTCGGAACTGGAGAGAAAAGCTTCAGTTAATGTGCCTGAGACTACCATTTTTTTTAAAGCAAAGGGTCATCTCACACCAAATACTGACTTTGTTTGATTTATTATGACTTACTGCTGTTTATAGTATTTTTTTAATGTTGAAACATTTAATTATTTTTAAGCCATTTTTGATCTACAGCATTTCTTTACATGTGCCTAAGACTTTTGCACAGTCATATTATATATAGTCATAGCTAGATTTGATGTGGACTATCAATTTTTTTTGTCTTTTTTATTTGACATTAAAAGAAGACTTTATATTTCAGTGTGTTGTAAACTGGCATCTACTATAAAGTAGGCAGAGCACTGTCTTTTCTAACATCTCTCAAAAGGCTGTTGTCCTATGCTTTTCACATGCAACCACCCATCCATCCATTTTCTGTAGCCACTTATCCTGTACAGGATCACAGGCAAGCTGGAGCCTATCTCAGCTGACAATGGGTGAGAGGCGGGGCACACCCTGGACAAGTCACCAGATCATCGCAGGGCTGACACATAGAGACAAACAACCATTCACACTCACACCTACGGTCAATTTAGAGCCACCAATTAACCTAACCTGCATGTCTTTGGACTGTGGGGAAAACCAGAGCACCCAGAGGAAACCTGCACAGACATGGGGAGAACATGCAAACTTCACATAGCAAGGCCCTCGTTGGCCGCTGGGCTCAAACCCAGGACCTTCTTACTGTGAGGCGACAGTGCTAACCACTACACCACCATGCTGCCCACATGTAATCATTTGTAGGATTTTCTGAATATGGTGCAACAAGCAAAAGTCTATAACTGATTCTGTGGACAAAAGCATCCCAAGGGGTTAAAGAAGAATGGCATGAACCATGTAAGCAACTTCGAAAATCCCACCTGAACTTATAAGTGGTGTGCCACCAATCCAATTTAGTCTTATAGACACCAGGTATAGCAGGGCTGCCAACTTTTCGAAATTCCTTGGAGTGAGATTTTTTTTTTTTGGGGGGGGGGGGGGGGGGTGTCGACAGCAAAATTTTTCCGCACACCATGCAGTAAGTGGGAATTTTGTATTCAGTTTGATATTCACTTGTCCCCCTGCATTCTGGTGTTTTGTTTGTGGGTCATCCAGCTGGAGATGGACAATGGGGGGGGGGGGGGGGGGAGGGGGGTGGTGTTTGAGATTTTGGATTTAGTAGATGTTCCTGCATTCTGGTGGATTTTTGGAGTGCCCTGCTGTGCCATACCTACATTCTTACACACCCTGACTTGCCAGGCCTTCAGCTTGTGGCCAACAAAAGCACCACGTTTTGGCTTAAAGGTGAAAAAAGCCCAAAAAATATCTTTAAAAAAAAAAAAAGCCCCCACACTAGAAAACTACAGATGACTGCCAATGTTCCTGTAGCCCTATAGACCTGTGTTTCAGATTTAAAGGCAAGTTCATGTTTGAAAATATTTTCATCAGCTAAGCCTAAACACCTTCTGAATTGAAACTAAATGTTAAGTTTTTAATAACTGTTGCAAAAATAAGATTGTCCCTCACTGACTATTCATTATGCATTTAAGGGCTTTCCCCACCACTGGGTTCAGCAGAAGATTGGCATGGGGAAAAATATCAACAGCAAAAGAACAAATAAAATGCTTAAACAGTAAGCAAAATGTGCATGTGCTACAAGAAACATTAAAATGATTAAGTTTGAACAGTATTGAAACACAAAAAGCTGAATCTTGGCCATAGGTGGGAATGTGCACACAAAGTTGGGCTTAAAAATTTTGGTCATACTTAAATAAGCTATATTAATATATTTCTTATTAATTTATTTCTTATCTATGTTTCTTATTAGTAATAGAGCATTCGTCAGGGCCTGTTATCTGACAAATATTCTCTACCTGTCTTGCCCTCTTTGAAACCCTGTCTCCTCAGTATATTGTTTTCTGTCTTTTTTTTTTAATTATTCACAAGTTCAAGTTCTTTGATATTACAGGTGACCATGCTTTATTTACTTTAACTGAGCAATTACATACATAAATAATTAATAAATAAATAATAAATAATAAAAAATAAATACCCTGTAAATAAACAATAGGTATGGTGGCTAATGGCTCTTCTTGCATTTGTAATATTATCTCTTACTTGCTTTATTTTACAACACTTCCAGTATGGCTTCAAATAAAGTCATAAAGTATGATAACATACAGTAAACAAACTAAAAATGCGCCTTAATAAACGTGTGCTAAGGAGGTGCTCTCCCGTGCTGTTTGTTGGGGAAGATAGAGGCTGTGGCACAGCAGTAGGCCTATAATGATTTATCATGCCTAGTACACAGCTCTCGATATGGCATTAAATATTCTCACAACACTTATAGGCTAAAACAATTAAGAAACTTTATATAAGTTCATAATTACTTATATAAAGCGTATTTGAATACCATGAAAAGTGCTATACAAAACAGATGTATTATTATTATTATTATTATTATTATTATTACGCCAGTAACACCACACATTGGTGTGCATATGCACAAACCTGTCTGAGACACCCGTCTTCAACTCGGATACCTTCTTCTCTCTCCTCTTCCTCTAAATTGACGGTAGGCAATTATCCAACTTCCGGCGAGTGCAGCATCATTAGATGCGCCACCTACCATAGGGAGTGTGTACAGAAGGGAACAGCTATCTGCGTGTTTAGCCGTGTGTAAGGCGTAATTGATCGATCGCAAGTGGCTGGTGCGACGCAATGGGTAGCCTAGATCAGATAGATAAACTAGATTTTTTTTCTAGCATGAGAAATCGGAGGTATGGCGTGTGAGCGTGTGAAGACAATCAAATGCGTGTGTCTCACGCTCATTGCGTGAGAGTTGGCAGCCCAGGGTATAGTCAATGTTGGACAAAAAGGAGTTAAATACTGTTAAGTACCTTCAGGTTCAAATCCATGCAGCCAACTACAACAAATAGCAAATTATAATTTAGGTCAGATTTTAGGATGCAACTTGGGGTTACTACTCAGATTAGAGGACCCATTTACCAAACCCCACATGAATACCTTTATTTTTTGTATTATTATTATTATTATTATTATAAATCCATATCCTATGTAGCAGGGATTTGTAGCATAAAATGCCATTGTCCCTCAAGAAGAACCGCCAAGTCCTCTCTGCTGGGTCTGTGTTACCGAGATTAGCTTAAGGTTAATGTTTTACAACAGCATCATACTTACACCATGGGAAAATAAGGAGGTGATTAGTATTTACAGGAGCACTTAGAGTCTGTTTACTCAGCATGTTCCTCCACATTTAATGACTATTTACACGTTACACAAACCAATAAACTGACCTGTTTGCATATGCAAAAGAACAATGGTAGGTCATAATGGCATTAAAAAAATAAAAGGATGTAGAAACTGGAAAGAGCTCCCATTGCTCAAAGAGAGAGAGAGAGAGAGAGAGAGAGAGAGAGAGAGAGAAGCTAGCCAACACATCACAGTGTGGGTGTAAGGTATGGATGGTGCTTTGACAACACACACTCTGCTCATCATCTGGCATCAGAAACAATTTTAATACATGTAAAACCTTTGTATCTGGAAAATAAAATCCTGACATTTCACTTTGCATATCCAAAACAACTGCATGTAATGGGGCACAGGTTTTTTTTCGCCTCTCTGCAACACCTGACTGAACTGATTTGACATTTTGCTATGAAATATAAAAGCTAATAATATGTTTGAAATGAGAGATGCCATAAATTCTCAAATCAAGCTAGATTGAGTGACCAGCCAGTTCCATCAGCATTGCTAATCAGTTAGGTTCTGTCATGGTGATAACTCATGACTGTAAAGTGCCAGCTCACATTTATAGCGCATAGTGGAAGGTGCCATTTTTGCAGTTTCTATAACTCACTTTGCTAGCACTGTTTGCTAACTGAGATAAAAGGTGGACTCAATACATCACTATTCAGCCTGGGTCCTAATGCAAATGCCTATGAGGGAAGAGGCCATATTGTAAAGACAATCGGTTAACAGTGTGATAAAGCACAGGTAAGACTTTTATCATGGAAAAGATCAGTTGTGGGGAAAATGGAAATAAAATAAGTGATTCTAGAGGTCATTAACCAGGCTGCATGATTAGTATTCACATGGCAAGGATTAACAGATTACAGGAGTACTTCAGAGAGGCTACAGCGGCATCAAACTCAGTCAGTACTAATTTCCCGATGTGAGGACACTGTTTCTCCTCCTCTCTGTTCAGGACTGGCATTAAAATTAATAGGTTATACTGTAGATGAGCTTGAGAAGTAACCATCATTAAAAGCACACGGTATCCGGTTATTTAGCACAAAAGTCTTTTAGCACAAATCCAAACTCTTTTAGCACAAGTTCTAAAGTCTCTTAGCACAACTCTGGATTATGGTCACAATAATCGAAAAAAAAATACTTCTCTTGATATAGGAAGGGGTTTATTATGATTGCTTAGGGACTGGAAGGTGGAATTTCTGCTGCTGTGCATGTTAAGGATCAGTTGTTGATCCCTGGAACGTGGACTGAAAATCCAATTCTTTGGTGTCTTTGGATATTTGTAGTTAAGCCATAACAAACCTTGAATTGTGGTCACCTTCATAGAGAAGTTCAGTCACTTCTGATCATATCACAAATTCAACTATCAATAATTATGCGTTTGCTGAGTTAATTAACTGGGTGATTGTGTTTCTTGCCCTGCTTGACAACATGTGTTTTGCCGACTAAGAGCAGAATCTATTCCGAAAAACTTACTCAAATTATTAAAAGTCCATTTGATATCACATATTACTGTTTTCATATGTATTTGACCAATAAAGCTACAGTCTTTAACCAAAAAAAGACCAATTTCAATGAGAAAAAATAAGACTCATGTCTCCTTAGTAACCAATAGTTGCAATATGTAAACAAACGAAAGAAATGTCCACTAAAGTATTCTAGAATGAATGGAAATGACCTTTTTTCTTTTATAAAAAAAGAACAAACAAAAAGCTTTCTTTAAACTCTTATCATCTTGTAAATTTCGCTTGACTTTTCATTCTTTATCAAATTAGCAAACTGTAAATAATAAATGTGATATAATTTAAGCTTAGCACTTTATAAAAGACAAAACAAACCTAGAAGTTGGCTGTAGTGGTGTACTGTGTCAGGGGACGTGCTGTGTTAAATAATTTGGAGGGAGGATTGGTGACTAACATACAGTACGGGCTATGTCAAACATGGTGGTTTCAAGATGGTGGAGTGGGGAAATACAATCACTCGTTTTTTATCGGAGTCTCTGCAACTTTAAAAAAAAATCCATCAAATATCTTTAAACATTATCAGTAAGTATTCATTAAGAACACTTAATAAAGATTAAATGTTCTTGGATCTTGTGCTAAAGAACTTAGAGTTGTGCTAAAAGACTTTAGATTTGTGCTAAAAGACTTTTGTGCTAAATAACCATAAACTGAACACACTCAAGTGTCCTGGTCATTATAAAGGTTTTCATAATGATTAAATAATTTCAGTGATCTGTAATTTTGTCCTGATTAAAATGTCAGGAACAGTATTTGAGTCAAATATGAAAAATAAAAAGATTTTTAAATCAGGAATAAAAAAACTTTTTAAATAAATACTCTATGGGAGAAATTCATGTCTATTTTTTATTGTGAATTTAATATTAGAAATGTAATGCAGGATGTTATTTGAAATATAATTGCCATTTAGTCCAAGAGAAGTTTGACCATCCATATACGATATGTTATCCATTTCAAAAGCTTACTATCTTCAGAAGACATCAATCATTTTTAAATTCAAGTGCAAATTATGAATGAGATAATTTACTCTCTTATTATCAATATAGCACGTTTGCATATTAGTGTAGTATGGTATTGTGAGGAATGCAGGTGACAGATGGATATAAAAGCAGAACAGTGTTTATTAAGGCAAACTGGCAGACAAATCCAAATTATGAGGCAAAATGCAGAATAAAAAACAGGCAATGGTCAGGCAAGGCACAGAGTCTCAGATGCAATATCAAAAAGGCAAAGTCCAAAGTAAAAAAAACAAAGTCAAGCCAGAAAAGCAGAGCAATAAACAAATGGCTCGGTAAAGCCAGACACAAGGAACTGAGCATTTACTTTGTGGTGTGCTTAAATTGTGTGCTATAGTGGTTGAGTTCAGGTGAGTGCAATTAGTAATCAGAAGACTGTAAAGAATCAAGTGCAAGATGGGTGTTGTACAACCCCGATTCCAAAAAAGTTGGGACAAAGTACAAATTGTAAATAAAAACGGAATGCAATAATTTACAAATCTCAAAAACTGGTATTGTATTCACAATAGAACATAGACAACATATCAAATGTCGAAAGTGAGACATTTTGAAATTTCATAGAGATTTATGTCATGGTTTTGGTTCTCCATGTCCTGGATATAGCTCGGATGAAAAATACAAGTGGTGTATTTCCCAGTAAAACACTCCTGTCCATATACTATAAGTGTATATGATGTGATTAAATAAATCTTGGGTTGGTCTAGTGTTATTTCACAAATAGTAATGCCATGGAGAAGGACGAGTTTAAAAAAATGATAATTTGCCAGTAAATCAGGGAATGGTCAAATCATCTTGCTAGCCTATTAAATTATACACACAAAATTTATTAGATTTATTTTGATAATTGTCTTGTAAGTCAATCAATCATCAATCAAAACCATTTTATCATTACACCTATAATATTAGGACAGTACTATATTCAAGTACAGTATAGCATAGTACAGTACAGGCAAATACTAGTATAGTATATATTATGCACACTATAGCATAGTATAGCATGGCATAGTATAGTATAGTATAGTATAGTATAGTATAGTATAGTATAGTATAGTATAGTTTGGACACATAGTAGTAGTATGTTCACATAATAGTATAATAGACTTGAGTTTGTTCACATATTAGTACAGTGTAGTACAACCCCGATTCCAAAAAAGTTGGGACAAAGTACAAATTGTAAATAAAAACGGAATGCAATGATGTGGAAGTTTCAAAATTCCATATTTTATTCAGAATAGAACATAGATGACATATCAAATGTTTAATCTGAGAAAATGTATCATTTAAAGAGAAAAATTAGGTGATTTTAAATTTCATGACAACAACACATCTCAAAAAAGTTGGGACAAGGCCATGTTTACCACTGTGAGACATCCCCTTTTCTCTTTACAACAGTCTGTAAACATCTGGGGACTGAGGAGACAAGTTGCTCAAGTCTAGGGATAGGAATGTTAACCCATTCTTGTCTAATGTAAGATTCTAGTTGTTCAACTGTCTTAGGTCTTTTTTGTCGTGTCTTCCGTTTTATGATGCGCCAAATGTTTTCTATGGGTGAAAGATCTGGACTGCAGGCTGGCCAGTTCAGTACCCGGACCCTTCTTCTACGCAGCCATGATGCTGTAATTGATGCAGTATGTGGTTTGGCATTGTCATGTTGGAAAATGCAAGGTCTTCTCTGAAAGAGACGTTGTCTGGATGGGAGCATATGTTGCTCTAGAACCTAGATATACCTTTCAGCATTGATGGTGTCTTTCCAGATGTGTAAGCTGCCCATGCCACATGCACTAATGCAACCCCATACCATCAGAGATGCAGGCTTCTGAACTGAGTGCTGATAACAACTTGGGTCGTCCTTCTCCTCTTTAGTCCGAGTGACACGGCGTCCCTGATTTCCATAAAGAACTTCAAATTTTGATTCGTCTGACCACAGAACAGTTTTCCACTTTGCCACAGTCCATTTTAAATGAGCCTTGGCCCAGAGAAGACGTCTGCGCTTCTGGATCACGTTTAGATACGGCTTCTTCTTTGAACTATAGAGTTTTAGCTGGCAACGGCATATGGCACGGTGAATTGTGTGCACAGATAATGTTCTCTGGAAATATTCCTGAGCCCATTTTGTGATTTCCAATACAGAAGCATGCCTGTATGTGATACAGTGCCGTCTAAGGGCCCGAAGATCACGGGCACCCAGTATGGTTTTCCGGCCTTGACCCTTACGCACAGAGATTCTTCCAGATTCTCTGAATCTTTTGATGATATTATGCACTGTAGACGATGATATGTTCAAACTCTTTGCAATTTTACACTGTCGAACTCCTTTCTGATATTGCTCCACTATTTGTCGGTGCAGAATTAGGGGGATTGGTGATCCTCTTCCTATCTTTACTTCTGAGAGCCGCTGCCACTCCAAGATGCTCTTTTTATACCCAGTCATGTTAATGACCTATTGCCAATTGACCTAATGAGTTGCAATTTGATCCTCCAGCTGTTCCTTCTTTGTACCTTTAACTTTTCCAGCCTCTTATTGCCCCTGTCCCAACTTATTTGAGATGTGTTGCTGTCATGAAATTTCAAATGAGCCAATATTTTGCATGAAATTTCAAAATGTCTCACTTTCGACATTTGATATGTTGTCTATGTTCTATTGTGAATACAATACCAGTTTTTGAGATTTGTAAATTATTGCATTCTGTTTTTATTTACAATTTGTACTTTGTCCCAACTTTTTTGGAATCGGGGTTGTATATGCACATACTAGAATACTATATACTATAGTATATAATATGTACACTATGTTATATATAGTATAGTTTATTTGCATACTGTAGTACATCTATGTCCCTATTAGTATAGTGTATACTGTAGTATATACAGTGTAATTTGGCTATATATAGTTGTAGTATAGTTTGTGCACATATTAGTACAACGTAGAGTACACATTATAGTATCCCGTATACAGTACTATGTACACTATACTATGCATAGTATAATTTCCACATGTCAGTACAATGTAGTATGTTTATATGCTTGGATACAACAGATTAAAGTATGTACTATGTACACTATATAGTATAGTATATTAGAGTTTGCAGTTTTTGCACTATGCACTATGGTCAAATGCATGTGGACACCTGGCCATCACGCCCATCCGCGCTTGTTGAACATCCCTGTAGCGGTTCGCTAAGCGTGGGTGGAGCACAAAGGACGGCAGGACAGAGATCAGGTTCGTATAGGGTTTTTTTATTGTCAAACTTTTCAGTTCACACAACATTAATTCGGAGGCTAGAGACACCGTCTAGCATCTCGTCCGGCGAAGAGACTCCCTGCTCTCCGCTCTCCTTCCCTAAATAGGGCGCGGTCACTGGGAAGACACACACAAACAGGTTAATTGCCGTCAGATGTAGTGATTCTGCCACTTACATTCCCTGACTCCGCCCTCCTGTCACAGACCGGCGCTTGACCACGTCCCCGCTGCCACATACCCCTACCGCCCGACTCAGGCCGGGCGGCCATCCGGCCTGCAGCCGACTCCCCCCCCCCCGTTGACGGGAGAGGAAGTCCGCCATGACCATCTGCACCCCCGGCCTGTGGACCACCTTGAAATTGAAGGGTTGGAGTGCCAGATACCAACGGGTGATCTGCGCGTTGGCATCTTTCATGCAGTGGAGCCACTGGAGGGGCGCGTGGTCCAAACAGAGGGTGAAAGGGCGCCCCAGCAGGTAGTAACGGAGGGCGAGGACCGCCCACTTGATCGCCAGACACTCTTTCTCGATCGTGCTGTAGCGCCCCTCACGCACTGACAGCTTCCTGCTAATGTACAGGACGGGGCGGTCCTCCCCCTCCACCTCCTGGGACAAAACCGCCCCCAGCCCTCTGTCCGACGCATCGGTCTGCAACACAAAGGGGAGAGAAAAGTCAGGGGAGTGTAAAAGTGGCCCCCCACACAGTGCAGCCTTCACTTCAGAAAAAGCCCGCTGGCATTGCTCCGTCCACTGGACCGGATCTGGTGCCCCCTTTTTAGTGAGATCAGTCAGCGGGCTGGTGACATCCGAATAATTAGGTATAAACCTACGGTAATAGCCAGCCAGCCCCAGGAACTGTCTCACCCCCTTTTGGTCTTGGGCCTCGGGCAGGCCGTAATCTCTGCCGTCTTATTAATTTGGGGACGCACCTGCCCGTTGCCCAAGTAGAAGCTCAGATACCGTACTTCCACCCGCCCAATCGCACACTTCTTTGGGTTGGGTGTGAGCCCCGCTCGTCTCAGCGACCTAAGGACGGCCCTCAGATATTCAAGGTGCCTCTGCCAGTCATTACTATAGATGATGATATCATCCAGATAGGCAGCCGCATAAGTGGCGTGAGGGCGGAGGACTCTGTCCATCAGCCGCTGAAACGTAGCGGGCACCCCAAACAGCCCAAACAGAAGGGTGACGAATTGGTGCAAACCAAACGGTGTGGAAAAGGCCGTTTTTTCTCGGGATAGTGGAGTCAAGGGGATCTGCCAATATCCCTTCGTCAAATCCAGCATCGAATAAAAGCGAGCAGTGCCGAGTCGATCGAGCAACTCATCAATACGAGGCATCGGGTACGCATCGAATTTAGACACCGCGTTGACTTTTCTATAGTCCACACAGAACCGGACCGACCCGTCGGCCTTGGGTACCAAGACCACCGGGCTGCTCCAGTCACTGTGGGACTCCTCGACGATTCCCATTTCGAGCATGGTCTCAAGTTCTTCCCGAACCACCTTTTTTTTGTGTTCAGGTAGCCTGTAAGGGCGGCTACGCACTACTACCCCCGGGGGCGTCTCTATGTGGTGCTGTATGAGGTTAGTGCGACCGGGCAGGGGCGAGAACACATCCGAAAACTCGGTCTGCAACTGGGCGACCTCCGTGAGTTGGGTCGGGGAGAGGTGGTCTCCACAGGGGACCAGAGAGGTGCGCGATGCCAATGCCCTCTTTTGAACCTCCGGTCCCAGCTCCGCCTTCTCCAGAACCACCGACACCAATGCCACGGGGACCTCCTCATTCCAGAGTTTAAGCAGGTTGAGGCGGTAAATTTGTAGTGCCCTACCCCTGTCCGTTCGCCTCACCTCATAGTCGACGTCCCTGACTCGCCGTGTGACCTCAAAGGGCCCTTGGCACTTGACGATCAATTTGGAGCTCGATGTGGGCAACAGTACGAGTAATTTATCTCCCGGTGTGAACTCCCTAAGGCGCGTACCCTTGTTGTACAGGCGGGCTTGCCGTTCTTGGGCCTGCCGCAAATTCTCCTGGGTTAGGTGGGTGAGCGTGTGGAGTTTTGTGCGCAGGTCCATAACGTACTGAATTTCGTTCTTACTTTGTGAAGGTCCCTCCTCCCAATTTTCCCGCAGCACGTCTAGGATGCCGCGCGGCTTACGCCCATATAATAATTCGAACGGGGAGAACCCCGTGGAGGCTTGGGGGACCTCTCGTACTGAGAACAACAAGGGCTCGAGCCACTGATCCCAATTACGTGCATCCTCACTTATGAATTTTTTAATGATATTTTTGAGGGTGCGATTGAACCATTCCACTAAACCGTCCGTTTGTGGGTGATATACGCTGGTGCAGATCGGCTTAATCCCCAATAACCCATACAGTTCGCTGTTATGGAGCAGGGTGTCGAGGGCCTTAGAAGTTAACACACAGATATGGCAGGAGGCAGGAGATGACGTTTTTGCCTTTTATTTTTTTTGCACACCACGGATAAGATAATGAGCCAGAGACCAATAACTCACTAAAATAAACCAAAATGAAAGTATAGAAAAATATAACTATACAATATTTACAAACATACAGAAAATAAACAGGCTACGTGGAGCCAAAATAAACATAAACAAAAGATAAGCTAGCTTAAGGCTCAAGAAAGCAAAATTCAAGTCAATGTACTCACACAGCTGAGTGTAGGACAGAGCAATATAAACACAGGTCTTGTCTCTACCTGGCTCTCCCAACAACTGAACACATCACCATTATAAATGATACCTGTCTCCTCCCTATAGTTGGCCAATACACTTGCCTAAACCAAAAAGCAGGGAGTTTTTAGTTAGGCACTCAATAATAACTAATTTAAACATTTTAAAATAGCGCTATAAAGAAATACATATTCTCAGGCCTTACAAAAAATAATACACAACTACATATACATATAGGTACACAAATACCAACTATTCAGATATTTTACACATTTAACCGTCACCGCAAGGGCGCGAGGACGCGCACACGTGAACGTGCCCCATAATAAAAACATCCTCAGCACCATCACGCAACCCTTTGTCACAACAAGGAAGCGCTGCCACCGGTAAGACATGGAGCTTTTTAAATGCCAAATGAACATTGGTTGGTGTTCTTAAACACTTAAAAACCACTCGTTTGCACTCATTAAGGGTAGATGTTATGACTAGGCACAATAAATAAAGAAACAAAACATGTTGACAAAGCGTTGTTTGAGTTGTTTGTGTTTGCGTTGATGTGTGGAATGTAATGTATTTTAATACTATGTGCGTGAATGGTTGTTACGCTAAACATGTGTCGACCCATGTTAACTAACAAAACCACAATGCACAATAAAAGGGTTGAAACTCACGTACTGCAGTTTATAAAGTCCATGAACCATCATAACAATACGAGGAAAGTTTGAATGGGGGAAATGACAGTACATGCTTTCAATGGCGGCTGCCATAGCAGACGCCGTGATGGTGTGCTCATGGGTCGCATCATCACATTCGCGCAGTGTCCGTGACATAAATGCGGTGCCTTGATCAGTCAGAATCTCTTTCAGGATTCCAACTCAGGAGATAACGCGGAAGAGTGCCTCCGCAATACTGCGTGCTGAGATATTGCGCAGAGGCACTGCTTCCGGGTATCGCGTTGCATAGTCCACCAGAACTAATATAAAGCAGTACCCTCGTGCTGACCGATCTAATGGCCCGACGAGATCCATCCCAACTCTCTCAAACGGGGTCTCGATTAATGGGAGGGGGCGCAAAGGTGCTTTTGGAATGGCCGCTGGATTTACTAACTGGCATTCGCAGCATGCCGTACACCACCTACGAACATCGCCGCGAATCCCCGGCCAATAGAATCGGGCCATTATTCGGGCTAGTGTCTTATCCTGCCCTAAGTGTCCAGCCATGGGATTAAAATGAGCCACCTGGAATACCAATTCCCGGCGGCTCTTTGGAATTAAAAGTTGCGTGACTCGTTTTTTAGTCTGAGTGTCCTGCGTCACTCGGTATAACCTATCCTTCATAATCGCGAAGTAGGGGAAGGACCGGGTGGCGTTCGGCTGGAGCGTTTGACCATCGATTACTTTCACTCGGTCAAACGCATGTCACAGAGTCTCGTCTCGCGACTGCTCCAATGGAAAATCGGCGAGGGATTCCCCAATAGAGAGAGGAGGGGCCGGCGGCTCCTCACTCTGACGCGGAGATGACGTAGACGGCTCTGCGACAGCTGTTCCCACCAAAGCAACACCGGGACCTCCCCCCGTTAAATGGCAGGACCCACTCTTGACTAATGGCCCTTTTCCACTACCCTTTTTCAGCTCACTTCAGCTCGCTTCAGCTCACTTCAGCCCGACACGGCTCGCGTTTCGACTACCAAAAACCAGCACGACTCAGCTCGTTTCAGCCCTGCTTAGCCCCTAAAACTCGCACCGTTTTGGGGTAGGGCTGAAGCGAGCCAAACCGTGCCGAGTGAGGCTGGGGGCGTGAGCAGACACTCCCCTGTGCACTGATTGGTGAGGAGGAGTGTCCTCACATGCCCACACACGCCCCGCGAGCGCGCTGGGATCTGTAAACACCGCAAACCCGGAAGAAGAAGAATTACGAATTACAAGAATTTCTGAAGCCTTATGCGCCTCGCCTCATCTATACGCTCTTGCCAGTATCTGTTGGCGTTGTCAAGCCACAGCACCAAGACCAGCAACACTAACGACTCCATGTCCTCCATGTTTATTGTTTACTATCCGGGTCGTGAGACTACCGCTTAAAAGCTCACTGAATCAGTGACATACAGAGCATCGTGGACGAGTTCGCGGAGCGCAAGGCTCGTCGTATGCCCTTCAAATAATGCGCGCAGTAGGCTATTGATGTTTTATTATGAGCCATGTACAGTATGTCGCCGAATGTTTTTTTGTTTCTGAGTTACATGTTCGTTTGAAGGACTTAATGTACAAAATAACATAGTTGCACCCCGTAGTGTTGAAATTGGTAAACACAGTGCATTCAGTGAGGTTTGCACCGCCCTCCTTTTATTTCTGACTCTTCCTGTCACTGTTGCAACCTCTGAGCGCTCATTCGTATGCCCTTCAAATAATGTGCGCAGTATAGGCTATTGATGTTTTATTATGAGCCATGTACAGTATCCTAATGTTTTTTGTTTCTGAGTTACATGTTCGTTTGAAGGACTTGATGTACTAAATAACATAGTTGCACCCGGTAGTGTTGAAATTGGTAAACACCACAGTTGCGGACATTTTGTAGCCTAAAATGATGTTATGATAAGCTTTAATAAAGGGCCCGGTCATTTGCCCCGCCCCCGGCCCGGCTCGGACTTGTTCCGCCACTGTCACTGATGTCACTGTTTGCGCTGCTTAACGACATCACATGACGTCCACCCACTTTCGCTAACTCCACCCAATGTGTCCACCCACTTCCAGCCAGCACGGTTCAGCGCGGTTGTAGTCGAAATGCAACTCCAACAGCCCCGCTCAGCTCGACTCAGCTCGACTCGGCACGGCACGGCTCAGCCGCGTTTGTAGTGGAAAAGTGGCATAAGTGTGTCATCAAATCCCGAAATCCCGGCCAATCAGTCCCCAAAATTAAAGAGTGGGTGAGGCGAGGATTAACCGCCGCCTTCACTATAAAACTTTTTCCCCTCTGAAAAAAATGTGGACTGACACCAAAGGGTAGCGGTGAACATCCCCGTGCACACACAACACCTTCACCCCCTGTGCTCCCCCCAATGCCTTGTTTTGCACCAGGCTTTGGTGAATTGAAGTCTGATTACAACCAGAATCCACCGACACCTGATATGTAGCCCCTTGGATACTCACCGGTATGCGATACGCTCCGGCCCAATCGAGGGCGGCCTCTGGCGCATCAGGGATCTGAACCACCGCGCCCACTTCCATTGCCGTGCACTGTTGTTGAAGGTGGCCCGGCTCCCCGCAGCGCCAGCAAATCGGCCTGGGCTTTCCCTTTGCACCAGTGTTCTGGGGCTCACTCACCTGAGGGGGGGAAGACAGACACAGAAGGGAGAAACGGGAGGGCACCGCAGGTGTGGCGGGCCGGCTGGGGTGGTGCCGGCAACCGCCTCCGCGGTGGGGGAATGGGGCGAGGACGGGACACAGAAGGAGGGGGAAAGAGAGAGAGAGAAGAGGAGAGAGGAGTAGACGCCGTCTGCTGTCCTGCCACCGGAACAGCCGCCAAATGATCCTCCGCCAGCTCGACTGCCTGATCCAGTGACGCCGGGCGGTGGCACTGGACCCACTCCGCGGTTCCTGCTGGTAAGCGAGCGATGAATTGTTCCAGCACCACCTGGTCGATGATCCCCTCGGCGTCGTGGTCGTTGGCCCTCAACCACCGCCAGCAGGCGTCCCGGAGCTGCTGGCCAAATGCGAACGGCCGGCCGTCTGACTTCCTCCGAGCGCAGAAGCGCTGGCGCTGTTGCTCTGGAGTGCGCCCCACGCGCTGGAGGATGGCCCGGCGGAGGTCCGCATAGGCCAGCCGGCGGTCGGCGGGGAGCTGTAGCACGGCCAGCTGTGCCTCTCCCGTTAGGAGGGGGAGGAGGCGTGCTGCGCGCTGCTCCATCAGCCACCCCGAGGCTTCTGCGACCTGTTCGAATAGCGTGATGAATGCCTCGGGGTCGTCCTGCGGACCCATCTTGGTGACGGTGAGGGGAGACAGGCCCGCGGCCGGAGCGCCGGTGGACCCCGCCGACGCGAGGAGGTGTCGGAACGCCTCGCGGTCTTCCTGCTGGACGGGGGACGGGGAGGACTCCATGGGGCTGATCGGCTGGTGCTCCACTCTGAATTTTCTGGGTTTCAGCACCACTGTAGCGGTTCGCTAAGCGTGGGTGGAGCACAAAGGACGGCAGGACAGAGATCAGGTTCGTTTATTATTGTCAAACTTTTCAGTTCACACAACGTTAATTCGGAGGCTAGAGACACTTCATTCAGCCACAAGAGCATTAGTGAAGTCAGGCTCTGATGTCAGGCAAGGAAGTATGGGTTGCATTTGGCATTGCGATTCATCCCAAACATGTTCAGTGGGGTTGAGGTTAGGGCTCTGTGAAGGCCACTCCAGTTCTTCCACTCCAACCTTGGCAAAGCTTGCGTTTCTGAAACTGGTTTGTGCACAGAGACTGGAACAAGCTTGGGCCACTTAGCTCCACTGAAGGGACATTTTTAAAGCTACAAGACATTCTAAACAAAATGTACATGTCCAAATTTGTGGAAACTGTTTGAACAACCATATATGTGTGTAATGATCAAGTGTCCACAAACTTTCAGCTGTATAGTGTATTAGTATAGTGTAGTACATGTGTAATACTGTTAAGTACTTGAACAGTAAGCTGAGTGCTGAGTAATGTACTCCAGGGACTCTGGAGTGAAAGCTGAAATGCAGCACATCTTTGGGCCAGAGCGATGCCCTCATCTCTCCCCATCTCCTCCCTCCAACAGCGTGATCCCAGTCCTCCACATTCTGTACCATCTGCCTGGCCACATACCAGCAGGAGCATCATGCACTGTGCACATACACCTGTGCCTGCCATTTCAGATAGAGCTGTTTCTCTCTCTCTCTCTCTCTCTCTCTCACTCACACACACACACACACAATAAATGCACACTAGAACAAATAGTTCTTTGCATACTTCTGCACTTTTTTCTAGACAAAGGAATAATATTATCCCCAGGTTAATAAGGCATCACTGTTAAAGCACATACTATGTGCTATACACAGTCCATAATAGTCAGCATTTAGTAACACAGGTACAAGAGGGCAAGTGCACACACACACACACGGAGTAATATGATTTAAAGATGACACAATACAGGGCCTCTAGGCACTCTCTCACTGTTACATTTCCTCAAGCAGAGAGAAGGAAGGATGAATTTCTGTCCTCGGAGAGAGAAGTGCAATTAAGGGAGGAGCAGGAGAGCAGATCGTCCAGACGCCACTCGTTTTTCAAACTCATGTAGCCAGTCTTACTCTTTTTCTCTCACTCTCTAAAGGTTGACCATTTGATGACAACACATCACTCTCAACACCTAGGACCATCTGCTTGATCTGAGATTGTGTCATATCGTGGCCCAGTTTCCTGAGATTCATGAAAGCTGCATGCGCATTAACTCAAAACATGCATCAGCATTTCCAAATATAATTTAGGACCATCATAATATGCATTACGAATACCTTGGGAGGTTCAAGATGAGAGTGAAACCATGGCCGAGAAAAAGGCTACTTTTAATTTTTTTATTATTAGAGAAAAACTAAAAAGATTTAGCATATTATAATACATGCCTGGTAACTTCTTACAAAGATCATATTTCATCATTGCATATCTTCATTAATGCTTGTTAAAATATCAGTGAATCATACAATTTGCTCAATCAATTCAGTGTCTTGGCTTTGTTTTTCTATATTCTCTCTTGCTCCAACCTTGGCTAGAAAAAAAGAAAATTAGACAGTATTACTCATAAGTGAATAATTGATATCCATTTAAAATTTAAATGAACCTGTGATAGGTTCTCAAACTGTGCCTCGTGTGTTGGAGCATAAGAGAAAGCCTGTCAGGTGAAAATGTATGTTTCGGTAGCAACATGAACAATGTTCCACCTCTGTGTGACCTCATCAATTCATGTACACCCTTCCCATCCACTTTAGAGCAGTTTGTGAAGTTTTTGAACATTCATTTTCTGAGAAATAATTAATGCTTAGTCTAAAAGGAGAATTCCATCTTGAAGGACATTAAATATATTTATATTGAAATATTGGTCATATATTTTTTGATTCTGGTGCTAATTTGATTGTTGGTGCTGTATTTTTTTTGTTATTCTGATGAGAAGCTGTGCTGAAAGTGTGCTAAAAGTGGTCTGATTTTGCCGTTAGTTCCTAAAAGCAGAAGAGCAAGAGCAACATTTCCCAAGTGACATTCAAATTCATATGAATGATAAATTCAGCGAGAGTTTGCATGTTCTCCTTGTTGCTTGTATGGGTTTCCTCCAGGTTCTCTGGTTTTCTCCAACAGTCCAAAGGCATGTAGATCAGTTCGTCTCTGTGTTAGCCCTGCGATAGATTGGTGACCTGCCCAGGGTGTACCCCACCTCTCGCCCGAAGTCAGCTACGACTGGCTTCAGCTTCCCTTGTGACCCTGATGGATAAGTGGTATAGATAATGGATGGATGGATGGATGGATGGATGGATGGATGGATGGAGAAATCCAATGTAGCAGTAGTGGAGACATCAATGGTTGGACTCAAATTTGTAAGGCAACTATATAATGCACAAATGACTGAGCTAGTTATGGATCTATGAGATGACAAGCACAATGGCACTAATGACAATATTGGCATCAACTTTGGAATTTTTGAAACCTGATCTGTTTGAGCAGAGTGTACAGATGTGGAAGTAAGGGAGCTGGACATACTAAACAACTACAGCACTGCTCTCTTTAAGTAGAGATGAAGCAATGGTTAAGCCCCACTGGTGCTGTCAGCAGGCAGTCGAGCAGCATGGTGGGTAATGTAAGAAACCATTAACAAAAATGAAAGTAGACCAACATGCTGATGAAAGAAGTAATTTCAGAATTTTTTACATTTTGAGATTGAAATTTGAAATTTTATTACAAAATAAAGATAAATGTACAATATGTTCAGGGTGGATGTGAGCAATTTTAAGCAAAAAAAAATCAAAAACCTCAAATAATCACTGACAAAGATATACAGTAACATGGACGTTGGATATTGATAACAAAATATAAGAAGGTAAACTAACAGTTTCTACATCGCAACAGAATGATTTGTAAAGTCAGATGTCTTGCTCCATTTTTTGACCATTGTATAATTACAACATGCAAGTCTCTTGTATAATCTTCCTTAAATTGTTCATTGCACTTATGAGGTCTTGAAATGAACTTTAACAGCTCTTAAGATGAACACTGTAAGCACCATCATCCTCCTTGAAAAGCACCCAGGTGGAGATAAGACTATCCCTGAAAAACACTGGCTCTAGGAGCATTCTCAGAGTCGGCAAGCAATTATGACGGCTTCAACTTGTCAGTTCCGGTATGGAGCTATGCAACTTCTTGCTCTGATGATGGACAAAATCTCTTTACTCTTCCCCCCTCCTTCTCAGACACCATCATCATCTTTCTAAATCTGTACCACAGAAACAGAAGGAGTTCTTTCAGACTACACTATAGGGCATGCCTTAGCTGCAGTCTATAACTGCACCATACTTTAACACTGATTATTATTCATTTGGTCAAGTTTAGTCCCATTTGACCTTTTGGAGTGACAAGATAGCACAAAGTTGTCTGCTTTCCTTACTGCCTGTCTGCTATAGAGCAAGTTGTGCTGTAATGCTGTATAATACCACAGCTTGTCCCATGTCAGGTCACAAGTTGTTTTTTCGTTGACATGATTTCAGATTGGTAAGTACACTTAATGATTTTTAGATTGTGTCTTTTATAGTATTCTGTGGAGCTCAAGGGTATTTTCCAAAGATTGTGCCTGGGCTAATATACAGAGGCAATACTTAGGAAGCACAAACACACACACACACACACTTCAAATACAAACTATACTCTATTTTTTAAATGTGTTCAGATACCTGGTATGAGAAAAGAAATATGACGAACATGTTGAATGAAAAGGAAATTGTTTTTTTAAACACCAATATGTCTGCGTTAGTATTTGTTTCATTTTCCCCAGATATCAAACTTGTTTTGTTTTGTCTTTCAAGGATTCTGCAAAGAAACCTATATCAGAAGGTGACCTATGTGCAAGAGGGTTCCAAGTAAAACATTTTTAGTAAGCCAATAAGCTCATTGAGGTGCACTGATACTAATATTTATTTCAGTATATGCTGGATACCATAATCACTCAGACTCGTAAAAAAATGCTCTGGGGGAGGTTTCCCCAATAACGTTGCACTTTAGGGCGAAAGAGTGACTTTAAAGACACTCTTAAGCAACGTATGTTGTCTCTGTACGTAGTTTTCCTGAACTCACTCGTAAGGAGTCTGAAGAGCACTTTGCTAAGAGTGTCTTTTGCAATGCGTGTCCTTGATATAGGCATTAGAAGTTGTTAAAGGCATTCATACTGCAGTCGCTAAAGGCATTAGCAGTTGCTAAATCCAGTCAATGAGGTCACATAGCATTTGCTTGTTACCAAAAACCAATGAAATATATAGTGTTAAAATGTTAAATGTATTGTATGATCATTAGGCATTACATATATAATGTGGTAATTAATAATTGAAACTATATTACATTTTTGGACAATAAAATTTTTTATTCCAAGCATGTTTTTTTGTTAAATGAACAATGTTCACATGAAAGAATGAAGAATAAATATTAAACTAAGTAATTAAACAAATGTTCTCCCAATGCACGGTTATTTCTTTGTTACCCGTAATGATTATTTCAACTGCCATCTGCAATGCCAAGTTGGCAATGTTCTCCCTTATATATAAAACACACACACACACACACACACTGTAATAGGTGCAAAGATGTGTGTCATTTATGACACTAAATTAGATAAATCATTCACGTAATGGAGTTAAATTTGATTAAAATGTGGCGATATTAATGTGACATTACAATATCCATACGTAATTTCATAACATATTGAAATATATTCATAATGTTTTGCGTATATTTATTTCATAATTAACTCAATGTACTTGCAATGTACAAGAAAAATAATTTAACACCAGCAGAAGATTCAACACCAGTTTCCGCTCATTGACTGTGAGAGTCCCTCAGAGGTGTATGTTCGGCTGTGAGGAGATGCTCTTTGTTATGAAAGAATAAGTTATGAGGTCCATCATAAGTTAAGAGCAAATTAAAGTACTACTTTGGCTCTGATATTGTTCGGGAAAACAGCATTAGCTTAACACTGGATTTTAAGAAGCCGTTAAAGATGCTCTTAGCCTTGAGAGGCTTTCAGGAAACCCTCTCCTTATGCCAACATCCTCTTGCTGGTTTCAGTCACGTACCTTTTCTTAGCGGTTTTACCAGAAGTGAAATAGCTGGTGGTCTAAACAGCTGCTGTAGTGCAAACAAGTTGCGATAACTTATCAGAGTACGCTCATGATCTAGAAGCCACTGCTGGCTTTAGATATATTCAGAACATTGCTATGTGCAATGGAATTGACCCCTACAGTCTGGGAAAGAAGGATTTATCATACGATCTCAAAAACTACCCTTCAGTCGAGTTCCCCAACATCTTGAACTATCTGGTGTTGCAGACGTCCTTCTACACCACAAAACAGATGAAAGCGTGGAAGAGTATGGAGGCTTACAACTTTTTTGTATGTGGCTGGGTAAAGGAGCTCGGTATCAAGTCACTGCCGAATGAATCCTGTATTGTTTTTGCCCGTGTATGTATGTTTTTTTTTTAAGCTTTTCGTTCGCGTCTTGACAACGAAGCGCTGCAAGTTGAAGTGTAAACAAACAACAGTTGGCTTGATTCTCACTTGTGTTGGTTCTTATCTTTCAGGTAAATCATTCACAAAGATCATCAGAAACCCCTTTAAAGACCTGGATCTTAGTTAAACAAGACGGAGAAGTGATCATGGTGCATTGTAACTGTATGGCTGGGTAAGAATTTTGTTGCAACCTTCATGCATATGGACTTTGTGAGGAGGAAACAAAGAAACAGCTGGGGACTTTAGTGCTTCGTGACTAAAAAAAGTACCGTAAAATAATGACACATAGCAAGAAAAGTACTTGGAAAACACTAATGCCATAGCTGAGAGGGAGATACAAACCTTTCACCAAGTGATCACTGCAAACTCGAGCATGCTTCGTCTCAGCTCCCTTTGATTTCAGTGAGAGGTTCAAAAGCCACCTTTCTCGACGTCTTTTTGTAAAATCCTATGTTCGTTCACCCTTTATTTGTTCATGGGGAACCCTGAAGAAACTTTTATCAGTTTCATGGTTTGATCAATTCAAACAACCTAAAACAACACAAACGTAAGGCATTTTTCATGCGAGCAATGCACCTTCTCCGGACAAACGCTTTGTCAACTGAGCTTTGGTAGACCATCAGCTAAAGTTTTGAAGAACTAATGAGGCAGATGTGACGTCACGTGAAACCCAGCAATACCATGTAATACTAGGTGATATACATGTAAGCCTCATGCACATTGCAGTGCGAATAAACAAATGAAAAAATGGCAGCAATTTGGATGTATTTACCAGTTAATGATGGCAATCAATGCAGACTGCAAACTGTGCTCCGATTTAAAAATACAACTAACTAACTAACTAACTAACTAACTAACTAACTAACTAACTAACTAACTAACTAACTAACTAACTAACTAACTAACTAACTAACTAACTAACTAACATTATAAAGAATGAACCAAGTAAACTAAACACATGAACATTCAAGCTGGTATTTTTCATGGCCACTATGTAAACCAGGGAAACAAATTTTCCATGATATCCCTGACTGATTAATACTAAATACTGCATTGTCAAGTACTAAAAAATACAGTGGTGCTTGAAAGTTTGTGAACCCTTTAGAATTTTCCATATTTCTGCATAAATATGACCTAAAACATCATCAGATTTTAACACAAGTCCTAAAAGTAGATAAAGAGAACCCAGTTAACCCTTTGATGCAAAACATATGCACACTCCTAATGCACAATATGGGTCAAAAATGACCCACATTCATTTTCCAGGTTATTTCATGCTGACTGAGTTTTTCTTTGCTCTATCTTTTGAAATCAATTTATTTTATGATTGAATATTCCAAGTATTCTTTAAATATCTTGTTTTTAATTACCACAAATCATTAATTTTTTCTTTCCTACTTTATGAACAAAAATACTTTTTATATTACTACACATGGGTCATCCAAGTGTGATTTAAAATTAAATGTCTTAATACTATAATAATAATAATTTGTTTCAAGTAATTACTTTAGCAGTGAATGGGGCCAGTTATTTATTTATTAACTATGTAGTTAGCTAAGCCAACTACAATAAAATTAGCTAACTAAAGTAGAATATGTCAACAGCTCAGTAGCTAATAGTAATTACTTGTAACTTTCTGACAAGTAATCTACTCACTCTCAAGATAACCTAAACATAATCCATTTTTTTCTAAGGTAATGTTAGAACAATTGAAAAACATTACTTACATGTATTAGATGGGCAAAGGGCGCTGTGCTGAGCTGTGAAATGTCTGACACAAGCACAATTCACAGTTCCCACCAAACGCTGTAGTAAATGCATGCGGGTCGTTTCTGACCCATGTGTGTAAACTTGATGTAGAATTACAAAAGCTGTGCTTGTTCATAACTTAAGAAAGGAAAAATAAAAATGATGATTTGTGCTAAACAAAAACAAGATATTTACTGCATATTTGGAAAAGTAAATGACAAAATGAATTTATTTCAAAAGTATATCATAGAAACACTCAGCCATACATGAAATAACCTGGAAAATGAATGCAGGTCATTTTTGACCCATGTTGTGCATTAGAAGGGTAGTAATACAAAAAGGGGTTTTATTCAAAAAGTAAGAAAGGAAAAAATAAAATAAGGATGTATGATGATCAAAAACAAGTTAATTGAGGAATACCTTGAATACTGAATGATGGAATTAATTTTTTTACAAAGATATAGAAGATAAAAACTCAGCCGGGTCACTTTTGACCCATGTTTTTCATCAAAGGGTTAAACAAATGAGACAAAAATATTATACTTGGTAATTTTTTTATTGAGGAAAATGATCCAATATTACATATCTGTGAGTGGCAGAAGTATGTGAACCTCTAGGTTTAGAAGTTAATTTGAAGGTGAAATTAGAGTCGGGTGTTTTCAATCAATGGGATGACAATCAGGTGTGAGTGGGCACCGTTTTATTTAAAGAACAGGGATCTATCTAAGTCTGATCTCCACAACACGTTTGTGGAAGTATATCATGGCACGAACAAAGGAGATTTCTGAGGACCTCAGAAAACGCATTGTTGATGCTCATCAGGCTGGAAAAGGTTACAAAACCATCTCTAAAGAGTTTGGACTCCACCAATCCACAGTCAGACAGATTGTGTACAAACAGAGGAAATTCAAGACCATTGTTACCCTCCCCAGGAGTGGTCGACCAACAAAGATCACTCAAAGAGCAAGGTATGTAATTATGTAATAGTTGGCGAGGTCACAAAGGACCCCAGGGTAACTTCTAAGCAACTGAAGGCCTCTCTCACATTGGCTAATGTTAATGCTCATGAGTCCACCATCAGGAGAACACTGAACAACAATGGTGTGCATGGCAAGGTTGCAAGGAGAAAGCCACTGCTCTCCAAAAAGAACATTGCTGCTCGTCTGCAGTTTGCTAAAGATCACGTGGACAAGCCAGAAGGCTATTGGAAAAAATGTTTGGTGAACGGATGAGACCAAAATATAAATTTTTGGTTTAAATGAGAAGCATTATGTTTGGAGAAAGGAAAACACTGCATTCCAGCATAAGAACCTTGTCCCATTTATGAAACATGGTGGTGGTAGTATCATGGTTTGGGCCTGTTTTGCTGCATCTGGGCAGGACAGCTTGCCATCATTGATGGAACAATGAATTCTGAATTATACCAGCGAATTCTAAAGGAAAATGTCAGGACATCTGTCCATGAAGTGAATCTCAAGAGAAGGTGGGTCATGCAGCAAGACAACGACCCTTAGTGCACAAATCCATCCATCCATCCATTATCTCTAGCCGCTTTATCCTTCTACAGGGTCGCAGGCAAGCTGGAGCCTATCCCAGCTGACTATGGGCGAAAGGCAGGGTACACCCTGGACAAGTCGCCAGGTCATCACAGGGCTGACACATAGACACAGACAACCATTCACACTCACATTCACACCTACGGTCAGTTTAGAGTCACCAGTTAACCTAACCTGCATGTCTTTGGACTGTGGGGGAAACCGGAGCACCCGGAGGAAACCCACGCGGACACGGGGAGAACATGCAAACTCCACACAGAAAGGCCCTCGCCGGCCCCGGGGCTCGAACCCAGGACCTTCTTGCTGTGAGGCGACAGCGCTAACCACTACACCACCGTGCCGCCCTAGTGCACAAATCGTTCTACCAAATAATGTTTAAAGAAGAATAAAGTTAATGTTCAACCTTAATCCAATCAAAATGTTGTGGAAGGACCTGAAGCAAGCAGTTCATGTGAGGAAACCCACCAACATCCCAGAGTTGAAGCTGTTCTGTACAGAGGAATGGACTAAAATTCCTCCAAGTTGGTGTGCAGGACTGATCAAGTTACCAGAAATGTTTAGTTGCAGTTATTGCTTTCACAAGGGGGTCACACCAGATACTGAAAGCAAAGGTTCACATATTTTTGCCACTCACAGATATGTAATATTGGATCCTTTTCCTCAATAAATAAATGACCGAGTATAATATTTTTCTCTCATTTGTTTAACCGGGTTCTCTTTATCTACTTTTAGGACTTGTGCGAAAATCTGATGATGTTTTAGGTCATATTTATGCAGAAATATGGAAAATTCTAAAGGGTTCAAAAACTTTCAAGCACCACTGTACATACAGTACTCGTATTTGTTCTGGGGAAAAAATGTAATATATCCCTCCACCTAACTATCAAAAGAACATTTGAGAAACCTCTTTTAAAGGTTTGCAAGAAAGGTTCATGACAGCCACCTGAAATAACACTAAACATTGGAATTCTGTTCTACTTTTCTATTTCCAATCACATGCAGTGTAATTGAACCCCAAGACTCAATCCAATACTATAGCATCCATCATCAATCAATATTTTCATTCTCTCCAAAGGCTGATATCATTAATAACGTGTGACATGTCTGTGCTGATAATAAGCTGGAGAATCTGTGCTCTTATAGTGCAGTAGTGACACAGAAAAAAAAATATATGTTGTTGCAGACACATGTAGGAACATGTACGGGTAGCTTGTCTGTGTGTAACAGGTACAATCAAATGGATGAAGTAGGATTTGGCAGAATCATGATGAGATATCGCATTCAGAGATACGTAAGTAGGTGCTACAGAATTGTGGTACTTAACACATTAATGATCCAGTCTCAGTTACATATTTCAGATAGTTTAGAATGAACTCGACTCCCACTTTACAATATGGTTCTGTTTGTACAGAGTCTGGAATGCCATGGTGATAAAAATGTAAAAATGAAAAAGAGTTTCTGTAAGATCTGTGGCTCTTTTGCTGGTTGAACAGCAAAATTTATAAGATTGATTTGAGCAGGTGATGGGGCCACACACTCATGGGGATAAAGCTGAGGCTGGGATGAGAGATTTCTCAACTACCCTCTCTGACAAGCCTGAAATATGGTCTATCCTGGTTAACCAAAAGGAACACATACATTTTCTACATTAGAAGAGTTCCCATTATTTCTCCGTCACCCATGAAAATCAATTCTGAAATGATTGTGTTCAGGGGTGAGGAAAAATAGTTGATGCTTTTTTTTTTGGCTGGTCAAATGGATAGAAATTGTTTTCTTTTCCATTTTTCCCCCATTCCATTTTTCCAATAATACTCTGACTGACCTTTTGTAATAAGACTAATTTTGTACATCTCCGTCTATTCCTTACATTTGGGACTTTTGGTTATCTGAGATGTATCTGCTGTTTTTTCTCCTTTAATTCATGTCCCTCACTTCATATTGAAATAACTCAACTCAGCTCATGTGCAAAATCACTGACTGGAGTTCTGAAGGCAGCTCTGTTTAAGAGGTACAATGAAAAGGATCAGTTAACACACCAGGAGAAGAACATTTCAAAAACTATTTCTGCCTTCAAGTCCCATCAGTAATATTGTAATTACAAGGCAAACATACTTGAACATCACCACAATGTTATCATCATCATTACAACACAGGAACTTGTATTTTTCCAGAAGTCTCAACTTTCAGAGCTGGGGGGCATGTCAGTAACAAAGTCATGGCAGCCCTGAGTGTGAACATGACCTCTACCATTCCACTGTTGTCTTCTTAGCTGACAATTGTGCACAGCAAAATCCCCAGTGTTGAATTAACACCCAGAGTGTTTATATATGTCCAATTGGTCACAAATTAACTCGGAAAGTGTTAATTCAACACTGGGGAATTTGCTGTGTACCTTTGTTTTTCTACCATAAAACTATTTAACAGCTAGCTAGAGATCCAAAATGTTCTTAGCTAGCATTAATTAGTCAGCTAAATACCTAGCTAGCGAACAATATTGAGCAATTCAAAGAGTTTGTGGTTTATATACCAGCATTTTCTTTCTTTTTTTGTTTTCTTTAACTGTGCTTCTGATTTTTGGCAACGTGTTGCAAATCCATTTTGTTTCTTTTTGGTTAATTTCGGACTCTTCTTGCTTGGTTTTGACATCGGCTTTTTGCAATCGCCTGTAGCTAACCCACCTGCAAGCCCCCTCTTTCTTTCCACCTACTTGACTTCAGCAGTAGTGAGTGAGTTTCCACCATTTACTATGCTGTTGCCTTGTTTATGTGCTGGTTAGTCAAATTGCTTCCCTGCACTGTAGTCTGGGTGTGGTACCGCTGGTGTTTTGACTCCGTTTATGAGTGGTGTTAGGCTAAGGTGGCTTTGCACCTTACATTGGACTGTGTCTATCCATCTGTTTTTGGATCGTGACTATGGGTTTGGGTATTGGTTTTGTGGCCCGGGCTTTTACCCATGTTTTACACCTACTCGCCGGAGGAATTAAAAAGCCTTAGTGCGCGGCACCGCTTGGATTCCGTGGTACGTATTTAATCTGTGCCGCTCTATTGGAATCACGCGCCGCCCTCGGTATATTCACTGGTCTCCGCACTCTCCGACTGCTCATTATGCTTCGGAGTCTTCCATACCCATCATATGGACTCACAATCGGATTGCCAAGGTCAACAAGAACACTCATGGAGTTAATCAGTGTTCTTCGCTCACTTGGGAAACTGCAATGTTCTGTTGTCTCTGGATTGTCACCTGTGTTTCCTGCGAAGATTGGCCTTTTAAACTCCCGCTCCATCACCAACAAAGCATCACTCATTAATGACCTAATTATCCAAAACACCCTGGACATACTTCTGCTGGTGGAAACATGGCAACAGGCTGAGGACTATCTACATTTAAATATGTCTTCACCAGCTGGATACGCACACATACAGTATCAAAGCCACGTCTCACAGGGAAAGGTGGAGGTCTAGCTGCAGTTTTCCGATGTGGTTTGAAACTTAGAGATTGTTTTTCATGATGTTACATCCTGTGAATATCTGGCTTTGAAAACCTCCACTCCCACACTGATGCTGCTGCTCTTAATCTATCGACCTCCCAAATCAATGCCATCTCTTTTTCTGTCTGAACTGAATGAACTGCTAACTGTGGCCTCATCTGTCTGTACTGCTGTCATTCTTCTGGGTGACTTGAATATTCACGTTGATATTAGTTGCTCCCTTACTGATGAGCTCTTGACTGTCTTTGAATGTTTTGGTTTAACTCAGCATGTTGACTTTCCCACACATAATCATGGTCATATACTTGACTTGCTTTGCTCTACTGGTATAAAAATTGTATCTGTATCGGGTTCTGATGTAGGTTTTACTGACCACAAGTTGATTAAGTGTTGTCTCAGTGTGCCTTCTTCTAAATTTCCTCTGCGTTCTACTGTCTCTTTCCGTAATCTTTCTTCTATTGATGTGCATTCTTTTTCTGCCTCTCCTCTCTTCTTTTTGTAAATTTGCTGAGGTTTCCTCTCCTGATGATACAGTTTCTATTTACAAAAATACTATATCTAACACACTTAACACTTTCACTCCCCTTAAAACTAGACAAGTATCCGCAAATCGTGCCTCTCCTTGGTTCACCTCTGAGCTTAGGGCCATGAAGGCTAAGGGAAGGTGGCTAGAGCACCTTTATAAGAAAACTGGTCTTACCATTCATCTTTCACTCTTCTCTGAACACATCACAAAGTATAAGGATGCTCTTAATGCTGCCCAATCCTCCTACTATGCTAACATCATTAAGAGTGGAAACCATAGACCCAAAACTCTGTTTAATACAATACTGTAAATAAAAACTTCTCCAGCCTCCTTCCTCAACCACTCCCAGTTCCCCTGCTCAGTGTCAGGCTTTTTTGGATTTTTTCAAGGATAAAATTGACAGTATTTATCAACACTTTCATTCTGAAATTCATTCTTCTGTCTCGCAAGTAGCTCTTTCTCATAAAGCTGACTGCTGTCTCTCTGCTTTCTCTCCTGTTGATTCTTCTAAAGTATTGGAAATTATGACTAAGTCCTCCTCCTCCTCATGTCTGTTGGACCCTGCACCCACTGCACTTCTTAAATCCTATGTATCTGCTATCTCCCCTTATATTGCTCATATGATTAATCAGTGTTTTGCTTTAGGCACTGTTGCCATCTCCCTCAAAATTGCTTCTGTTACACCAATACTAAAGAAACCTGGTCTAGATTCTTTTACACTGTCCAATTACAGACCCATTTCAAATCTCCCTTTCTTAGCTAAAGTAATGGAGAGAGTTGTAGCCTCTCAGCGTCATACTTTCCTTGCTCGTAATGATCTCTATGAACCCTTTCAGTCAGGCTTTTGCAATCTGCACAGCACTGAATCTGCTCTCTTAAGAGTTGTTAATGACCTCCTGCTCTCAACTGATGCTGGTCATCTCAATGTCCTTGTTCTCTTGGACCTCACAGCTGCCTTTGACACTGTACATCATGAGATACTCATTTCCAGATTATCTTCTTTTGGTATTACTGGCTTAGCTTTAGCCTGGGCGGCACAGTGGTGTAGTGGTTAGCGCTGTCGCCTCACAGCAAGAAGGTCCGGGTTTGAGCCCCATGGCTGGCGAGGGCCTTTCTGTGCGGAGTTTGCATGTTCTCCCCGTGTCCGCATGGGTTTCCTTTGGGTGCTCCGTTTTCCCCCACAGTCCAAAGACATGCAGGTTAGGTTAACTGGTGACTCTAAATTGACTGTAGGTGTGAATGTGAGTGTGAATGGTTGTCTGTGTCTATGTGTCAGCCCTGTGATGACCTGGCGACTTGTCCAGGGTGTACCCCGCCTTTCGCCCGTAGTCAGCTGGGATAGGCTCCAGCTTGCTTGCGACCCTGTAGAACAGGATAAAGCGGCTACAGATAATGAGATGAGCTTTAGCCTGGTTTCAGTCATATCTAGCAAACAGGCAACAGTTTCTCTCTATTGGTGTTCATAAATCATCCACTGCTACTGTTGCTCAAGGTGTGCCTCAGGGTTCTGTCCTTGGTCCCCTTCTTTTTATATTATACGTTTCTCCTATAGGCCAGATTATTCGTAACCATAGCCTTAACTTTCATTGTTATGCTGATGACATTCAAATCTGCATCACTATCACCCCTTCCATAGCCTCTGTTCAGCTGCTAAGGACTTGCATCACTGACCTTAAGCAATGGTTGCATAAGAACTGCCTTAAACTTAATGCTAGCAAAACGGAGGTTCTATTAGTAGGTACCAAAAGATAGGTTCTGAACTTCTCCAGTTTTACTATTGATGTTGATGATGTGTCTATTAGTCCTTCCCAAGTTATAAAAAACCTTGGAGTTCTCTTTGACTCCACCCTTATGTTTGAACCCCATCTTAAACTAATTACTAAGAATGCTTTCTTTCACCTCCACAATATTGCACGTCTCTGCCCTTTTCTCTTGGAAACTGATGCCAAAATGTTGGTCAATGCGTTTATTTTTTCTCGTCTTGACTATTGCAATTCTCTCTTTTATGGTCTCCCTGCCACATTGCTCAATCGTCTGCAGTGCATCCAAAACTCAGCAGCAAGAGTCCTCACACTCACCAAGCGCACTGCTCATATTACTCCTGCTTTACAGCAACTGCATTGGTTGCCAGTTATTTCTTGGATCAAATACAAAATCTTACTTTTAACCAGTTAAGCTCTTCATGGTTTCGCCCCTTCCTATCTCTGTGAGCTAATTCATTTGTACTGTCCCTCCCGCTCCCTCAGATCTTCTGTCTGTGGACTTCTGACTGTTCCACGTTTTAAACTGGCATCTATGGGTGGCAGATCTTTCAGTGTTGCTGCTCCTAAACTTTGGAACTTGTTACCACAATTGCTTCATGACTGTTCCACTCTCTCTTCCTTCAAAGCTAACTTGAAAACTTTTCTCTTTACCTCACACTACTCTTCCTAGTGTGGCTTTTTTTTGGTAACTCCTCTGTAAAGCGTCCTTGGGTTTGTGAAAGGTGCTATATAAATTGAACTTATTATTATTATTATTATTATTATTATGGACCTAGATAGCTTTCTTACTAACTACTAACAGAAAACAAACAGTGCTCTTTTTTATTTTATTGCTAACACCACATTATTCAGGGTACTAGCGTATTTCAATAATCAGCAAGCCACATATACCAAAAAGTTGTTTGTTAACCTAGTTGCTAGCTAGCTATTAAAATAGTTTGTGGTTAATGTGCCTTATTGAGATAGGCAGCGTTCTTAGCATTGCTAATTTAAGAATTAATTAGCATCACTTTTTGCTAACATTATATAAAATCCTACTCCTTTAACTATGCATCAAAGTTAAAAGCAGTTTACATCCCAGTACAAAGTCTGCCATACAGCCAAGCTAGCAAAAACACTCCTTATGACTCAAACACTCACTAGCTAAAGATAATTACAACTAAGAATAACTTTCAGCAGATTGGAACATGAACGGTAACTTATGCTGAAGTTATGCATTTTTGCCACTTAATCATTTGCATTCAAAGGCTGTAAGGATGATGGCGGGTTGTTGAATATTAATTGCTGCCGGGATTAAGTTAAGCTCTATAGCCATCTCATCTGAGTGGCACTGGCCGATGTCACATATTCCAAAAGCCTATAGCATCTCCTGCTGAATAAGGGATTTTAATTAGTAAAGGAAACTGCAGCCTAAAATGACCAATCCTTAGGCCTACAGTGGTGCTTGAAAGTTTGTGAACCCTTTAGAATTTTCTATATTTCTACATATGACCTAAAACATCATCAGATTTTTGCACAAGTCCTAAAAGTAGATAAAGAGAACCCAGTTAAACAAATGAGACAAAAATATTATACTTGGTCATTTATTTATTGAGGAAAATGATCCAATATTACATATCTGTGAGTGGCAAAAGTATGTGAACCTCTAGGATTAGCAGTTAATTTGAAGGTGAAATTAGAGTCAGGTGTTTTCAATCAATGGAATGACAATCAGGTGTGAGTGGGCACCCTGTTTTATTTAAAGAACAGGGATCTATCAAAGTCTGATCTTCACAACACATGTTTGTGGAAGTGTATCATGGCATGAACAAAGGAGATTTCTGAGGACCTCAGAAAAAGCGTTGTTGATGCTCATCAGGCTGGAAAAGGTTACAAAACCATCTCTAAAGAGTTTGGACTCCACCAATCCACAGTCAGACAGACTGTGTACAAACGGATGAAATTCAAGACCATTGTTACCCTCCCCAGGAGTAGTCGACCAACAAAGATCACTCAAAGAGCAAGGCATGTAATAGTCGGCGAGGTCACAAAGGACCCCAGGGTAACTTCTAAGCAACTGAAGGCTTCTCTCACATTGGCTAATGTTCATGAGTCCACCATCAGGAGACCACTGAACAACAATGGTGTGCATGGCAGGGTTGCAAGGAGAAAGCCACTGCTCTCCAAAAAGAACATTGCTACTCATCTGCAGTTTGTTAAAGATCATGTGGACAAGCTAGAAGGCTATTGGAAAAATGTTTTTGGATGGATGAGACGAAAATAGAACTTTCTGGTTTAAATGAGAACCCTTATGTTTGGAGAAAGGAAAACACTGCATTCCACCATAAGAACCTTATCCCATCTGTGAAACATGGTGGTGGTAGTTTCATGGTTTGGGCCTGTTTTGCTGCATCTGGGCCAGGACAGCTTGCCCTCATTGATGGAACAATGAATTCTGAATTATACCAGTGAATTCTAAAGGAAAATGTCAGGACATCTGTCCTTGAACTGAATCTCAAGAGAAGGTGGGTCATGCAGCAAGACAATGACCCTAAGCACACAAGTCATTCTACCAAAGAATGGTTAAAGAAGAATAAAGTTAATGTTTTGGAATGGCCAAGTCAAAGTCCTGACTTTAATCCAATCAAAATGTTGTGAAAGGACCTGAAGCGATCAGTCCATATGAGGAAACCCACCAACATCCCAGAATTGAAGCTGTTTTGTACAGAGGAATGGGCTAAAATTCCTCCAAGCCGGTGTGCAGGACCGATCAACAGTTACCGGAAACGTTTATTTGCAGTTATTGCTACACAAGGAGGTCACACCAGATACTGAAAGCAAAGGTTCACATACTTTTGCCACTCACAGATATGTACTATTGGATCATTTTCCTCAATAAATAAATGACCAAGTATAATATTTTTGTCTCATTTGTTTACCTAGGTTCTCTTTATCTACTTTTAGGACTTGTGTGAAAATCTGATGATGTTTTAGGTCATATTTATGCAGAAATATAGAAAATTCTAAAGGGTTCACAAACTTTCAAGCACCACTGTAAGTCCTTCAAGCAAAGAGCTTCTACTTGACACCTGAGAACATTTTTCTACAAATCATATAGCTAAGAAGTGAATCATATGGAAGGGGATGAGGCAGTGAATAAAAAATGAACTCTGTTATGGCTTAGAGCAAGTTCACGTCAGGTGGTACATAAAATACGTTCATCAGACTGTGCTTTAGCGTGCTGTGTATCACTTGGCTGAACCACACAGAAGGATTCTCACTATAGTGCAGGCTTGTAGTATTCAAGTCCAGGACTCAGACTCAAGTCCAACTCGTGCCCTAATTTTAAGGACTCGTGACTTGACTTGGACTTGAGCACTGAGGACTCGGACTCAGACTTGGACTCATGCATTAACTGCATTCGGACTCGTAAATTGCAGACAAGGACTCAGATTTTTTTCATTATTTTTGTTACATGCCATAATGTCATAAGATATTTATATTTATATCTACATTCATTTTTATACAAATTTCATGCAAGAGAATGCACATTCACCTGTTCATACGTCATGTTCAGGAACAAACTAATGTTAATGACACTAAAATGCCTGGAGAGAAGCCCCTAGGATTGTATGCTTTGCTTATACAGACTTCTCGTGCAGTGGGAAAAAAATGCACTACTATGTGTTCCATATGTGGAAGAACTATTGAGGAGACAACAGGGACAACCTCGACCTTCAACTGTCATTTGGCAAGACTACACTCAGAGAAATAAGTGACACGCAATGTTCATTGCTCTGTTGATAGCGGGGTTTGCTTGCTGACCGATGAACTTGGATCACTAGTGAACTCGACTCGGCTCAATAGTGGACTCGACTCAGATTCGACTTTAAATTTTCTTTAATAACTTGGACTTGACTTGGACTTGACCACTGGGGACTCGAGACTGGACTCGGACTCAAGGTTTAGTGACTCGACTACAACACTGCTATAATGTCTCTCACACAAATTATAGACAATGATTAGTTTGTTTATTTTTAAACAATAATTATTAAAAAAATATTTGTGGATGCTCATGCATGGTTACCCTGAAGATCTGCACTTCTTAAAAACAGTTTATGCCCAACACTCACCCTTGCATCAGTGGATAATCTCACCTGGTTATTGTAGATGGTACTACTTTACAATAAGGTTACCCTTATGAAGGATTTATAAATGGTTTATAATTAGGTTATCAATTAGGTTGTAAACACAAATTATTAATAAACCATTATAAACAAGTTGTAATAGTTTTCAGACATCAGTGCAGGCTCATTATTTGGCAAGTTCAAGCATATTTTATCGATAGTCTGTACAATCTCATACCTTGCTAGTTGCTGAGCTTACTTTATCTTGTCACTATCCATCAACATGTTAAACTGTCAGCTTCATCAGTTATTTGTTAAGATGCTACAACCATTTAACCACAAAAAGAATTATGGTTGGCTGGCAGGGTTCTTTCTTAGGTGAATTTGATCTATTGATGAATTACTAACATGTATACCTGGCAAAAGGGAGCCTTATTTTAAAGTGTAAAACACATCAACATCTACTGATGAGTTATTTATAACCATTGAAAGAGTGCCTTATTGTAAAGTGTAAGACATAATTTATTATTGAGTTATTAACGTTCACACAAACTATAAACAATTTGTTTGATGTTAGCTCTCGGTTGAGCTAAGAGCGAAGTTAGTTAGTGTACATTACCATGAAGAGGCCCATTACATTGAAAGATGGCACAGCCAAGTAATAGGAGTAGGATTTCACTTCAAAAAGACCAATCACAGCTATCATATTATTGGGATAGCTATGTTGGTTTCATTGAGTCCTGCCTTGAAAGATGGCTGAGCCAATGAATACAAGTGTGTAGCCCCGCCCCATGCATAGCCTTGCCCCACGAGTGTGTAGCCTTGGCTGCTGGATGTACTTATAAACAGCTCCCGCCAAAGCAGGATTCATGTGTGTAGGAATTGACTACTCAGCCTGAGCAGTAAGGCCTGCCTAAAGTCAGTGGATTGACAGCTTGGCTATTCAAGAAATAGCAAAAACAATCCTCTTGTTAAGTCTGACATCAATTGCCCTTTCTGGGGCCAAACTCCCCTTCAGTGTTGCCAACATATAGTATAACACCAGAATTGTGCTTGCAAACAATCACTGACAACCATGGTCCCACCCCTTAACCACTCACTGATAACCATGGTTCCCTGCGACCAATCACTGATCACCACTGTTTGTCTTACCCTCTCCATCTCGTCTTTTTGCTCTTCATTTTAAACTTTCTTTTTGGAAATACTAAAATAAGTAAATGCTTTCCTTCATGGCAATTGCATAGGTTTTTGGACTCAGATCTATTCAAACAATGAGGGACACAGCGCTGTGGCATGTTGATGAGATGAGACTTGGCATCAGAAAGACAGTCTTTACATCACATCTTAAGTGGATAGGAAAAAAGCAGAAGGGCAAAAGGGATGCCATGTCCATGTGTGGGCATGTGTGATAACTGTGCATCTGGCAGATGGTTGGTTATTGAGTTCGCTCCCTTTTGTCAGTTATAAATGTAAGTAACTCATTAATAAATACTGATGTGTTTTAGGGAGGCACGGTAGTGTAGTAGTTAGCACTGTCACCTCACAGCAAGAAGTCAAGTCAAGTTTATTTGTATAGCGCTTTTAACAATATACATTGTCGCAAAGCAGTTTTACAGAATTTGAACGACTTAAAACACGAGATGATTTTATCCCTAATCTGTCCCCAATGAGCAAGCCTGTGGCGACGGTGGAAAGGAAAAACTCCCTCAGACAACATGAGGAAGAAACCTCGAGAGGAACCAGACACAAAAGGGGACCCATCCTCATTTGGGCAACAACAGACAGCATGATTAACATTAACAGTTTTAACATGAAGTCAGTTTCGTTGATGTTATAAACTCTTAATTGATGGAAACTTGAGTGCAAAACTGTTCATGATAACTGCAGTCCTAAAGTTAGCAAGTCAACTGTAGTCCTCAGCCATAAAAGCATGACTGTAAGAGTCAAGTGCGACTTTCAACTGTCCTCATGGGGCTGTCCTCCACAGGAGCGATGCGATGAGACTCCAACCAGACACAGGGCACCAGGATGGACCAGGCAGGTCCGAGGAGCAGAAGAGGTCAGCATCTTGATACCAGGACCAACATGTAACTCAGAGGGACAGATTTGGGAGGGGGGGGGGGAGAGAAAACACAGGTTGTTAGGTATGCCCAATGTCACCTGAATAAGTAGGAACAGTATACATATTGCACTGAGTACAAGCAGGGACTCCGGCAACTAACTATGACAGCATAACTAAAAGGGAAGAGCCAGAAGGTAACACAGGCATGAGGGAGCCCCGGGACATAAAGCAGCAGCCACTACACCGTCAACAAACTCGAGTGAGCAAGCGAGTGGGGACTGACAGCATCCATATATCTCAGCTTACCAAAACACTATGTCTGAGGACCCTCTAGATCTACACCTTTACCTCATAAACACCATTAACAAAAGGCTTGACTAAACCAGGGGCGATTTCTCAGAGACAACAAAGGAAGCCGAGCTTCCCCTAAAATTCTCTCCCCAAACTGCGGCGTCGACGACGTTGAATTCTCATTAAAACAATAACTTGCATAACATAATATATGCCCAAGATTGTATTTATGTTCATAACTATCCTGTAACTTATTTGAGTGATGTCTGATGAACTTGCAGTTCGCTACAAGAATCACCTTTGCTGCCAGGCTGTAACCTTTCTTATTTCAATGGGCTCTATGGACTGGCAGCAGTGTTGCCAGATTGGGCGGTTTTAAGTGCATTTTGGCGGGTTTTGAATATATTTTGGGATGGAAAACGTCAGCAGTATCTGGCAACACTGACTGACTGGCAGCCGGGTATCCGTTGCAGTCTACGAGACGGCTCTGAACAGCCAATTTCGGCTAGTTGTTATTGGTTAAAATCAACAAAATCGTCACTTCCAGGGAAGCCGGGCTTCTCTGGGACTAAACGAGACAGTGGGAGGGACAAGAAGCCGGGCTGATAAAGGATTATTGGAGGTAGTGTTTGAAAGACATGAGGAGGGCGGTACTTTGGCGAGGAACATGGAAGTATGATCAGTCAGTCCCTAGCGGATGTCGAGAAAGTGTAATCGTGTGCCAAAGTGCTATCCGAATTTCTTTTCATATAAACGGTTCTTCTCATTGATGTCTCTGTACATTACTCTGTAAATAAATGTAAATATTACTCATTGTGCCCTGTTAACTTTCATCCATTCTATCAGTTTGATCATTCGTGAATTCACTCATTTATTTCATTTGTAGTTCAATCTGGTTGTAGGCTAGCTTGAGCCTTATTGGGATCTGCAGTGCTAGCTGCTAACAGAAATTGGTAAAGTCTCTGGAAAGCACAACCAGCTGGCATGACAGGGTCACAGACCATTTTCTGGAAAAGGAGCGGAGGGCAGAATTTGTGTATAAATAGTGTTCATGTTCATGAATCTGAAGTGTGTATATTGTTCAGTAATGTTAAGAGAATGGTGGGCTCTGTGTTATAGGTTATACCTGGGTATAATATTCAAGGTTCTGTGTGTTGCATAGCCTACCTGGTTATGAATTTCCAGACTGTGTTGCAGAAGATGTTCAAGGATGTGTTGCACAGCTGGGTGTTGTGTTAAAGACTCTGTGTTGCATATCAGGGTATGATGTTCAAGGCTCTTCGTTGAATAGCCAGTGATTTTTGGATGTTTGATATTTTTGATTAAGGATATGAGGCACTAGCCTGGCAAGCCAGACTATAACATGAAATGTACAAGCAAAAATACTTACTGCCACTAGGTAGGGTTGTCTAGTTCACTATGCTAATGGGGCACACCTTTCTATGCTTTGATATCCGGCCTACAGGTTTTACGATGAATGCGTAAAATGGGCTTCCCCTGTTTTAAAAACCAGCAGCCGCCACTGGACTAAACAGATACGTTTTCAGCCGAGACTTAAACACTGAGACTGTGTCTGATTCCCAAACATTACTTGGAAGGCTGTTCCATAACTGTGGGGCTTTGTAAGAAAAGGCTCTGCCCCCTGATGTAGCCTTCAATATATGAGGTACCAGCAGATAGCCTGCACCTTTTGATCTAAGTAGGCGAGGTGGGTCATAGAGGACCAGAAGTTCACTCAGGTACTGTGGTGCGAGACCATTCAGTGCTTTAAAGGTCAATAGTAGTGTTTTATAATCAATACGAAATTTGATTGGGAGCCAGTGCAGTGTGGATAAGACGGGGGTGATGTGGTCATATTTTCTAGTTCTAGTAAGGACTCTTGCTGCTGCATTTTGAACTCACTGGATCTTGTTTATGCACTTATTGGAACATCCAGACAGTAAGGCATTACAATAATCCAACCTGGAGGTAACGAAAGCATGAACTAGTTTTTCCGCGTCATGTAGTGACATTAAATTTCTTATCTTTGCAATATTTCTGAGATGAAAGAAAGCTATCCAGGTGATGTTTTCAATGTGAGTTTCGAATGAAAGACTGGGGTCAATAATCACTCCGAGGTCTTTTACTGCTGCACGTGAAGAAACAGAAAGGCCATCCAGAGTTACTGTGTAATCAGAAAACCTACTTCTAGCTGCATGTGGTCCTAGTACAAGTAATTCAGTCTTGTCAGAGTTAAGCAGAAGGAATTTAATAAGCATCCGGTGTCTAATGTCCTTTACACATCCCTCAATTCTATTAAGCTGGTGTCTCTCATCAGGTTTTGCAGAAACATACAGCTGTGTGACATCAGCATAACAGTGGAAACTAATACAATGTTTACGAATAATATCACCCAGAGGTAACATATATAAAGAAAAAAAAAACAGTGGACCCAAGACAGAACCTTGTGGAACACCAAACTTTACCTCAGTACGTCTAGAAATGTCACCATTTATATCAACATACTGATAGCGATCAGTTAAATAAGAGCTGAGCCAGGAGAGGGCTTTTCCCTTAACTCCCACAACATTTTCTAGTCTATCCAGAAGAATGGAATAATCAATGGTATCAAATGCTGCACTAAGGTCAAGCAACACAAGCAGCGAGACACAGCCCTGATCAGAAGCCAACAGTAGGTCATTTACTACTTTAACCAAAGCTGTCTCTGTGCTATGATGAGGTCTAAATCCTGACTGATACATTTCATGGATGTTATCCCTATGTAAATATGAGCATAACTGCTGTGCCACAGCTTTTTCAAGGATCTTGGAGATAAAGGGGAGGTTTGATATTGGCCGATAATTGGACAGCTGACAGGGATCAAGGTCAGGTTTTTTAATCAGGGGTTTGATAACTGCTAGTTTAAAGGATTTGGGTACATAGCCAATCGTAAGAGAAGAATTTATTATTTTTAGAAGCGGTTCAATTACTTCAGGTATTATCTGTTTGAATAGACGTGTAGGTAAGGGATCTTGTACACAAGTTGAGGCTTTTGATGCCGAGATTAATGAAAGTAATTCAGTTTCTTTTAGGGGAGCAAAACTTCTAACTCAGAGGTGGGCAAACTACGGCCCGTGGGCCACATCCGGCCCGTTGGTGTTTTTAATCCGGCCTGCGGAAGACAATCATATAAACACGATTGAGCAGATCTATAAACTATAAGCGTCAGTGTTATCACGTAGACAGGAGTTCTAGAGATCCATCTTTCCAGTCAGTCGTATTCACGCGAGATTACATTTGCAGAGTGGTGCAGCGCGTGCCATGGAAGTCATTCTGGCGCCCGTGCCACTGATGATCTCGAGAACACAGGATAAAACTTTACAATGAGTGGTCCTAAAAAAAGAAAAGTGGACAGTGAGTGCAGGGTGTTCAATAAAGAATGGACAACTAAATATTTTTTTGCTGAAGTTCGATCAAAGGCTGTATGCCTTATTTGCAAAGAAACCGTTGCAGTTTTAAAGGAATATAACATCAAACAGCACTTTTCCTCCAAGCATGCTAATTATGCTAACAACCAGTCAGCGCAAGCATGGACGAATACAGCTCAGCGGTTGCTGAGTGAATGTGAGTATTAACACTTTCTCTTTTTAAAACTATGTTGGAGCTGTAATAAGATGGTAGTCACATGTTTACAGACATAATATAAAAAGTAGAACTCTTAGTAATTTTGGTTGTCGTAGGTGGCTGCTGTAGTGCTGGTGTTTGTTTTTATGTGTATATATTTATGTGCCAATCTATTGAACTGCAAGCATTTTTCTGCTCTGCCTTTGTTGACTGAGAACTAAAATAAATGTCAATCTGATCTGCATTTGGGTCTCTGTCAGTGAAGGCCTTACAATAACACTAAAGCTTTTCCGGTTTATGTTCGATATGTATGAATTTGGTGTTGGCCCGGCCCGCCTGGCAAATTTCAAAAGTCAATGTGGCCCCTGAGCCAAAAAGTTTGCCCACCCCTGTTCTAACTGATGATCTGATACAGTTATATTGTTAACTACAGGGTCACTTACATTGTCTGACCTTAAATTAGTAGTTTGAATTTTGTCGGATATTCTCAATTTTGTCATTAAAAAAATTCATGAAATCATTGCTACTACATACTACAGGTATGCATGCGTCTATAGTGGACTTATTCCTGGTTAATTTTGCTACAGTATTAAATAGGAATCTAGGATTATTTTTGTTATCTTCTATTAGGGAGGAGAAATATGTTGATCTCGCAGCACTAAGAGCTTTTCTATACTTCAGGAAGCTCTCCTTCCACGCTAATTTGAACACTACCAATTTTGTTTGACGCCATTTACGTTCCAGTTTCCGAGTGGTCTGTTTTAATGTGCGAGTGTCATCATTATACCAGGGTGCTAATTTTTTGTCTCTGACTATTTTCCTTTTAAGAGGAGCTACATTATCTAAGGTATGGCGGAATGTTGACTCTAAGCATTCAGTTGCCTGATCAAGTTCTGCAGGAGCTGACAGTGACCCAATCAAAGTTGATAACTCTGAGAAATCATTTATAAAGCTCTGTGCAGTAGTTGACATGAATGTACGTTTAATACAGTAGCGTGGTGAGGTGCATATATTATTACTCAGACATAGTTTGAATGAGATGAGATAATGATCTGAGATAACTTCAGACTGTGGAAGTGTGACTATATTTTCTATGTTTAACCCGAATGTTAGTATTAGCTCGAGGGTGTGACCACCATTGTGGGTCGGTCCTATGACACTCTGATTAATCCCTACTGAATCTAAAATGGACACACACGCTGTTTTCAAAGGGTCTTCTGGGTTATCGAAGTGAATATTAAAATCTCTGGACAACTAAAGCTTTGTGTAAGGAAATAATCAGGTCTGAGAGAAAATCTAAAAATTCAGAAAGAAACTCAGAATATGGCCCTGGGGGCCGGTAAATAATAAGCAATGGAATTAACTGGGTAGGCTTATTTTTTGAGGCTACATACAGTACATTATATGAGTATGAAAAACTTCAAATGTATTCAATTTATAACCAGGTTTGTGTTACACCTAGATAATCATTATAAATAACCGCAACGCCTCCTCCTCTGCCAGTTAGACGAGGCTGGTGTATATAACTGTATCCAGGAGGACTCGCTTCATTTAATGCTATATATTCATTTGGCTTAATCCATGTTTCAGTTAAACAAAGTACATTAAACTCCTGATCAGTAGTGAGTTCATTAACCATTAGCACTTTAGATGTAAGAGATCTCATATTTAATAGCCCCACCTTTAGATCAAAGGTGCTGGCAGCAGCTGTACAGTCAGTATGATCTAATTTTATATTGATTAGGTTACTGGAACAAACTCTCTGAATATTTCTACCTTTTTGTTGAGCTCGGGGAACAGACACAGTCTCGATGTAGTGGACCCTGAGTGACGACTCTGTGCAGCTAGGAGACAGTCAGTTTAGCCCGTTTGTCTGCTCCCTGGCCTTGGCTCTGGATTGTCAGAAATTAACTAGGCCTGTTCTGAGACTATGACCTATGCTGCAGAAAATGAGAGCAGCACCTTCCTGAGTGGGATGGATACCGTCCCGCCCTAACAGGCCAGCAGTGCCCTCAAAATTAGCCCAATTATCTATAAAGCCCACACTGTTTTCAGAGCACCACCTGGACAGCCAGCAGTTCAGTGATCATAACCTGCTGTAAGCTATATCGCCACGCCGCATTGGGATGGGGCCAGAGCATACTACAGCATCGGACATTGCCTTCGCTAATTTAAACACCTCTACAAAGTTACTCTTAGTAACCTCAGACTGACGAAGGCGTATATCATTAGCTCCTGCATAGATAACTATCTTTGAGAACCTGTGCTTGCCTAGGACCCTAAGATTACCTGCTATGTCCGGCACCCTGGCTCCCGGTATACACCTGACTAAAGCTGCTGGTGCCCCAAAGGCTGAGCTAATTTCACATGCCGTATGATAGAGTCCCCTTTAACCAGAGCTCCTTCAGGTTTCTCAGCGGGTGCATCACTAAGGAGAGCAAACCTGTTCGACACGTGACGTGGAGAGGAGTGGTGCTCCCGTGGGTGAGCCTCAGCGGTAGTTTTGGCTCTACACTTATGCCGCCGAGCTGTCACCCATTCGCCCCGCTGTAAGGGCTCTAATGCCAGAGTTGGGGGATTACTAACTCCACCTAGGGCATCCAGATTTCCTCTACAGAAACTACACTGTTCTCACACTCACTGACCTTCTCTAAAGCCTAGACACACACTTCTAGCACTGTAATCTTCTCCGTCAGAGAGCTAACTAATCTGCACTTATCAGAAATAAAGCTATTGCTAGCGACAGAGGAAGAATGACTAAACATCCTGCACTCAGCACACTGAACAGGCTGAAGGTGTGCCATGATGAAAAGATTCACGTACCCTTAATCAAAGATCTATTGCTATTAAGGCAGATCCGATGTGGATGGCCTCTGCTTGTGGTCTTAACGCAGGAGGAGAAAAAAAAGAAAGCTTCTGGTCTCAGCGTTCTTCCGAAAAAAGAAAAGGAAAAAAAAAACAGAAAAAGTGAAAGTGGAAAGTACAAAAAGGAAAGTGACAGTACAATAAAAAAAATAAAAATTAAAAAAAGAAGGTTCTGGGTTCTGAGTTCGAGCCCAGTGGCTAATGGGGGCCTTTCTGTGTGGAGTTTGCATGTTCTCCCTGTGTCTGCGTTGGTTTCCTCCAGGTGCTCCGGTTTACCCCACAGGTTAGGTTAATTGGTGGCTCTAAATTGACTGTAGGTGTGAATGTGAGTGTAAATAGTTGTGTGTCTCTATGTGTCAGCCCTGCGATGACCTGGACAACAGCTAATTCAACAACAGATACCATAGATAGTTTGGGCAAGCCACAGATATCAGAAAGTAGGAATAAAAATGGGTGAGCAGTACACAGTCAAGGAAGTTTACCAACTGTGCCACATCTGGAATGCTGTCTTAAAGAAGATACCAACCAACAATATGCAACTTTAATATCCAGTGTGCATAACAACCTGATAGCATACATCATATCAACACCTGTGATAATGAGAACGGCTGCAGATACCATGCTGAAAATGTCATGGCAAACAATATTGGCAAAGATATGCTGATGGTGGTTAAATGCTATATCCATCCATCCATCCATCCATCCATCCATCCATATCTCACACACACACACACACACACACACACACTGCATTCCAGTCTTATTAGCACCCCTTGAAATGATAGTGAACACAATGTAACTGAGGAATGTTTCCCATTTAAATTGTACATTTTGAGTTGATTGGAGTGTGTAGGAGCTTTCGAGCTGTAATCCATGACTTCCTGATTAACTGGGGGACAAATATGAGGTGAGACAGAGGCCAGATTCCCTTAGCCATCCATCAACATGGGAAAGATAAGAGAACACACAAACCAAATGAGGGAGAAGTGTGTTGACGTTCATAAGTCAGAAAATGGTTATATAAGCAATTTTGATAATTTTTCTAAAAACTTGTATGAAAATGTCCATTTCTACTGTTAAGGCAATAATAATAATAATAATAAAATGGACATCAACTGGAACTGTTACAAACTTGTCTGGATGATGACCCGTTTATTTTGCCCCCACACACAGTGAGGAGGGTAAGAGAGGCAAAAAAAAAAAAAAATCCCCAAGAGTCACTGTTGGTGAATTACAAGAAAAAGTAAAATCTCGGGGATTCCAGGTCTCCAAAATCACCAACAGATGCCACCTCCATACCCACAGATTATTTGGAAAGTGCCAGAAAAAAAGCCTTTTCTGTCAGTCAACTACAAATGTAAGTGCCTGAAGTTTGTGAAACGCTACTACAACTTACGACTGGAATTGTGTTCTTTGGTCTGATGTAGCAAAAATGGAGCTTTATGGCAATAAACACTCAAGGTGGGTTTTGTGTAAAAAGAAGGATGGCTGTCATGAAAAGAACCCGATCCCAACTGTACAATATGGTGGAAGTTCTGTGATGTTTTGGGGCTGTTTTTCCTCCAAAGTCCCTGGAAACCTTGTTAGGGTACATGGCATCATGGACTCCATGAAACACCAAGACATTTTAAATCAGAGTCTGGCTGCCTTTGGCAAGAAACTAAAACTGGGTCGTCACTGGATCTTCCAGCAGGACAATGATCCGAAGCATATGTCCAAACCAACACAAAAATGGTTCACTGACCACAGAATCAAGCTTCTGCCCTGGCCATCTCAGTCCCCTGACCTGAACCCCATTGAAAACCTGTGGGCTGAGCTGAAGAGAAGAGAGCACAAGAGAGGGCCGAGGATCCTGGATGATGTGGAGAGATTGTGTAAAGAGGAATGGTCTCAGATGCCCTGCTCTGTATCTCCAACCTTATAAAATATTATAGGAGAAGACTCCGTGCTGTTTTACTGGCAAAGGGAGGTTGTACAGGGGTGCCAATAATAGTGGCACATGTTTTTGTTGAAAATCATTATTTTATGATGAGTGATATGTTTTTCTCAGAATAAGTTTATTTCAATTAAAGGTTGGGTTTTTCAAATTATTTCAGTGAGAGGTGAAGCTACTTCACCAAATGGAAGATTTTTTTCCTCACCCTTTTTACGAATCCAATAATTGTTGAGGGCACTGTATACATAATCAAGCTATATATATATATATATATATATACACACACACACACACACACACACACACACACAGTGGTGATTGAAAGTTTGTGAACCCTTTAGAATTTTCTATATTTCTGCATAAATATGACCGAAAACATAATCAGATTTTCACACAAGTCCTAAAAGTAGATAAAGAGAACCGAGTTAAACAAATGAGACAAAAATATTATACTTCCTCTTTTATTTATTGAGGAAAATGATCCAATATTACATATCTGTGAATGGCAAAAGTATGTGAACCTCTAGGATTAGCAGTTAATTTGAAGGTGAAATTAGAGTCAGGTGTTTTCAATCAATGGGATGACAATCAGGTGTGAGTGGGCACCCTGTTTTATTTAAAGAACAGGGATCTATCAAAGTCTGATCTTCACAACACATGTTTGTGGAAGTGTATCATGGCACAAACAAAGGAGATTTCTGAGGACCTCAGAAAAAGCGTTATTGATGCTCATCAGGCTGGAAAAGGTTACAAAACCATCTCTAAAGAGTTTGGATTCCACCAATCCACAGTCAGACAGGTTGTGTACAAATGGAGGAAATTCAAGACCATCGTTACCCTCCCCAGGAGTGGTCGACCAACAAAGATCACTCCAAGAGCAAGGCATGTAATAGTTGGTGAAGTCACAAAGGGCCCCAGAGTAACTTCTAAGCAACTGAAGGCCTCTATCACATTGGCTAATGTTAATGTTCATGAGTCCACCATCAGGAGAACACAGAACAACAATGATGTGCATGGCAGAGTTGCAAGGAGAAAGCCACTGCTCTCCAAAAAGAACATTGCTGCTCATCTACAGTTTGCTAAAGATCATGTGGACAAGCCAGAAGGCTGTTGGAAATATGTTTTGTGGATGGATGAGACCAAAATAGAACTTTTTGATTTAAATGAGAAGCATTATGTTTGGAGAACGGAAAGCACTGCATTCCAGCATAAGAACCTTATCCCATCTGTGAAACATGGTGGTGGTAGTATCATGGTTTGGGCCTGTTTTGCTGCATTTGGACCAGGACAGCTTGCCATCATTGATGGAACAATGAATTCTGAATTATACCAGCGAATTCTAAAGGAAAATGCCAGGAAATCCATCCATGAACTGAATCTCAAGAGAAGGTGGGTCATACAGCAAGACAACGACCCTAAGCACACAAGTCGTTCTACCAAAGAATGGTTAAAGAAGAATAAAGTTAATGTTTTGGAATGGCCAAGTCAAAGTCCTGACCTTAATCCAATCAAAATGTTGTGGAAGGACCTGAAGCAAGCAGTTCATGTGAGGAAACCCACCAACATCCCAGAGTTGAAGCTGTTCTGTACAGAGGAACGGGCTAAAATTCCTCCAAGCTGGTGTGCAGGACTGATCAACAGTTACCGGAAACGTTTAGTTGCAGTTATTGCTGCACAAGGGGGTCACACCAGATACTGAAAGCAAAGGTTCACATACTTTTGCCATCACAGATATGTAATATTGGATCATTTTCCTCAATAAATAAATGACCAAGTATAATATATTTTGTCTCATTTGTTTAACTGGGTTCTCTTTATCTACTTTTAGGACTTGTGTGAAAATCTGATGATGTTTTAGGTCATATTTAGGCAGAAATATAGAAAATTCTGAAGGGTTCACAAACTTTCAAGCACCACTGTGTGTGTGTGTGTGTATATATATATATATATATATATATATATATATATATATATAAAAACATTTAACCATATTTATAAATATATTAAATATATTGCATATTTATAAAGTGTTCACAATCTAATTAATATACTAAACAATTAATAAACCCTTTATAATGGTAGTCATATTTGGTACTTTTGTAGACTTGTACCCAAGAACTGCTGCTTGTTCAAAATCCAAGGCTCTTGTTCAAAATATGGTCATAATCCTTCAAGTACTGTACTTTTGGACTCATTTACACCTGTATATGATAATGATTTATAAGCTTGCTATGGGGCATCACCCAGAAGAGGATGGATTCCCTTTTGAGTCTGCTTATTCTCAAGATTTTGTCCTCGTGTTGTCTCACGGAGCTTTTCCCTTGACAGTATTTCCTCTGGCCTGCTCATTAGGGAACTGTGCCCAGATATCTCTAAAGCTGCTATGTGACAATGACTATCGTCTATTGAAGTGATACTAAAATACTAGAAATGTGATTTGACCTGTACATAAATCTGTTTGTGAGCAACAGTTGTGAACATACACTTGTGGAGTGCATGTGTCACTGTTTGTCCTCACGTGATGCATCTAAAGAGTCTCCTTATGTGTTCAGAGTCATAGTCAAGCTGCAAGGTGTGTGTGTGTGTGTGTGTGTGCACGCGCGCATGTGTGTGTGTAAATTAAAATGCCAACTCCACATCTGTTTGAGTGCTTCGGCACCATAGCTCATTCTAGATATGTTCATCTGTTAAAGTGGCACAGAGTGACATCCTCAAGGAGCCGTTACGTCCTGTGGAGAAGCATGAATATAAACGAGGAACTGCCTGAGGAGAAGGAGGAGGAGCAGTAGGGAGGGAAAGAAAGAGAGAGACCTCTGTTCTTCAGTGGGACTCCAACCTCCTAAAAATGGCTCCTCTTAGATCGATTGAAACGTTTCCTTAAATTACCCACAATCACAAGAGAGGAGCAATTTGCAAATTTGAGGAGCTAAAATTTGCATGCCACACAAGGGGAGGGATAGATGTCTTTTCTCCTTTTTTTGATCCACAGATCCTGGAGATGTAAAGAAATATAGATGGTTTTAGTTTTAGTGCTCTGTATTGTCTGTGTTTGTGTGTATGTGTGAAAGTGAAAGGTTTGGGACAAAAGAAACAAGAGAACACACCTGAGAGTGGCTGGTCTAGATTTACCTTGCAAGTAATAATAAGATAAGATTCAGTAGTGTTCATAAATCTATGAGCATAAAGGGTGTTCTGTGTACACGCAATATCCTGAATCGTCATATACTGTACTTTTCCAAAGGATTAACCAAAGTGTTTATACTAAGATCAGAACCTTTTCCTTTTTTTGCAAATGCTATATTAGGAATGCACATACAGATAAAAATACCTGGCACTTGTATTGCATTTAAGTTCATCTCAAGATTGATATTTTGCATGCCCTTTAAAAAAGAGCCTGAAACTGTTCGATTCATTTCTTTAACTTTTTATCAGTGCATCTATTTTTACATCATCATGAGTTATGTCAGTAGGCTCTTAAGTAGAACATAGTGTATTTCAAGGAATAGGACTGAATAATACTGTGTTATAAACAACTTTATGATGAGTTAGTATGTCACTATAGTCAATATTAAAAATATAAAACATTAGAGTATGACAGTATGGCAGGATGGTGGAACAGCAGGTAATGCTGCTATCTCAACGCTCCAGAGTCCCAGTGGTGCAGGAGGTAGCAATGCCATCTCATCGCACCAGGGTTCGATCCTGAGCTTGGGTTACTGTCTGTGCAGAGTTTGTCATCATCTCCCTGTTTAGGTTTCCTCACATTTCCCAAAAACATGCTGGGAGGTGTATTGCTACACTTAATTGCCCTTGGTGTCTGTCCACTGGTTACTTCACTAAGCGGTTACTAAACATGAATGAATGATTAACATGAGATCCCATATATTCCCTTTGAAATATAGCACTTTATAACCCTTTATCTCAACTTGCTCACACTGCTATCCATTTCTGTGCTGCTATAAACACACCTTGCTATGTGTAAAGGCCATTTTTAATTCTCCTACATTAAGCTGTGTCTGGTTGTGAATCAGTTTACCATACTGGTAGTATATATTATATTGTAAATGACAAGGAAATCACACTGAATTAGCTTCACTAAAAGCATGCACTCAGTCTCCCACCAATCTTAAAACTCTCCTCCTCTCTACTACCTGTTTTTTATTTTCATCTCATTATCTCTAGCCGCTTTATCCTGTACTACAGGGTCGCAGGCAAGCTGGAGCCTATCCCAGCTGACTACGGGCGAAAGGCGGGGTACACCCTGGACAAGTCGCCAGGTCATCACAGGGCTGACACATAGACACAGACAACCATTCACACTCACATTCACACCTACGGTCAATTTAGAGTCACCAGTTAACCTAACCTGCATGTCTTTGGACTGTGGGGGAAACCGGAGCACCTGGAGGAAACCCACGCGGACACGGGGAGAACATGCAAACTCCACACAGAAAGGCCCTTGCCGGCCACGGGGCTCGAACCCGGACCTTCTTGCTGTGAGGCAACAGCGCTAACCACTACACCACCATTTTTTAAAAAAATTTAATTTCTCATCTCATTATCTCTAGCCGCTTTATCCTGTCCTACAGGGTTGCAGGCAAGCTGGAGCCTATCCCAGCTGACTATGGGCGAAAGGCGGGGTACACCCTGGACAAGTCGCCAGGTCATCACAGGGCTGACACATAGACACAGACAACCATTCACACTCACATTCACACCTACGGTCAATTTAGAGTCACCAGTTAACCTAACCTGCATGTCTTTGGACTGTGGGGGAAACCGGAGCACCCGGAGGAAACCCACGCGGACACGGGGAGAACATGCAAACTCCACACAGAAAGGCCCTTGCTGGCCACGGGGCTCGAACCCAGACCTTCTTGCTGTGAGGCAACAGCGCTAACCACTACACCACTGTTTTTTTTTTTAATTTAATTAAAAATTTTTTTTTGCTATAGGCGGTGGCACAATGAAGGTCTGCAGAAGGCCAAATAACTTAAATGTATACTTAGGAGGGGTGAAATTGAAACAAACAACTGAGTTTAAATATTTGGGAAGTACTTTCACCGAAGATGAACAGGGAAATTGAGACCAGGGTGCAAAAAGCAAATAACATCAGCTATCAGCTCTCCCCACTCCTGAAAACACCCAAACATCCCAATAGAAATAAAATCAAAGACAATAACTTCTGTTTTCATTCCCACACTCACTTATCAATGCCAAACATGGACCCTAACCAAACCCCTCGAGAGCAAGGTTGTAACCTGTGAGATGCAATGCCTTAGAAAATCAGTCAATAAGACCAGACTTGATAAGATCCGAAACTCCAAGATAAGGGAGATGGTAGGAACAAAACCTGTCCATCATATAGAAGAGCAGAGAATTAAATGGGTTGGCCACCTCATGTGAATGTCATCCAAACAACTGCACATACAATATGCAAATCTCTGGATTTAAAGAGAAAGGCAGACCAAGGAAGACCTAGACAACTGTGTCAAAGAATCTTTGCTAAAGCATAACATCATCTTGGAACAGGCTCTCCACTTGGCTGCAGAGAAAAGACTATTTCTTCCTGTGACACCCCCAAGAGTACAAGCAGATTGACAAAAAGAAGGCGGTGGCACAATGGGCTGTGCTGCCACTTCACAACTTCAGGGTCTCCAATTCAAATCTAAGCTCTGATTATTGCCTGTGTGGGGTTTCTCATGTTATCCACTTTCCTCCAACCATCCATAAATATGCCACCTGGTGGACTAGCTCAGATAAATTGTGCTTATGTGTGAATGCATGTGTGCATGATGGCTCACAATGGACTGTTGATTCATCCTGGATATCTGGATGAGGCTCCTGATAAAATGCAACCCTGACCAGTATAATATAGTTACTGAAAGTGAGTGACTATGAGATACACTGTTATGAGACCTGTGGCCCATGTGTACAACACTGGTGATGGAATTTGGAATCCAATAATATTATGCTAATCGGTGATGGCAGGTCACAATACTGAATGGGAAGGCTAAAAATTCCCCATTATTATTATGAAACTATTACAGTTGAGTGTAAAGAGTCTGGGGATTGGACAGTGTGGGCTTTGTCTGTCTACAACCCCAATTCCAAAAAAGTTGGGACACTGTGTAAAACAAATAAAAACAGAACATGATGATTTGCAAATCATGGAAACCCTATATTTCATTGAAAATAGTACAAAGACAACATATGAACTGTTGAAACTGAGAATTTTTTTTATTTTTTTGAAAAATATAAGCTCATTTTGAATTTGATGTCAGCAACATGTTTCAGAAAAGTTGGGACAGTGGCAACAAAAGACTGAAAAAGTTGTGTAATGCTTAAAAAACAAAACAACCCCCCCCCCCCCCCCCCCCTCGCTAATTTGGTTAATTGGCAACAGGTCAGTAACATGATTGGGTATAAAAAAGAGCATCCCAGAGAGTCTGAGTCTCTCAGAAATAAAGATGGGGAGGGGTTCACCGCTCTGTGAAAGACTGTGTGGGCAAACAGTGAAACATTTTAAGAATAATGTTCCTCAATGTAAAATTGCAAAGAATTTGGGGATCACATCATCTATGGTACATAATATCATTAAAAGATTCAGAGAATCTGGAGAAATCTCTGTATGCAAGACACAAGGCTGAAAACTGACATTGGATGCCTGTGATCTTCAGGCCCTCAGGAGACACTGCATTAAAAGCAGACATGTCTCTAGTGGAAAAATCACTGGATGGGCTCAGGAACACTTCAGAAAACCTTGTCTATGTTCTATTGTGAATACAATATCAGTTTTTGAGATTTGTAAATTATTGCATTCCGTTTTTATTTACAATTTGTACTTTGTCCCAACTTTTTTGGAATCGGGGTTGTATACCAGCAAATTCTAAAGGAAAAATGTCAGGACATCTGAATCTCAAGAGAAGGTGGGTCATGCAGCAAGACAACGACCCTAAGCACACAAGTCGTTCTACCAAAGAATGTTTAAAGAAGAATAAAGTTAATGTTTTGGAATGGCCAAGTCAAAGTCCTGACCTTAATCCAATCAAAATGTTGTGGAAGGACCTGAAGCGAGCAGTTCATGTGAGGAAACCCACCAACATCCCAGAGTTGAAGCTGTTCTGTACGGAGGAATGGGCTAAAATTCCTCCAAGCCGGTGTGCAGGACTGATCAACAGTTACCAGAAATGTTTACAGTAGCTGCAGTTATTGCTGCACAAGGGGGTCATACCAGATACTGAAAGCAAAGGTTCATATACTTTTGCCACTCACAGATATGTAATATTGGATCATTTTCCTCAATAAATAAATGACCAAGTATAATATTTTTGTCTCATTTGTTTAACTGAGTTCTCTTTATCTACTTTTAGGACTTGTGTGAAAATCTGATGGTATTTTAGGTCATATTTATGCAGAATTATAGAAAATTCTAAAGGGTTCACAAACTTTCAAGCACCACTGTAATTGGCAATTTGCAGCTTGAAACATCATTTTGAACCTCAGCAAATTTGATAAACAAAGTGAAAAAACAAAAAGATGCCTCTATGTTTGTCTTTTGTTTGCATCATGCTAGCCAGCTAACTGTGATGAGTGATGTATATTTTCCTCCTCAAACAGCAAATTGTATAGTCAGTGTTATAGATTTCAAAATTTAACATTTGTCTGTATGTTGATTGATATGGTATATATATGGTACTGTATCATTCATTCAAAGGTAAAAGTGCTACTTTGTTTACTTTTAATGCCGTATGTAATGTTGATTTGATGTCACTCAGTAAATGGGGAACTTGTAGTTCAGAAGGCTATCCCAAGTTGATGAGGAATTTCAAGTTGAGGAGGCGTTTTCTTTGGCTTTTGCTGCTAGGAGGTTTTGATTGTTACCTCAAGTTAGTGAGTAAGGCAGTAATGCAGCATAATACTGCTTTAATGTGAAAATGAGGAGCAGTGGTGCTCTATGACATTTCATTATCATTTTGGTGCTTGCCCATGGGCCCATGATTCTGACACCTGTGGTTTAAACTATTCAGTTTTCCCTCTATCCCAAAACATAAATCTCAGCCGTGTACTCTGACAGTCACAATTTTGGTGTTGTAAGGATGGCAGGAAAGAAGTAAGGGGAGGTCAGGAGAGAATAGAGCCTAGGTATAGCCATTTGTTGATTGGGTGCAAGTCATACATCACTGCTCTCTTTTTTTTAGCAAAGAACACTCCCTTCTCTACCATCTCATTTCTCTGCATCCACTCTCAGCTCTGCTGTGTCAAAAAGGTGGTTCACCATGTTGGCAGATACTTCAGTAAGTCAGCAGATCTAAAGCAGGCAATGACACTGATAGTATGTGGATTTGAAGGCCACTCATAATGCCTATCACCAAAGAATAATTCAGGACATAGCTGATCAGTATAAACATATGGTCTTTAAGTATAGGGTGTTTTGAAAAATTTGATATTATTTGAGATGTAAATATCCCAGAAACTACATAGTCTAGGCAAATGAAACTGAACAGGTTTAATGTTGAGCAATAAGATTTATTCCTCAAAATTTGAATGAGGAATTCAAAAAGGTATGTGGATTCCATGAACGATTTCACAAATTTTCAATATTCACGAATTCGCTTGACCATCTCTTCAGATGCTGGTGGTCGTCCAGATCCTTTTGCCCTGCACAGACAGCCTTCCTCTTTGAACTTTTTGTGCCGTGTCCAAATCTGCATTGCAGTCGGTGCATTTGTAGAGAACTCGCTCATAAATGCACGCTGCACTGTCTTGTTCGACTGTGTTCGAGCGTACTCTAACACACAAAACGCCTTTTCTTTTCCAGTGAATGGCATTTCTATACCTAAAAAGATAAAAACAAAAAACATTAAACATAATTTTGACCTGTTTCCACACATGCTGTTAAAATTTGAGGCCAACTGAACGAGAATTGGCAAAGTTATTAGATTGTGAAATGATATAAATTTTTTGGAAACACCCGGTATTTAGCACATACAGTGGTGCTTGAAAGTTTGTGAACCCTTTAGAATTTTCTATATTTCTGCATAAATATGACCTAAAACATCATCAGATTTTCACACAAGTCCTAAAAGTAGATAAAGAGAACCCAGTTAAACAAATGAAACAAAAATATTATACTTGGTCATTTATTTATTCAGGAAAATGATCCAATATTACATATCTGTGAGTGGCAAAAGTATGTGAAACTCTAGGATTAGCAGTTAATTTGAAGGTGAAATTAGAGTCAGGTGTTTTCAATCAATGGGATGACAATCAGGTGTGAGTGGGCACCAGTGGCGGCTGCTGGTTTTTAAAACGGGGAAGCCCATTTTACGCATTCATCGTAAAACCTGTAGGCCGGATATCAAAGCATAGAAAGGTGTGCCCCATTAGCATAGTGAACTAGACAACCCTACCTAGTGGCAGAAAGTATTTTTGCTTGTACATTTCATGTTATAGTCTGGCTTGCCAGGCTAGTGCCTCATATCCTTAATCAAAAATATCAAACATCCAAAAATCACTGGCTATTCAACGAAGAGCCTTGAACATCATACCCTGATATGCAACACAGAGTCTTTAACACAACACCCAGCTGTGCAACACATCCTTGAACATCTTCTGCAACACAGTCTGGAAATTCATAACCAGGTAGGCTATGCAACACACAGAACCTTGAATATTATACCCAGGTATAACCTATAACACAGAGCCCACCATTCTCTTAACATTACTGAACAATATACACACTTCAGATTCATGAACATGAACACTATTTATACACAAATTCTGCCCTCTGCTCCTTTTCCAGAAAATGGTCTGTGACCCTGTCATACCAGCTGGTTGTGCTTTCCAGAGACTTTACCAATTTCTGTTAGCAGCTAGCACTGCAGATCCCAATAAGGCTCAAGCTAGCCTACAACCAGATTGAACTACAAATGAAATAAACGAGTGAATTCACAAATGATCAAACTGATAGAATGGATGAAAGTTAACGGAGCACAACAAGTAATATTTACATTTATTTACAGAGTAATGTACAGAGACATCAATGAGAAGAACCGTTTATATGAAAAGAAATTCGGACAGCACTTTGGCACACGACTGCACTTTCTCGACATCTGCTAGGGACTGACTGATCATACTTCCGTGTTCCTCGCCGAAGTACCACCCTCCTCATGTCTTTCAAACACTACATCCAATAATCCTTTATCAGCCCGGCTTCTTGTCCCTCCCACTGTCTCGTTTAGTCCCAGAGAAGCCCGGCTTCCCTGGAAGTGACGATTTTGTTGATTTTAACCAATAACAACTAGCCGAAATTGGCTGTTCAGAGCCGTCTCGTAGACTGCAACGGATACCCGGCTGCCAGTCAGTCAGTGTTGCCAGATACTGCTGACGTTTTTCATCCCAAAATATGTTCAAAACCTGCCAAAATGCACTTAAAACCGCCCAATCTGGCAACACTGCTGCCAGTCCATAGAGCCCATTGAAATAAGAAAGGTTACAGCCTGGCAGCAAAGGTGATTCTCGTAGTGAACTGCAAGTTCGTCAGACATCACTCAAATAAGTTACAGGATAGTTATGAACATAAATACAATCTTGGGCATATATTATGTTATGCAAGTTATTGTTTTAATGAGAATTCAACGTCGTAGATGCTGCAGTTTGGGGAGAGAATTTTAGGGGAAACTCGGCTTCCCTTGTTGTCTCTGAGAAATCGCCCCTGGTGGGCACCCCGTTTTATTTAAAGAACAGGGATTTATCAAAGTCTGATCTTCACAACACATGTTTGTGGAAGTGTATCATGGCATGAACAAAGGAGATTTCTGAGGACCTCAGAAAAAGCGTTGTTGATGCTCATCAGGCTGGAAAAGGTTACAAAACCGTCTCTAAAGAGTTTGGACTCCACCAATCCACAGTCAGACATTGTGTACAAATGGAGGAAATTCAAGACCATTGTTACCCTCCCCAGGAGTGGTCGACCAACAAAGATCACTCCAAGAGCAAGGCGTGTAATAGTTGGCGAGGTCACAAAGGACCCCAGGGTAACTTCTAAGCAACTGAAGGCCTCTCTCACATTGGCTAATGTTCATGAGTCCACCATCAGGAGAACACTGAACAACAATGGTGTGCATGGCAGGGTTGCAAGGAGAAAGCCACTGCTCTCCAAAAAGAACGTTGCTGCTCGTCTGCAGTTTGCTAAAGATCACATGGACAAGCCAGAAGGCTATTGGAAAAATGTTTTGTGGATGGATGAGACCAAAATAGAACTTTTTGGTTTAAATGAGAAGCGTTATGTTTGGAGAAAAGAAAACACTGCATTCCAGCATAAGAACCTTATCCCATTTGTAAAACATGGTGGTGGTAGTATCATAGTTTGGGCCTGTTTTGCTGCATCTGGGCCAGGACGGCTTGCCATCATTGATGGAACAATGAATTCTGAATTATACCAGCGAATTCTAAAGGAAAATGTCAGGACATCTGTCCATGAACTGAATCTCAAGAGAAGGTGGGTCATGCAGCAAGACAATGACCCTAAGCACCCAAGTTGTTCTACCTAAGAATGGTTAAAGAAGAATAAAGTTAATGTTTTGGAATGGCCAAGTCCTGACCTTAATCCAATCAAAATGTTGTGGAAGGACCTGAAGCGATCAGTTCATGTGAGGAAACCCACCAACATCCCAGAGTTGAAGCTGTTCTGTACAGAGGAATGGGCTAAAATTCCTCCAAGCCGGTGTGCAGGACTGATCAACAGTTACCGGAAATGTTTAGTTGCAGTTACTGCTGCAGAAGGGGGTCACACCAGATACTGAAAGCAAAGGTTCACATACTTTTGCCACTCACAGATATGTAATATTGGATCATTTTCCTCAATAAATAAATGACCAAGTATAATATTTTTGTCTCGTTTGTTTAACTGGGTTCTCTTTATCTATTTTTAGAACTTGTGTGAAAATCTGATGTTGTTTTAGGTCATATTTATGCAGAAATATAGAAAATTCTAAAGGGTTCACAAACTTTCAAGCACCACTGTATACCCATAACCAAACTTGCCATCCAGAATTTTAAAACATTGGTATTATTGGCCAGAAATGTGGTGTCAGATTCTCATGTGGCATGTTGCTATGTAAGTTGGTCACCTGTAAAGTATTGCATGTTGACCAAGAAATCTTGTCAAGCACAGATGATGCTATAAGCTGTGTATAATGCCGAGTATGGGGAGACAAGCCAAGTTAATCATGTCTACAGAGTCTGTCCAGTCACTGGCAGGTGCTTTAATCAAATTATGACCTTGTAAAGCATGTACTTGTCATTTGAGACCTGAGTCCTCACTGATGACTAATTAAAACTCATCACCTGGTTCTTAAGTTACACCCATAACTCCACAAACACCAAAACACAGCACCAGTGAAATCCGCAGAGAAGACATCGATCAGGACACATAAAACATGTGCATTGATTACTAGCCTGTGGCTACTTTATCATATCAGGCAAAAAGTCATAGCCTCACTATCATTAACCTTGAACCTTTTACATATCAGTAATTAGCAAGCAAAGAAAATTACAAAAATGTATTTTTGTTAAAATTAAGCAGTATACTATATTCTCTATTCAGTGTCATGCAGGATCAAGAATGAGGTACTCCGCGAAGGACTGCTTGTTTGTCTCTAAAGACATTAATTGAAGTGAATGCTGTTATTCTCTTTGGGTTGTATTCAGAGTTAAGCTTATAGAGTGAAGATTTAATATCAAAATTGTGCACATCTGTATTCAAATATCAGATGCAATTACAATAAATACACAGACATTTCCTTGGGATTGTGCACGCAGAGCAGAGGACATGGGAAGAAACAGCATCTTAATCATACGTCTCGAATTTTACATGGATAAAATTATGAAGATGAATGCTTGGTCAGATTATCCTTTAAACCATGGACATATTTTCTTTCCAGAAAAGCACATCAAATTAACAACACTGGCATTATTTTATTAATAAAATAATTAATAAAATAATGATCCACAAATCCAAGACGGTGACACAGTAAGATGCAGCGGCCTCTCCAGACCATGTATGGCGCGTTTTTGTTGTTTTATTGTTCGTCTGCAGTTGTTATACTGGTTAATGTACAGAAAGAAAAAAAAGGACACAAATTGAAATATGACTACTGGACTAAACAGGAAATCAAGGAAAGATGTCCAAACAACAACAACAACAACAATTTGACCAGAGAAGCTCTAACAAGAGCCACCACCACTAAGTCCAGTAAGACTCGTGGAGGTAGTTTGTGTGTTTACATCAACACAACATGGTGCACAAATGTTCTGACCTCCAAACATCGTTCCTCACTGGTGGAATACTTGGCAGTTAAATGCAGATCTTAATATTTGCCATGGGAATTTACCCTTATTATTGTGGTGAGGTACATTCCCCCCAATGCTAATGCTAAGAAAGCACTACATGAACTGGATGAGGCCATCAGTAGACTGCAATCTCTCCAATATTATGTAATTTTCATCATTCTCGGGGACTTCAACCAAGCAAATTTAAAAACTGTATTACCCAAGTTATACCAATATGTTGAGATTGCAGCCAGAGGAATTAATACACAGGACCTGGTATGCACAAAAGGCAAGTCCTTATATAGTGCTACCATCCACTCCCACCTGGGTTTTTCTGACCACACCACAATAATGCTCACTCCAGCATCCAAACCATGGCTGAAGAGAGCAATACCTGAAACAAAACAGGTCAGAGTATGGCCAGAGGCTGTTGAAACACTGTAGTACTGCTTCAAATGTGCAAACTGGAGCATCTTCAGAGGGGCCATGTCCAGGGTTGTGCAGACAGCAGAGCAGGATATATTCAAGGCCACCAGCATTGTGGCTGACTCCTTCCACCCCACCCATGGACTGTTCATATCGCTCCCTTCTGGGAGAAGGCTGTGCAGCATCAGGAGCATGTTTGTCAGACTATGCAATAGTTTCTTCCCCAAGCAGCCCATTTCCTGAACATCATGCTTCCTCCATTCACCCTGAATTCTCTTCTCCACACCCCACTTGCACACTCACTTTATTGGACAATTAAAAGACAATCAAATCTACCTTTCCAAACAGGTACAAGGAAATCCTTCCATAGCTGGTAATGTCTAGCATGTGCACTATGATTCGCTGAGCTAGTTTCTACCCATTTTGCACTTTTTGTCTATTTGCACAGCTCCACATTTTGCTTACAACACTGTTTACATTGTTTATAGTGTTTTACATTTATATTTAAATTCATTACATTGTCTCCCTAATGTGTTTCCCCTTATATCGTCTTTGTCTATAGGATTTGTTTTTTTAGTACAGTGCCTTATATAGCATAGTCTTTTTTATATTAACAAAGTGTATTTATTACCCCCTAGTTATCCCTACTGTTGATGTGTCTGAACGTGCTGCTGTTTGTCTATGTTGCACCATATGGTCGAAGGAGAACATTAGTTTGTCTCTACTGTGTGCTTTGTGGTATGTGACTGAGATGACAATAAAGCTGTACTTGACTTAACAAAATAACTTATGTCCATCCATCCATTATCTGTTGCCGCTTATCTTGTGCAGGGTCGCAGGCAAGCTGGAGCCTATTCTAGCTAACTATGGGCGAGAGGCAGGGTACACCCTGGACAAGTCGCCAGGTCATCACAGGGCTGATACATAGAGACACACAACCATTCACACCTACGGTCAATTTAGAGCCACCAATTAGCCTAACCTGCATGTCTTTGGACTGTGGGGGAAACCGGAGCAGACACGGGGAGAACATGCAAACTCCACACAGAAAGGCCCCTGTCGGCCACTGGGCTCGAACCCAGAACCTTCTTGCTATGAGGCGACAGTGCTAGCCATTACACCACCGTGCCACCTAACATCATGTCTTTTGACTATATTAAGTTATGCACACAACTGTAACCGCACAATGTTAAAAAGATAATAGTATGTGCTGGATCAAGTGCTATTTTATAGGCTGCCGAATAACAAGGGTGGAATTGATATTGTTAAATTAAAACAAATTTGCAGTGATTGTCAACCAAGACTATTCATACAGCAAAATACAGGCAATATACTAGACGCTGATTATATTTCTAATTGTTATATTGAATGACATTTTACTGCAAAGTTTAAAAAAATGTAATCTGCTTCAGTCCACATTTTCTTTCCCACTTTTTTTTTTTTGCCTTAAAAGGTGCTTGTGTTTAAAGGTGGTGGTCCAGATATTATTGATAAACCCAGTCTCTGATGCTTCTATTCAAGAAAACTTTACTTAAGCTGCTGTTTAACCAGGATCTGAATATAAGGAAATATTTCCCCATGTAAATATTGACTTAAATTTTGATCCAACTCAGAATACTGCCCTATGGGATGAAGGTTGAGTTTGGGCCACTAAGAGACATGCAGATGTGCCACTTGGCTCTGAACACCTAAACAGTTGTGGTGATTCATTAAGGTTTTTATTTTACAGACACACTCTCTCTGGGGTATTCACACATCTGCCTGCAGTATCAGATAGAAAAAGATAAGACCAATGTAAAGAGGTCTAATTGGAGAGGATGCAAACAAATAATTTAAAAAAATGAACAAGAGTGAAGTGGGTTTAGTTCAAACCAGAATGCCTATAATGAGAGGAAGAAAGAATAAAGGAAAGGCAAAAGGACGAGCATCAAAAGAAAGAGAGAGAGAGAGAGAGAGAGAGAGATGGCTGAAGACTTTGAATAAAAATATAGAGAGAGATGGGCTATGAGTCCCTGAGCTGGCATCACAGGCACATCTGGCTCAGGAACAAAATGGCGTCTTTTTGAGGGACACATGTGGTCAGACCAAATGCTTCATCCAGCTCTTCTGCAGTTTCAGTCTCAATGCAACAGAGCTCAACTGAGCTTAGTTTAATTGAAGCAGTGTGCAAATTAAGCAAATCTGTGAAATGTTATTGTTCAGATTTCACATGTGGCTTGTAACTTTATTCCTCTCAGCAACAAAACACCAATCGCATTCTAATTAACGAGAACCTCATCAATCCCAGCATCTGCTTAAGGTTTTTATATATATATATATATATATATATATATATATATATATATATATATATTTTTTTTTTTTTTTTTTGCCAGGACTTCAGTGTTTGCTTTGAGGTCCCCCCCATTATCTCTAGCCGCTTTATCCTGTTCTACAGGGTCGCAGGCAAGCTGGAGCCTATCCCAGCTGACTACGGGCGAAAGGCGGGGTACACCCTGGACAAGTCGCCAGGTCATCACAGGGCTGACACATAGACACAGACAACCATTCACACTCACATTCACCATTCACACCTACAGTCAATTTAGAGTCACCAGTTAACCTAACCTGCATGTCTTTGGACTGTGGGGGAAACCGGAGCACCCGGAGGAAACCCACGCAGACACAGGGAGAACATGCAAACTCCGCACAGAAAGGCCCTCGCCGGCCACAGGGCTCGAACCCGGACCTTCTTGCTGTGAGGCGACAGCGCTAACCACTACACCACCGTGCCACCCGCTTTGAGGTCCATATGCTCCAAATATTTAAGTGGCAATTCGGGAGCAGAATATTAGTGGTACAATTGGGATTTAAAAGCATGGCATGAATCATACAATTCCATAGGCACTGAAATGTGAAATAATGTGTACCTAGTGTCACATCTCACTTTTTCCATGTACATAATCTATTATAGGGTTTATTTTTAGATACCACAACACACAACCTATTACGTACAAACATGGTATCATGGTATCATGTTGCCCCCTTGTTAGTCTGGCTAATGTAATGAAGATTCGGATGAGGCGTTGCGTTCATGCTCGCTGCTGCGGTTCCTGTTTGTTGTGGTGCTTTCTCTGGTTCTTTATCTAGCATGATGAATGAGGGCATGCTGCATCCCAAATGAAGATATCCAGCCCCCACTGCCACTGTAATGAAGCACTTCAAAATAATGTGGCCAGCCCCAATGGAGGTTGCACTAAATTTGATCTCATTCAATTTTGTTAAACTATCTGCCAAGCATGCAAGGACAATGGCTTTCTTATATAAATCACAGTCTTAAAGGGCACCGAGTGATTGTCCCTGGGAGGAAATAAATATATAAATTCTAGATAAATAAAAAGGGAGGGAAAACAGCACAACATGTTGGAATATTCAATAAGTGGTATAAAGTCAGACATATACTAATTGATTGATAATTACTTAATTAAATATTAAAGCTGTTTAAACAACAATAATAGTAATTCTGTTAATTAAAGAAAAACATGGAGTCAAATAGCTTGAATGTAGAGTCATATGGATATCTTGAAGTGGTTGTTAGCACAAAATAGAACAGAAAAAAATCACTCAGTATTCTCCTCCTGTCCTACACAGTGCGCTCCATTGTGATAATCCACCTCAGACTAATAACATGAGGTATGCGTACAGAATGTTAAATGGAGATTAACAGACCCAGCTACCGAATGCAGGCTGTATGTAGAAGTAGTGTGCATGTTATAATAAAGCCTGAATGCCTTGGGTGCTTCATTACTTTGGAAAGTGGACAAGATTGACTTATACAATTAACCTTTATTCCTCATGCATACAGCACCCCCAGCCAGGTCAAATGGTCCATTTAAGATGATTGTCTCAAAGGACTTTTTTTGGAGACATAAGAGGAGCAGCGTGATACTTTAGGATGATGAAAATAAATGAACTTACTAGCTTTAATCAAAGAAAGTCATAGAAATATGGCATCTCCTTTCTGTTTGAAATATACAAGCAGTTAAAAAAGCCACATGGTGTTTAAAAGCAAGCTTGTCGTAAATCTAAAAACAAAATGATTACACATTTTGGAACAATCTGCAGGTCCTGCAGCCCTAATCATTCTGTCAATAGACCCTTTAGTGTGCAGGTGCACAGTTACAGATGGTTTTATGAAGATCCATTAAAAATAATTTAGCTCATCGCTAAGCACAGGAGGGGCTCGTAAGCTAAGACTAGAGCTTCCAACACTAGCTACTCTTCCCCCCCACAGTGCCAAGAGCCATCACTATGGGAACCCAGGAGCTAGGTTTGCTCAGACAAGGTAGACAGTTTCATATGTATGGGTTTGGAGACAGCAGGGGTACTTGATAATCACTGCTACAGCAGTTGCTCCCAGAATCATGCTAGTCATATGATGTAAATTGTAATGTTTACTAGGATTCCTCACCCAGCCCATCTCTCACTCAATTTGCAAAAAGGAACTATAAAAAAATAGCAGAATACTGTATATATAAAACTGTAACTGAAATTGCACCAAAGTTACATTTTAATTTTTTTGCCAAGGAGGCAGACTAGTATCTGTGAGAATGCAGGCACTTACAGATGTATGTGCGGAGGAAGACAGCTTTCGGAGAGTAAACCAAGCCAAAACGAGGGACTGGAATCATTGTCAGTAGACTAGCAAGGGTCGGGTGATTGACAAACAACATAACGAGGGCAAGACAAAGAGAGAGAAAACGAGGAAGAACTAGTGAGGGTCAATAGTCAGAAAAGATACAAGGCTTGGTATGAACTGGGAAAATCAGGATGATACTTCACAATGGTGTGATAGTGATTGGGGCTTATATGGAGGGACAGGTAATTGCACAAATGCAAGCTAGCTGTGATTCAGTAGGCGGGAGATAGAGGGTGCTGTGTGTACTAGGAGTTGTAGTCCGGGTTGTCCATGTTTGTAGTTTGCTCACTCTCAGCGGGTTTACTGACAGAGCCCCCCCCGAGGAGCTACCTCTGGGAGCTACATTCTTTTGGGGATGCCCTCTACCTCTGGGAGCTACATTCTTTTGGGGATGCCCTCTACCTCTGGGTACTGGCTTGCTGGGGTGCTGGGCATATAATTCTTGCTTCAGAAGGGGGTCAAGGATGTCTTTAAACTTGACCCAGCTTTGTTCCTCAGGCCCGTACCCCTCCCAATCTACCAGGTACTTAATTTGGCCTCCTCTTTTGCCCCTTTTCCACCAAAGCAGTTCCAGGGCTGGTTTGGGGCCAGTGCTTAGTTTGGAACCGGGTTTTCTGTTTCCACTGACAAAGAACTGGCTCTGGGGCCAGAAAAAACGGTTCCAGGCTAGCACCAACTCTCTGCTGGGCCAGAGGAAAGAACCACTTACGTCAGCAGGGGGGGAGTTGTTAAGACCGACAACAATAACAAGACCGCGAAAGATCGCCATTTTTAAGCGACAAGAAGCCGCAGCTGTACAAACGCGAAGTCATCCATTATTATTATTGTTGTTGCTGCTGCTGCTTCTTCCGTGTTGTTTTTGCTTCGATATTCGCGCCAAGGTTTATGCAAATGTAGTGACGTAACTGACGTATACAGCGACATAATGACGTATACAACGTTGTAACTGACGTATACAGCGATGTAATGACGTGTCTTCTCTTAGCACCGCGAGTGATGGAAAAGCAAGCTCGCAAGTTGAACGAGTTGTGAACCAGCACCAGCACTGGCCCCGAATCAGCCCTGGAACTGATTTGGTGGAAAAGGGGTATCAGTCTTGAGTCAAGGATCTTGTTGACCTGAGAGATGGGTTCTTCCTCTAGATTCAATGAAGGGTGTTCTTGGTTTGGCGCATTGCTGGCAAGGGGCCCTGGGATGGCAGGCTTGAGGTTCAAGACATGGAATGTGGGAGACACTCGGCTGTGAGGGGGAAATTCCAGGCAGTAAGAGACTTCATTGATGTGGTGGAGAACTTTGAATGGCCCGATGTAGCATGGCTGGAGTTTTCTACAGGTGTTGGTCTCTCATAGATTCTTGGTGGCCACCCATACTCTGTCGCCAGGAAGGAAGGTGGGAGTCTCTCCTCTATGCCTATCAGCATATGTCTTATACTTGGCGCAGTCGGATTCTAGGTGCTGGTGAACCTCCTCCCAAATAGCTTGACTGCGCTTGAACCAGTCATCAATGGCCAGTACCTGGCTGGGTGTGTCGTCCCAGGGGAACAAGGGTGGTTGATAGCCGAGTATGCACTGAAATGGTGTAAGTTGGGTGACTGAATGTTTTAGCGAGTTCTGTGCATACTGGGCCCAGGGCAGGAAGCATGCCCAGTCCCCCTGGTTGTGCATACAATAGATCCTTAGGAAGCAGCTGATTTCTTGGTTCACTCTTAACACTTGTCCATTGGACTGAGGGTAATAGCTGGAGGTGAGGCTCACGGATACTCCCAACCTTTCTATAAAGCTTGACCAGAACTTGGAGATGAATTGAGGTCCTCTATTACTGACAATATCTTCTGGAATGCCATAATACCTAAAGACCTGCTGGAATAATAACTCTGCTGTCTGAGAGGCCGTGGGGATACCTGGCAGAGGAATGAGCTTCAAGGCTTTTGAGAATTGATCGATGGTTACCATGATGGTGGTATTGTTCTGTGAGGAAGGGAGGTCTGTGATGAAGTCGATCGCAAGGTGTGACCAGGGTCTTTGTGGGATAGGTAGTGAACATAGTTTGCCAGTGAGAGGAGCTTGCAGAACCTTGGCCTGAGCACATTCAGAACAGGAAGAGATGAACCGGTTTATTTCTGAGAGCATATCTTCCCACCAGTACCTATTTCTCAACATCTGGTGGGTGCGTTGACTATTTGGGTGACCCGTGGCAGGAAATGTGTGTGCCCAAGTGATGAGTCTACTGCGTAGATGCATTGGCACATAAAGAAGACCAGGTAGGAGGTGTATTGGCAGAGTTCGTGGTTGTGACTTGCGGATTTCATTGTCTAGATCCCACGTGATGGATTGCACAAAGCGTTGTGATAGATTAGATTAGATTAGATTAGATTAGATTAGATTAGATTAGATTAGATTAGATAAAACTTTACTGAACCCTTTGGGAGGGTTCCCTCAGGGAAATTAAGAAATGATGGGCTGTGATTCTGTGTCCCTGTGGGATGGCTTGAATGCCCAGGACAAAGTGTCCGCCTTGGTGTTCTTGGACCCTGGACAGAAGGAAATGGAGAAATCAAATTGTGTGCAGAATAATGCCCACCTGGCCTGATGTGGATTCAACCTTTTGGCCTTTTTGAGATATTCTAGGTTTTTATGGTTGGTGAGGATTACAGATGGGTGAGAGGCACCCTCCAACCAGTGCCACCACTCTTCAAGGGCTAGTTTGATGGCCAGCAGTTCGCGATTTCCCACGTCATAGTTTCTTTTGGCAGACATCAATTTCTTTAAGAAGAAGGCTACCAGGTGTAGCTTACTGTAGGTTTCTCACCGAACTGCTGGGACAAGACAGCCCCTACTCCAGTTTCCGAGGCATCTACCTCCACGATGAATGATTTCATAGGGTCAGGGTGCTGGAGTATTGGGGCTGAAGTGAAAGCTAGCTTTAGCTGGTTGAAGGCCTCCTTGGCCATCAGATTCCAACGAAGACACTTGGGACCCTTCTTCAGTAACATGGTTAAAGGAGCTGCCAAGGTGCTGAAGTTCCTAATGAAACGGCAATAAAAGTTTGCAAAGCCTAGGAATTTCTAAAGATCCTTGACTGACCTGGGGGTTGGCCAGGAGGTTACTGCTGAGACTTTGGTCGAGTCCATCCTCACTCCTTCAGCACTGATTATGTAGCCCAGGAAGGAGATCTTGCTTTTTTTTTTTAAAGATTTTTTTGGGGGCTTTTTTCACCTTTATTGGATAGGACAGTGTAGAGACAGGAAATGGAGAGGGATCGGGAAATGACCTCAGGTTGGAATCAAACCCAGGTCCCCGGATTTATGGTATGGCACCTTATCCACCTGAACCACAACGCCCCAGGAGAGCTTGCGTTGATGGAACTCACATTTGTCAGCCTTTACGTAGAGGCAGTTCTCTAACAAGTGCTCAAGAACTGCTCTGATGTGTTTCTGGTGACTGTGGAAGTCTGAAGAATATATCAAAATATCATCAATGTAGGTGATGACATATTTGCCCAGCATGTCCCGCATCACATCATTGATGAAGCTTTGGAATATGCTGGGGTGCCGAAGAAAGGCCATACGGCATGATCCGGTATTTGAAGTGACCTGTGGCCATGCTGAAGGCGGTTTTCCATTCATCGCCCTGTTTAATCCGAATCAGATTATACGCATTGCGTAGATCAAGCTTAGAGAAAACCTTTGCGGAACAGAGTTGCTCCAGAGCTGCTGGAACCAAAAGGAGAGGATACGGGTACTTAACAGTGACTTCATTAAGTCCTCTGTAATCAATGCAGGGTCGCAGTCCGCTCCCTCATTTTTCCATTAAGAAGAAGCTGGCAGATGCAGGAGATTTCGATGGGTGGATGTAGCCCTGCTTGAGAGCCTCCTGAATGTATTCCTCTATGGCAGCATATTCTTTTTGGGATAGGGGATAGATGCAACCTCAGGGCGGAGCCATACCTGGCAGTAGATCTGTGGCACAGTCGTACAGCCGGTGTGGTAGTAACCCGCAGGCCTTCCCCTTACTGAAGGCTTCGGAGAGATCCTGGTAGCACTTGGGAACATTGTCCATGGAGTCGGGTAGAGGACTCTCTATAGAAGTGGAGGACAACTGGAACTGAGGACAAGAAAGGCACCTCTGAAAACATGTGGGTGACCACTGGAGAATTTCTTTGTTTTGCCAAGAGATGAGAAGGTCATGGAGTTGTAGCCAGGGGTATCCTAAGATGATATCGTGACGAACAGTTGTTGTGATGGAGTGAGATGAGCTCCTTATGCAATGCTCCCACCTGTATCTGTATGGGTGGAGTTTGTGATGTGACCAGTCCATCACCTATGGGTCCTCCATCGATTATCCTGATGCTAAGTGCGCTGTGCAAAGGGGTGACTGGCAGGTTGAGCTTCTGCATGAGGGTCTTACTGATAAAGTTCCCCTCTGCTCCTGAATCGATGAAAGCAGACAGGACATGAGTGGAGGATGCTACCTTTAGCAATACTGGAATTTGAAAGAATTTAGAGTTGAGCTCTCTCACCAGACTCATAGCTTGGACAGGTTTATCTGCTGGGGCTCCCCGGGCTGGTTGGATTGGACAATACTGAACGCTGTGTTCAGAACTTCCACAGTAGAAGCACAGCCCCTCCTTGCATCATCTGGCATGCTCCGCACGGGTCAACCTTGTGCATGAAAGCTCCATAGGTGAGTTGTCCTCTGGTGGTGGAGCAGGCTTGGTGCCATCGTGGAGAGAGGGCCGGTGCTTTTAAGAGCTGGTCTAATTGAATTGCCAGGTCAATGAGGGCGTCCAGCGAGAGGTTCTTATCCCTACATGCCAGTTCACTGATAATCTTGGGACGTAGACCTTGGCGACAAAACGCTTTCAGGGTGGGGTCATTCCATCTGCTGGTGGCTGCTAGCGTCCTGAAGTCCATGGCATATTCCGCGACACTTCGAGTACCCTGAGAACTGGCAAGTAGGCTTTCACCAACCTCAATCCCTTCCGGTTCATGATCAAACACCCTCTTCAATAGGGAGAGAAACTGTTCATAGGATTTTGTTTGTTTTCCTCCCTGTTCCAGACAGCTGTAGCCCAGCGAAGTGCTTTGCCAGTGAGGAGAGACAGAAACTTAGCGATTTTGTGCTCATCAGGTAAGTTTGGCATGGTGGCGATATACAAAGAGCATTGCAGTAAAAACTTTTGTATGCAGTGGTGTCTCTAGCGAACTTCTCAGGAGTGGGGAGTTGCAACTTGGGGCGCACTAGGAGGGCCTGTGACATCACATTTGCGAGCTGTGTCATTCTGGTGTTCAAATCGGCAAGGATCTATTGATGTTCTCCTAGCAAACGCCCCTGCGTGTTGAGAGCCGTCTGTTTTGAATCCTCCACTACATCCATGCTGGCAAAGTATCCTGTGAGAATGCAGGAACTTACAGATGTATGTGTGGAGGAAGACAGCTTTCAGAGAGTAAACCAAGCCAAAACAAGGGCCTGGAATCGTTGTCGGTAGATTAGCGAGGGTCGGGCAATCGGCAAACAATGTAATGAGGGTGAGACAAAGAGTGAGAAAATGAGGAAGAACTAGCAAGGGTCAATAGTCAGAAAAGCAGTCAGAAAAGATACAAGGCTTGGTATGAACTGGGAAAATCAGGACGATATTTTTGCAATGGTGTGATAGTGACTGGGGCTTATATGGAGGGACAGGTAATTGCGGAAATGTGAGCCAGCTGTGATTCAGTAGGCGGGAGATAGAGGGCACTGTGTGTACTGGGAGTTGTAGTCCAGGTTGTCCATGTTTGTAGTTTGCTCACTCTCAGCGGGTTTACTGACAGTATCTAATGAGCAAATGGGGTCATAACTGCCGGCAGCATTTCATTCTATTTATTATACATACACAATACACAACCCCAAATCAGGAAAAAGTTGGGAAGGTATATTGAAATCAAAACTGAAGACAATAACTTGGAGGTGGCATAGGTGGTACCGTGGTTAGCACTGTTATCTCACAACAAGAAGGTTCTGGGTTTGAGCCCTGCAGCTGACTGGGGCCTTTCTGTGTGGAGTTTGCATGTTCTCCTTATGCCTGGTTTCCTCCTTTATATATGTAAAGAAAAGCGACAGTCCATCATTACTTTGAGACATGAGGGTCAGTCAATCTGCAAAATTGCAAGAACTTTGACTGTATCTTCAAGTGCAGTTGCAAAAACCATTAAATGCTATGGTGAGACTGGATCTCATGAGGACCAACCCAGGAAAGGAAGACTGATGCTTACCTCATTCATTAGAGTTACCAGCTTCAGAAATCACCAATTAACAGCACCTCGGATTAGAGCCTTCACACTCTATATCAACTGTTCGGAGGAGGCTGCATGAATCAGGCCTTCACAGTCAAAATGCTGCAAAGAAACAACTACTGAAGGAGGCTAATAAGATGATGATAAATGCTTGGGCCAAGAAACACAAGGAATGAACATTAGACCAGTGGAAACCAGCATCACTACCACAGCATTCTGCAGCAACATGCTATCCTATCTGTTTTACATCATTTGTTTTCAATAGGGCAATGACCCAAAACACACCTCCAGGCAATGTAAGGGTTATTTCACCAATAAGGAGAGTGAAGGAGTGCTGCAGCAGATGACTTGGCCTCCACAATCACCCGACTTAAACCTAACTGATATGGTTCAGGATGAATTGGACCACAGAGTGAAAGAAAAGCGGCCAGTAAGTGCTCAACATACATGGGAACTCCTTCAAGAATGTTGGAAAACCATTCCAGGTGACTACATCATGAAACTTGTTGAGAGAAAACCAAGTGTGTGCAAAGCTGTCATCAAAGCCAAAGGTGGCTACTTTGAAGAATCTAAAATCTAAAATATTTTGCTTTGTTTACACATTTTTTGCTTACTACATAATTCCATATGTGTTATTTCATAGATTTGATGCCTTCAGCATTGTTCTAGAATGCAGAAACTAATAAAAAAAAAACCATTGAATTCGAAGGTGTGTCCAAACTTTTGACTGTATGTATATTTTAAGAAGTACGGGGACAATTTGAAATATTGGGTCTTGTGTATATATTTTTTTCAATAAAATTATATGGAAATGTTTTTGTAAGCAAAACTGTACTAAAAATCTTACATAATGCATGCTGATAAATGCTAATCACCTGTAAAGTGAAAAGCATGTTCAGAGTACAGCTGATTTACATTTAGCAGCGGCCAGAAAAACTCCATAAGAAGCAAAAAAATTCACTGACAAATGAAAATGGCAACATGACAACGAAATGGTAAAATTTAGTTTTATCTCCTAAGCACTGTGTGACCTAAATCAACTAAATAGCAATGCAGATCAGCCATCACAGCAGGTGTACTACCACAGGCACAGGCTTATTATTCCTCCTTTTTATAGGGTGCCATATCTTCGGTCTATGTTGTCTTATTCAGCTTAATTTATGTATTTTTTCTGGCTTGCTTACTTTCATGTCATTAATACGAAGTGACGGAGTTCCACAAAATGTTTCATTAAATTCACCTGTAAAATTGAACTTAATAAGCTTAATCTGTATATAAATTTGCAGTAACTCATACCAATAATACAATTTGCATCATATCTGTCAAGATTTAGAATAATGACTCTTGTTCTGCGTAATTTAAACAAACTCAGGAGCCTTCATATGGCAGGAATGTTTTCATGAATTTTCATAAATACCAAATTTCAAGTGTAAAAGCTCCTGCAAGTGGAAGTCTGTAAAACTTGTTCCTTTTCAAATATATGCTGATTGAGACTCATTGTTCACAGGAGTTTACACACACACACACACACAGACACACACACACACACACACACACACACACACACACACACACACACACACACACACACACACACACACACCTCCTCTCCAGCTTGCCCACCCTCTCAGCCCCTTGCCCTCTTTTTATTGTTTTTCAGAATGATGCAGTGGGTGGAGTTAGGCTCAGAGCTGGAGTGAAGTTTTACTCCTGCTCCATCCCCTACTTTCATCAGACTGTATTTTGTTGCGATCACGGGACATCTGTATAGCTTTCATCTTCCTTTATTTGGTTGCACAATCTTATTTGTGGTTTTGCAGCATTAAGCCATGCTTCCTTGCTTTTTCTTCCCTAGCCTGCCCTGTTTTTGTGTGTTGACCTTCTTAGTATGTTTGTATGATTACGAGAATGAATTTTCCTGGTATTGCTTTGTGTACTGGATTTATGAGCCTGTCTGGCTGCAACATGGATGCCTCATGGAAAAACTAGAATAAGACTAATTAGCATTTGTACCCAATAGCCTCTGATGCCCCATTGTTAGATGACCTCACTTTGCTGACTTCAATATTTTTTATTATAATATCAAATTTGAAGTGATGTTTTCAGATGTAGCAGAGAACTAATGACTTTATTATTGTTTTGAATAGCTACAAGGCAAGTACAGTCCTGTTACACTGAAATTCACCATTTTAGATTTTATTATATATAGAAGCCTGCTTTCATCCATTTCTAACATGAGTACTAATCTTAACAGAGCAAGTATTTTTGGTGTAATTGTGTTCCAGATAGCATGTAAGCAGGTGAAATGGGGTACTGACAACTGCGAGTTCATCCTTCCCCCAAATCCACATTCATCCAGATTAGCACACTGCAACAACAGATGCTGCTACACACACTAATCCAGGCATGCTGAATTCCAATAATTAATCTCCTCTTACTTTCCATCCTGTCAGTTATCGCACTAAAATATCATCCAAGGACTAGGTGTAGGCTGGGATGTACTTAAGCTCCTAAATGGAAATATAAGAATCTAGTTATAATGCTCACAGCATGAGATTGCTTTAAACTATTATAGCATGTTTTCTTATGCAAAGTAGATGTATACGTTTTGTAAACACAGAATAAGGTCAGAGCAAGGGGCACAGCATAATGTCTGTTATGATTTATACCACTGTGTATCCTCTGAATATTAGTCCACAGTGACATTTTACATACTGTTTATACACTGTGGCATAGATAAACCCAACATCACATACAGTGACAGCTCGTCCATAAGGGCATATATCAGCTGTTCAACAAATATCAATCTTCATAAAGTCCTCATTCACAACTCCATACAGTTTAACTTGATGTGCTCACCTTTTGTACTATTGTTTAGCACTGTAAAGTTGCACCTAGTGATTATAAATGAGAACTGCAATAAGTGCTATTAGAGGCCCATTGGGGAAGCAATCACACTGCATCATTCTCACTCAAATGTATATTTCTGTGGGTGAAGAGCAGCAAACTGGACAGTTGACAAAAGCATAAGTGCAGATAGTGTGTACATGACACAACCATTTCTATTTAACAGCTATTCCATGAAATCAAAGTCATACATGAGCTGAGTTGGCTATAAACCATGTACCGTACAACAACAAGATTGAATGGAATAACTTTTATTCTAGCCACATTCACTGGATTTTGAGGAACAGACCATTTTTATTTTTTGCAAATTTGATAAATAAAAACTTTATACAAAATGTCCGACAAAATAATTTCCACTTAGAATGTAAACAAACCGGCAAAATGACAGTAGCAATTTGTGGAATATGCTATAATAATCTCATTATTCTCATTATCTCTAGCCGCTTTATCCTGTTCTACAAGGGTCGCAGGCGAGCTGGAGCCTATCCCAGCTGACTACGGGCGAAAGGCGGGGTACACCCTGGACAAGTCGCCAGGTCATCACAGGGCTGACACATAGACACAGACAACCACTCACACTCACATTCACACCTACGGTCAATTTAGGGTCACCAGTTAACCTAACCTGCATGTCTTTGGACTGTGGGGGAAACCGGAGCACCCGGAGGAAACCCACGCGGACACAGGGAGAACATGCAAACTCCGCACAGAAAGGCCCTCGCCAGCCACGGGGCTCGAACCCGGACCTTCTTTCTGTGAGGCAACAGCGCTAACCACTACACCACCGTGCCGCCTGCTATAATAATAATAATTTATTGAAAAAAGATACGTTCTTACCATCAAATACTTTTATTCCTTTTTTTTTATATTTTTGGTGGTTTCGTTTTCAATTAGAGTTTTTATTTTGTCCTCGGTTGGCTCAGCAACATGCTCCACCATTTTATATTTCTATACTCACGGTATATGAACTGATAGACTAGTAGTAGAGTAGCTAATCAGCATGTGATTGCTCATATCCAGTGAATGTGGATAGAATAAATTATTTTATAACTTCTGCTGCTAAAGTTTCCGAGAATTCAGGATGTTCTGAAGCAGAACCAACACCACCATCTGAAAAAACCACCATCATTGATCACATAAGAAAACCATCACCAAAATTATTTCGACATTTGACCCAACAGCCAGTTCTCATTTCTGTCAGATGATGATAGTGTACATTTTAAGAAAACCCACATGGAAAAATGTCTGAGGTATGAGAGAGTGTAGATCTGCAGGGACATGTAATATATGTACAGATAAGAGGGATTATAGGGCATGAGAACACTGGTCATGTATTGCCCTAAAATAAAATTAAATAAATAAATAAATAAACTTAATTATTTTTATATCATACAATGTAAGTACTTGTGTGTATATTGTTAAATGTACATAGTTAGGTGTATTATTATAGTGTAGTTATTTATATAATATAGTTTGCTCACTCTAACATTACTGCACAAACATAATTAACAAATAGAACAAAGTGGTCTATTGATTTAAGAATGTAAAATTTTGATTGAATTATAAAACTAAAATTGATCTAAAATTATATAATTTATAAAAAAAATTATAATTTATACATATATGTGAACCACTTTGATACAAACAACTAATAATCTGGGTGTAGAGATATTTATTACCTCCATCTAGTACATGTCTAAACTGATTATCTAATCTAACACACACACACCAGCTATTAGGATGACATTCAACCACAAATTAGCAATGGCGAAATGACAGTAGCAATTTGTGGAAAATGCAATAATAACTTTTTTTTTTAAAAAAGAGACATTCTTACCATCACATACTTTTATTCCATATTTTGTTGCCTTTTTTTGTATTTTTGGGGGTTTTGTTTTCGAGTAGAGGTTTTTTTTTTTGTCCTCGGTTGGTTCAGCAACACGCGCTGCCATTTTGTTTCTCTCTACTCATGGTATATTAGTTGATTGGCTACTCTACTACTAGGCTATCAGAGCTTGCAATTGCTCATATCCAGTGAATGTGGATAGAATAATGTAAGAATAATCCATTACAAAGATTGGGAGAAGGAAAGGGGTTGTGGAGGGGATAATATCTATACATTAGAAATACATGTGCACCACAGTGACTTTATTTCCAACATGAAACCTGAGAAAAACAAACATTTCTCCCTTTTCCAATGCCCAACATTCTAAAAATTAAGCAAAACCAAATAGCAGGATGGAAGGAAGGAAGGACAAAGGTAGGACAAAGGAGAACAGGCAATAATAGCAGCATTATACTGATCAATACAGTGCAACGAAACAATCCACACATTTCTGAACATTAGTTCATTGAGGAAAGTCAGTGAAAAGAAAGCCACAGTTTCATACTTTGCCACGTTTATGTGCCTGACAAAATGATGCTATTTCTTATATTGGATAAGATTCACATCAGAGCATCCATTGCAGATTATAGTGGTTACACTTATGTTTCCAGTATTCATAATGCATTATAAATATTGTCATTGCTTGCAGAACACTATGGGTTACATGTATTACAATATTGTAAAATCAGTTCATAAGAACACTGTAGATGTCGGACCTGCCTGATCCATCCTGGTGCCCTGTGTCTGGTTGGAGTCTCATCACATCGCTCCTGTGGAGGACAGCCCCATGTGGACAGTTGAAAGTCACACTTGGACACTTACAGTAACGCTTTTACGGCTGAGGACTACAGTTGACTTGCTAACTTTAGGACTGCAGTTGTCATGAACAGTTTTGCACTCAAGTTTCCATCAGTGAGAGTTTATAACATCAACGAAACTGACTTCATGTTAAAACTGTTAATGTTATAGTCATGTTGTCTATTGTTGCCCAAATGAGGATGGGTTCCCTTTTGAGTCTGGTTCCTCTCGAGGTTTCTTCCTCATGTTGTCTGAGGGAGTTTTTCCTTGCCACCATCACCACAGGCTTGCTCATTGGGGATAGATTAGAATAAAATTAGCTCATGTTTTAAGTCATTCAAATTCTTTAAAGCTGCTTTGCGACAATGTTTATTGTTAAAAGTGCTATACAAATAAACTTGACATGTCAGGAATGGCGGCGGCATGGTGGTGTAGTGGTTAGCGCTGTCGCCTCACAGCAAGAAGGTCCGGGTTCGAGCCCTGTGGCCGGCGAGGGCCTTTCTGTGTGGAGTTTGCATGTTCTCCCCATGTTCGCGTGGGTTTCCTCCGGGTGCTCCGGTTTCCCCCACAGTCCAAAGACATGCAGGTTAGGTTAACTGGTGACTCTAAATTGACCGTAGGTGTGAATGGTTGTCTGTGTCTATGTGTCAGCCCTGCGATGACCTGGCGATTTGTCCAGGGTGTGCCCCGCCTTTCGCCCGTAGTCAGCTGGGATAGGCTCCAGCTTGCCTGCGACCCTGTAGAACAGGATAAAGTGGCTAGAGATAATGAGATGAGATGTCAGGAATGGTGAACTGAGGTGAAGTGAGGACCCAAGAGCAGACTCAGAAAACAGGCAGTGTAAAGAGAAAACTTATTTAATGAAGTAGAGGGCAGAAAGGCAAAAGGTACAGTAGGGCTCAGGCAAAAGTCGGTAGTCAAAAAACAGGCCAGGAGGTCAAAAACACAGAGGAGCAGGTGGACACGATCATGGACAAAAAAACAGGACAGAAAAATCTTCACAAAAACTGATGAACACAGGGACAATGGAAATACAGGCAGAGGTAGGAAAAGACACAATTCAAAAGGAACAGGCAGGCAAAAATAGGGACAAAAAACTGAACAGAAAAACAAGGAAAAATTCAGCCAGGAGGAATCAAGAAGACACAATACCAACCAAAGGAAAGTCTACAAGAGACAGTCTGGCAAATACAGGAGCTCCAAACAGTTCTTAAAAAGCCCTGGCTGATGGGAGAGGAGTGGTAGCAGGTGTGGGAGTGCCGCTTCAGGAAATGGCCTTCAGCAAGACAGGACTGAATTCCTGTCCTGGATCCGGCCTAGAGCTGGCGTGGGAGTCCCACGATCTAAGGCATGGATGGACTGGACCAGACTGTGACAGTAGACAGTAATGTGGTATCTAAAGTTTTGATGCCAGAGCCTGTGTTATAGTACAAACATATTATAATGCATTATGTAACCTGACATTATTAAGGCACAGACTAAGGGTTTATGAGGTGTTTTGCATCCAGCCAAGCAATATAAGGTAATATGAATGGTAAACACTACACACACACACACACACCACTCAGTCCTCAGTCTCCCCCAGAAAAAGCCAAAAGCCCTTGAATTAAGTCAATCATTTAGTCATAACAAATTAATTAAAAGAATAATTAAATCATTAACACATTAAATATAGCAATTAGAACTCGTGTCTTACATGAGTGAATCTGAGTGGATTTGATGAGGGAGAGCAGAGAGAGCAATGGAGTGTACCAACCAATCAAAGAGTTTACTTTTTTCCCCCAGAGACAACAGTAGAGGACTTGTGGTGCAAGGACCCTCTCTCGCTCTCTCTGCAGAAAACAGACTGAAACTGAAGCCAATGTATTCTGTGATGAATTATCTATAATTATCTCAAGCATTTCATGTGTTGAATATCAAACAACGATGAACCTTTCCCCCTCTGAAGGTCCGGTTATAGAGCCTCTTTAATTGAACAATAAATGGTCTGCCTTCGTCTTGAGTACTGCACCGATTTCTGGATTATGTGCAATTTCACTGTGGATTTGAGCAGAGTAAGTATGATTGGCTGCATGAACCGTGACCAATTGTGAAGCAGAAGCTATGACTCACAGCAATAAATTTCACCTTGTTGTGTCTCAGCAATATTTGATTCGCTACAAGAAAATAACTGATTTGTATAGTAAACATGTTCCCATCTTGCTCAAAACTGGAACACTGATTTTGCGCTGTTGCTAAGAGGACACATGATGCTGTCTACTCATACTGAAACAGTTTATAATCGACACTGCAGCCGTGTTTCTCTGACTTTACTTCTTCTGTAAAATATGTTATTGAGCATTTCCTATAGTGTGTTTATGCAACCCCCTTTCATTACCCTGTAGTTTTAGTTATAGCTAAAAACAACATGATATCCTTGACATAAGAAGAACAAACTGTGCTTTAGGTCAAATTACAATTAGACTGCCTGGGGGAGTCTGAATATTGGAGCACTTTTATGTGGTTAGATCAGCAACCATAAAAATAGAAATCAGACTTCATGCAGTGAATTGTGTTAGATTTAATGCCTGATACCAGTCAAATTCTGTTTCATGCTATGTTGGGGTTGGGGTCAAGGAAAGTCTAGAATATAAACTGCATCTTATGTTCTTGGGCTTAGATCTAGTGTATGGGTTGTATGATTTAAAAAACAAATTTATATGAAGCCATATAAAGCACACATTAAAAGTGTTTTAAAGTTCTCGAAAATTCTTTAAAGGTTCTCAAAGTATGGTAGAGTGAACTTGAATATAATGTTGGTGAAAAATTCAGGAAGGAAAAGCACTATGGCTCTGATAAGATGTATACATTTAAATCTTGTTCATGAAATAACTCTGTACTGAGGGCATTGGTGGAACTCATTTTTACAATTAAAAGGATTCCCTGTCTACAAAAAAGTTTGAGAACCCTTGTTCAGGAGCAATGATAAATCTTGATCTCATTTATTCATTGGTCTAATCCCACTGTAATGCTGTGAATAAGTAGGGCTGAACAGTTTATCAACTGCTGATGAGGCACCTTTCACTAATGGCTCCCAGTAGGACCATTGTCAGGTTGCTGGCCTTGAACTGGGACGTACTTTCAATTAGCATCTTTATATACAGCATTCATGAAGGTCATGTCCTCTGAATTGTCCTCTCCTCTTGTCCTTCATGAATTGTCCTGTGAATTGTGATTTAGTTCTGATTCATAATTCCTAAACAGTAAGGGTTCTAGTCTATCTCAGCTGGGGTGTACAGGTTACGAATGATTTTAAATGGACCACCCAAGCTTCTTTTTTGGTGAATAGTTACCACAACAGGTAGCACTGCAGGTTCCCTTATCTATTAATGTGCCCAGGTTACTGTCTACACTGAGTTTTCCATAATCTCATGTCTGTGTGAGTTTCCTCAGGGTTCTCTGGTTTCCTCCCACAACCCAAAAACATGCTGGTAGGTGAACTGGCAACTTTAATGTGTGTGCATGGTGTCCTGTCCCACCAGGTGTAGTAGATAGTGAAGATGAATAAATGAGCAGTTGCTGTGCTTTATAAAGAAAGGTTAACATTGTTTATACAGTGGTGCTTGAAAGTTTGTGAACCCTTTAGAATTTTCTATATTTCTGCATAAATATGACCTAAAACAACATCAGATTTTCACACAAGTCCTAAAAGTAGATAAAGAGAACCCACTTAAACAAATGAGACAAAAATATTATACTTGGTCATTTATTTATTGAGGAAAATGATCCAATATTACATATCTGTGAGTGGCAAAAGTATGTGAACCTCTAGGATTAGCAGTTGATTTGAAGGTGAAATTAGAGTCAGGTGTTTTCAATCAATGGGATGACAATCAGGTGTGAGTGGGCACCCTGTTTTATTTAAAGAACAGGGATCTATCAAAGTATGATCTTCACAACACATGTTTGTGGAAGTGTATCATGGCACGAACAAAGGAGATTTCTGAGGACCTCAGAAAAAGCGTTGTTGATGCTCATCAGGCTGGAAAAGGTTACAAAACCATCTCTAAAGAGTTTGGACTCCACCCATCCACAGTCAGACAGATTGTGCACAAATGGAGGAAATTCAAGACCATTGTTACCCTCCCCAGGAGAGATCGACCAACCAAGATCACTCCAAGAGCAAGGTATGTAATAGTCGGCAAGGTCACAAAGGACCCCAGAGTAACTTCTAAGCAACTGAAGGCCTCTCTCACATTGGCTAATGTTAATGTTCATGAGTCCACCATCAGGAGAACACTGAACAATAATGGTGTGCATGGCAGGGTTGCAAGGAGAAAGCCACTGCTCTCCAAAAAGAACATTGCTGCTCATCTGCAGTTTGCTAAAGATCACGCTGACAAGCCAGAAGGCTATTGGAAAAATGTTTTGTGGACAGATGAGACCAAAATAGAACTTTTTGGTTTAAATGAGAAGCATTATGTTTGGAGAAAGGAAAACACCGCATTCCAGCATAAGAACCTTATCCCATCCATGAAACATGGTGGTGGTAGTATCATGGTTTGGGCCTGTTTTGCTGCATCTGGGCCAGGACGGCTTGCCATCATTGATGGAACAATGAATTCTGAATTATACCAGCGAATTCTAAAGGAAAATGTCAGGACATCTGTCCATGAACTGAATCTCAAGAGAAGGTGTGTCATGCAGCAAGACAACGACCCTAAGCACACAAGTTGTTCTACCAAAGAATGGTTAAAGAAGAATAAAGTTAATGTTTTGGAATGGCCAAGTCAAAGTCCTGACCTTAATCCAATCGAAATGTTGTGGAAGGACCTGAAGCGAGCAGTTCATGTGAGGAAACCCACCAACATCCCAGAGTTGAAGCTGTTCTGTACGGAGGAATGGGCTAAAATTCCTCCAAGCCGGTGTGCAGGACTGATCAACAGTTACCGGAAACATTTAGTTGCAGTTATTGCTGCACAAGGGGGTCACACCAGATACTGAAAGCAAAGGTTCACATACTTTTGCCACTCACAGATATGTACTATTGGATCATTTTCCTCAATAAATAAATGACCAAGTATAATATTTTTGTCTCATTTGTTTAACTGGGTTCTCCTTATCTACTTTTAGGACTTGTGTGAAAATCTGATGATGTTTTAGGTCATATTTATGCAGAAATATAGAAAATTCTAAAGGGTTCACAAACTTTCAAGCACCACTGTGTATATATATATATATATATATATATATATATATATATATATATATATATAGTGCTGTTCAATTACAACTAAGAACAACTATAGTGAGGACATGAAATGGTTCAGAGGTCAGCAATATGTGACAGTTGTCACTTCATTTTGTTTGTAGACAAACCATTTGGATTTGTTGGAAAAAAAAAACATTTTGGAGGTTTTATGTATGCACAGCAGGGCAAAATATATTTGATAAACAGCAGTGCAGTGCCTTGTTTTTCCTGTAGAAATATTGTATTGACAATGACCCAATAAATCTTAAACTGGGTTGAGATTAAGAGTGCAAATTGCTGGAATTTACAAAGTATATTTAGCTGTTGGACAGCATTAAGTAAGCATTATTAAACCATTCAACAATATTGTGGAAAGAAACAACATGCTGTAGAAAGCAATAATTGTTCATCATTCAACAAAATCATCAGCTATAAGCTTGAAACATTTGTGGGTTTGATGTGTGTTATACAATGTTTATCACAGTTCACCTGAAATGAGCACTAGCATACTATAGATGCTTTTGGGGCAGGATTTATCAAAATGACTGAATGATTATGGTGTAATGGTCATTGTTTGTGGTTTAGAACATTCTTCCTGTGTCTGTGAGTTTCTTCTAGGTTCTCCGGTTCCCTCACTCTGCCCAGAAGCATGCTGGTACGTAAATTGACTTTGCTAAATTGTCCCAAGGTGTGAATGATTGTATTAATGTGTTTACATGGTACCTTCTGATGGACTAGCATCTCATCCAGGGTGTACGCCCAGTTTTCCTGTGATTGTCTTTGGATCCTTCCCCCAGTTTGACCAGGATATAGTGGTTACTGAAGATGAATGAATGAATGAATGTGATATCCAGAAAAACAAACCGTTTTAAATTTCTCACTGTTGTTTCTAATACTGTAGCTCTTCAACTGTTAGCTCAGATGATTTATGCAAGTTAGTTATCCATTGACCATGACAGTATCATGAGTTTCTTTACCACCCACTGAAACAACACTATATTCAATGTGATATTATATACACACACACACTAGCAGGTTACACACACACACACTAGCAGGTTACCCAGCGTTGCCCGGGTTTTGAAAAATTCTGGGTTGCCTCCAGACTTCCATGTCAAATTTGGTGACGATCCATCGAGAAATGGTGATGTTAACCCAAGACTCACAAAAATCCAAACATCCACCACCCAGGGCCCCACTGTGGACCCCCTGGGGTCCAAATATGGAATTCCTGAGTTCTGCCAAATTGTGGCCAACTCCTGTACCTACTTGCCAAATTTAGTGAAAATCTGTTGAGAAATGGCAACGTTAGCTCAAGACAAAACAAACAAACTTTGCTGCTTTTATATATATAACAGAATGCAGTGATGTGGAAGTTTCAAAATTCCATATTTTATTCAGAATAGAACATAGATGACATATCAAATGTTTAAACTGAGAAAATGTATCATTTAAAGAGAAAAATTAGGTGATTTTAAATTTCATGACAACAGCACATCTCAAAAAAGTTGGGACAAGGCCATGTTTACCACTGTGAGACATCCCCTTTTCTCTTTACAACAGTCTGTAAACGTCTGGGGACTGAGGAGACAAGTTGCTCAAGCTTAGGGATAGGAATGTTAACCCATTCTTGTCTAATGTAGGATTCTAGTTGCTCAACTGTCTTAGGTCTTTTTTGTCGTATCTTCCGTTTTATGATGCGCCAAATGTTTTCTATGGGTGAAAGATCTGGACTGCAGGCTGGCCATGTCAGTACCCGGACCCTTCTTCTACGCAGCCGTGATGCTGTAATTGATGCAGTATGTGGTATGGCATTGTCATGTTGGAAAATGCAAGGTCTTCCCTGAAAGAGACGTCGTCTGGATGGGAGCATATGTTGCTCTAGAACCTGGATATACCTTTCAGCATTGATGGTGTCTTTCCAGATGTGTAAGCTGCCCATGCCACACGCACTAATGCAACCCCATACCATCAGAGATGCAGGCTTCTGAACTGAGCGCTGATAACAACTTGGCTCGTCCTTCTCCTTTTTAGTACGAATAACACGGCGTCCCTGATTTCCAACAAGAACGTCAAATTTTGATTCGTCTGACCACAGAACAGTTTTCCACTTTGCCACAGTCCATTTTAAATGAGCCTTGGCCCAGAGAAGATGTCTGCGCTTCTGGATCATGTTTAGATACGGCTTCTTCTTTGAACTATAGAGTTTTAGCTGGCAACGACGGATGGCACAGTGAATTGTGTTCACAGATAATGTTCTCTGGAAATATTCCTGAGCCCATTTTGTGATTTCCAATACAGAAGCATGCCTGTATGTGATGCAGTGCCATCTAAGGGCCCGAAGATGACGGACACCCAGTATGGTTTTCCGGCCTTGACCCTTACGCACAGAGATTCTTCCAGATTCTCTGAATCTTTTGATGATATTATGCACTGTAGACGATGATATGTTCAAACTCTTTGCAATTTTACACTGTCGAACTCTTTTCTGATATTGCTCCACTATTTGTCGGTGCAGAATTAGGGGGATTGGTGATCCTCTTCCCATCTTTACTTCTGAGAGCCGCTGCCACTCCAAGATGCTCTTTTTATACCCAGTCATGTTAATGACTTATTGCCAATTGACCTAATGAGTTGCAATTTGGTCCTCCAGCTGTTCCTTTTTTGTACCTTTAACTTTTCCAGCCTCTTATTGCCCCTGTCCCAACTTTTTTGAGATGTGTTGCTGTCATGAAATTTCAAATGAGCCAATATTTGGAATGAAATTTCAAAATGTCTCACTTTCGACATTTGATATGTTGTCTATGTTCTATTGTGAATGCAATATCAGTTTTTGAGATTTGTAAATTATTGCATTCCGTTTTTATTTACAATTTGTACTTTGTCCCAACTTTTTTGGAATCAGGGTTGTGTGTGGTGTGTGTGTGTGTGTGTGGTGTGTAGGCTCAGTAATGCTGGCTCTACCATGCTGAGTATGGCTAGTTAACTGCAATGAAGAACAACAATTTGTTCAAATCATGAGGTACTGAGCTAGCAACATGGACACACTGCAATTTGCAAATAAATCATTACTCATCTTCATAATTCCAACAGTGTGGGAAAACTAAAGCAGAGAGTTGGGATTTAATGCTATAAAACATTGTCTTTGTTTTCTTTTAGTGGTGCAAGATGGACAAAGTTGTTGGGTTTCACCAAGCAATCTTTTTTTTTTTTTTACCCTCACAGTAAATGTGCTAAAGTGAAAAACATCCAAGTACACAATGTGTTGGTTTTTGTGTACCATTATATGGTGAAAAAAAGAAAAAAAGAAAGAAATGGTGATTTGGTTATTTCAGATTCCTCATATTAAACAGTGTACATTACAGCTTTTTGATTTATGAGACATCATCACCGTGTGCTTTTGTCTCCCTGATGTCAAATAACTCACAAGCTTTACTGTTTTCTCCAAATAAAATGCAGCAAATGACACACTGCTCACGTGTTCAGTAGGTGAGTCAGTCAGTTTTAGTAGCTTGTCACCTCTCCATGTAAGCAGACTGCCAATGAGCTGGCTTATTTAAAAGGCTTTTAATAATGGAGGATGCCAAGATGCGGTCATGCACTGACTATAGAATGGGGCCTAAGAGAGAGTTAAACACTGTGTGTGATCTGAATGACTGTCCTCAGATAGGGCACATGGCTCACTGGGTTTGGCCACATGTACATGAGTTGAATTGATCAGCTAATTGTCTGTTTATCATATTGGGAGGATCAGAGAAGGGCATGACCTACTTGCTTCTCTCTATTTTATGTCTCTGCCTCCTCTGTTAGCCCTTCTACTGCATACTTTTTGCGCAAGTAGTGCAGTCGTTCCACTTATTAGAAACAACATTGAAGAACTTTACATGAATGACTATCTTGTAATTGTGTTTATCATAATATAACCCAACCACACATATAGGATCTGGAAAGTATGGTTGTATTTTTCAGCTGTCACTCCACGTGACCTTTAGGAGCAATACACTGAAGTCTATCTACACAGCAGGCCGTGAGTAAATCCCTGCTCCCAGAAATGGTCAACTCTCCATGTGCTAATCCCTACAGCATTGCGTCCACACTCCCTATCGCTCACACTGGATTGATGCCCTTTGAAGCCAAATTGCTGTGTTATGCAATTGTGAAACCTGAGGTGGAAGAAACAGGTCCAAACACCAAGTACCACATAATGACTATCTCAAAATAACCTTCAAGCTTCTTGCAGAGCTTCAGAGATCACAAATGAGTACAAAAAGCAGCAGAGGAACATGTTTTAGTGCCAAATTATTACAAGATACTTACCTGAATATGACATTTCACAAGTGGCTTATTAACATAATCTCATTGCATTATCTCTAGCTGTTTTATCCTGTTCTACAGGGTCACAGGCAAGCTGGAGCCTATCCCAGCTGACTACGGGCGAAAGGCGGGGTACACCCTGGACAAGTCGCCAGGTCATCACAGGGCTGACACATAGACACAGACAACCATTCACACTCACATTCACACCTACGGTCAATTTAGAGTCACCAGTTAACCTAACCTGCATGTCTTTGGACTGTGGGGGAAACCGGAGCACCCGGAGGAAACCCACGCGGACATGGGGAGAACATGCAAACTCCACACAGAAAGGCCCTCGCCGGCCACGGGGCTCGAACCCGGACCTTCTTGCTGTGAGGCGACATCGCTAACCACTACACCACCGTGCCGCCCCTTATTAGCATCACTACACTTTTATTAAAAATGGCTTATACATAAAAAGAATATACATGAACTTGAAAGCACCTCCATGTTTTCCTGACATCCCATATAACTTAAAATGATTAGCTCACAAAGCTTCAGGAAGTATACAAGTTATTTCATATAAAATGAATTAGTTTAATTCTATGTAACATGTAAAGATTTTTTTAGATGACAGCACCACATCAAAATCATATGATGTTCGGTGAAAAAAGCATAAAATGGCCAGAATAAGCCATGTCAGAAAAAGGAATTGTTGAAAAAGTATTGTGTTTTTATTGAGAATTTATGGGGTATTGTCAAGAGGAAGAGGAAATGCCCGACCCAAAAATACAGACGATCTGAAGGCCACAATCAAAGCAACCTGGGCTTCAATAACACCTCAGCAGTGCCACAGGCTGATCGTCTCCATGCCACACTGCATTGATGCAGTAATTTGTGGTAAAGGAGCCCCAACCAAGTATCAAGTGTATAAATGGCCATACTTTTCAGAAGTTGGACAGTTCTGTATTGTGAATCCTTTTTTGATTGATCTTAGGAAATATTCTAAAACTGGATGTTTGATTTTCATGAACTATAAGCCATACTCATCAAAATGAAAACAAACAAACAAACAAAGGCTTGAAACGTTATACTTTATGTGTAATGAATGTAGAATATCTGAACGTTTACTTTTTTGAGTTAAATTGAAAAAAAAAAAACTTTTTCACAATATTCCAACCGTTTGAGATGCACTAGCATATACAGGCAAATTATATATATAATTGAGTGTTGATTATAATGCTATTAGTTGCACCAAAGTGTTGCTTTTGCAGGTTATTGATACAATCATGTGCAAGATTTAAAATCTACAAAAGTAGAATACTTCAACAGGATAATCATAGGGCTTTGAGAATTAGACGATCAGCACAAATATATAACTATGAAACTACACCCATTCTCAAAATAATCAGGAAATTCAAACTCTGCACATATTTCAAGTCCTACACTCAGAGGTTGTGACACCTTTACATATGACACAAGCACATACTTGAAGTGTTTTTTTTTTTTTTTATTAAAGAAAGGCCAGTCATAAAAGTCAAAGTCCAACATTGCCACCAGATCACAAAAATTAACCAAAAACCAAATAAAGAGGCCAGGGTCAAAAAGCAAGCACTAGTGCATATACACCTAGCATGCCACAGGTTGGTCAAATAGATGACATACAAAGTGAAGCACAGAGGATTTAAGTAAACAAACTATTTAAGGAATAATAAGGAAAAAGTGTGACTAATTAACTACCAGGGTGACAAATAACAAGAACAGGATTTACAGACCGGGTAAGGAAAGCGCAAAGCCAAAAGGGACAACTGGATAGGAAAGCGCAAAATGAGCAGAACACAACAAGGACAAAATAAAGAAAGACACGACAGTGGTTGATTTAATTTATTTAACTCACACAAAGGTCACCAAACAGACCTGTGTGATTAAATTTCCTCATTTATTTCTGACAATGTTGTAAAAATGATATCATTCTAAGTAAAATGGCCAATGTCTATCAAAAGTGCTTGAAATGTTTGATAGGCCATGTCAAAACAGTGATGTAGAAGGTTAAAGGTAACATTAAAAATGATATCATATTTCTTATTTTATATATATATATATATATATATATATATATATATATATATATATATATATATAAAACATTTTTAAGGGTTTTATATATAGGTAAATTGCATTGCATTACATTACAGGCATTCACAGATGCTCTTATCCAGAGCAACATACAACATACCCAGTGCAGCCTGGGGAGCAAATGGAGGTTTGATGCCTTGCTCAAGGTCACTTCAGCCATTCTTGCTGGTCCATGGTATCAAACCAGCAACTTTGTGGTCCCAAAGCTGCTTCTCTAACCATTAGGCCGTGGCTTCCCATGGATAGAAAAAAAATACAAAAGACACCCAAGAGATAGGATTCAGAGATCAGCTTGTCAAAAAAATGTGAGAAAAATAAAAATACAGCATTCTGTTAAATCATTAACATTAGCTTAGTTACCTTGTTGGTTTTGGGGGCAAAGTTTTCGGTATCACATCATTCTTTAATCTCCAAGTGATTGGTCCAAAGCTGTAGAGCTTGCTCTGTACATTACAAACTGAGCTCCTTTAATCTCCCCAAATCATTTCATTTTCTCTACAGAAGGACTGAGAAAGCCTTTATTTGCACTACAATCTACAATCCTGATCCAAACCCCAAAGTATATGATTGTAATCAGCCATCAGGGATACTTTAATAATATGTCAGTAGCTGACTACTTACTGTCTTCTTATTTTTGTTGTATCAAAGAGCAGCATGAAATAGATATCGATCAAGAATCATAAATAAAGTCCTGGATGAAAACTGCTGCCTTTGTAAAGGTTATCATATCATTTGCCGGATCAAGATTTCTGAGTTTCGGCCGGATCAGGATTTCTGAATGTAAAATGCCAAAAGCAGAAATGCTAAACACCAGCACAATGCAGTGGAGTCAATCACATGGCTATTTTTTGAATGCAGAGCACAAAGGCGTGTGAGTGATCTCTCTCATTGATCCAAAGTGTCCACATATTTTTAGAGAATTGATTTTATGGTGCAGTGTATTCCGAGAAGAGCTAAAACAGGAGTGTGTGTGTGTGTGTGTGTGTGTGTGTGTGTGTGCATGCATGCACATTTGCTTAAGTGAAAGAAAAGCTCTACTCTGATGTTCTGGATGTTCAAAAATTCATGACAACTTAGGAGCCCAAAAAACAAACAAACAAACAAAAACCCCTCTCTTTTGGAGTCATGTGGGATTTCAGAAAATAATTTTTGTCTTTGTCTCTGATTCCCAGTCATTATTTAAAATGAATATAATTAGAAATTGCACTGCCATTCACTAAGATCAGAGAAGTGCTGTCTGTATGCTGTACTGTAGAACCACAGACACACGCTGTGCTGTGAGATTAACCATGAGCATAATTCCTAAAATTCCTGGAATATGAGGGAGTAAAACATGACAGATTGTGCTGTTTTCAGAAAATATTTAATGACGGGGTCATGAGATGAAGCCTGAGGTGAAGCCATGCTGAATATTTTCCAGTAACACATGGCATAGTGTTTTATTCCTCTTATACAACAGCAATTGTTATCACTTACATTATAGCAGCTATAAACACTAATTCCCTCACCAGCTGATTTAAATTTTATATTTAAGTGAAGTGAGGCTCTCACTGTTTCCAGCAGCATTGTTTATACTCGTCAGTATAATGATACAACAGCATGTCCTTCAGGATTCTCTAACTATTATTCCAGTATTTATATAATATACAGTGCTCAGCATAAATTAGTACACCCCCTTTGAAAAGTAACATTTTAAACAATATCTCAATGAATGCAAACAATTTCCAAAATGTTGACAAGACAAAGTTTAATATAACATCTGTTTAACTTATAACGTGAAAGTAAGGTTAATAATATAACAGATTACACATTTTTTTTTTCAGTTTTACTCAAATTAGGGTGGTGCAAAAATGAGTACACCCCACAACAAAAGCTACTACATCTAGTACTTTGTATGGCCTCCATGATTTTTAATGACAGCACCAAGTCTTCTAGGCATGGAATGAACAAGTTGGCGACATTTTGCAACATCAATCTTTTTCCATTCTTCAACAATGACCTCTTTTAGTGACTGGATTCTGGATGGAGAGTGATGCTCAACTTGTCTCTTCAGAATTCCCCAAAGAAAATAATTTCTTTACACCACAAAGGTGAAGGCTACAAGAAGATCAGCAAAGCTTTACTTATCAGTCAGAATACTGTAGCAAAAGTGGTACAAAAATTTAAGAAAGATGGAACTGCAACCATCTCACAGAGACGTCCAGGTTGTCCATGGAAGTTAACACCTCGACAGGAGCGTCATCTGATGAGAAGGGTTGAAGAAAATCGGCATGCAAGTTCACTGCAGTTATCTAAAGAAGTAGAAAGCCAAACTGGGGTGACTATTTTCCGTGACACAATACGGCGTACACTGCAGAGGAATAGCATGCATGGAGGCCGTCCACGAAAGAAGCCTCTCCTAAAGCCCAGGCACAAAAAAAGCCCGCCTAGAGTTTGCCAGGGCCCGTGCTGACAAAGATGAAGACTACTGGGACTCTATACTCTGGAGTGATGAGACCAAGATAAATGTTTTTGGAACTGATGGCTTCAAAACTGTATGGCGTTGCAAAGGTGAGGAATACAAAGAAAAATGCATGGTGCCTACAGTGAAACATGGTGGTGGCAGTGTCCTTATGTGGGGCTGCATGAGTGCTGCTGGTGTCGGGGAGCTGCATTTCATTGATGGCATCATGAATTCACGGACGTATTGCTCTATACTGAAAGAGAAGATGCTACCATCACTCCATGCCCTTGATCGTCATGCACTTTTCCAACATGACTAAACACACATCTAAGGCCACTGTTGGATTTCTGAAGAAGAACAGGGTGAAAGTGATTCAGTGGCCAAGTATGTCTCTTGATCTGAACCCAATCGAACACCTACGGGGAATTCTGAAGAGACAAGTTGAGGATCACTCTCCATCCAGCATCCAGTCACTAAAAGAGGTCATTGTTGAAGAATGGAAAAAGATTGATGTTGCAAAATGTCTCCAACTTATTCATTCCATGCCTAGAAGACTTGGTGCTGTCATTAAAAATCATGGAGGCCATACAAAGTACTAGATGTAGTAGTTTTTGTTGTGGGGTGTACTCATTTTTGCACCACCCTAATTTGAGTAAAACTGAAAAATGTGTAATCCAAGTTATATTATTAACCTTACTTTCACGTTATAAGTTAAACAGATGTTATATTAAACTGTCTTGTCAACATTTTGGAAATTGTTTGTGTTCATTGAGATATTGTTTAAAATGTTACTTTTCAAAGGGGGTGTACTCATTTACGCTGAGCACTGTACATATATAAGTTATATATAAGATACAGATTTTCTTACCTTTATAGTTGCACATGTATGATGACGTATTCCAACATATCTGATGAGCATCACTGACATTCATCTTCAGGAGCTCTTGCAGAGATTGACTGTAAAATAATGCCATTGCGATTGTAGTGAAAGAATCGGAAACACAGGAGTTTTGTGCAATTCATATAAACAACAGTTTTATTTCAATGTCTGAAAACTTTACATTTAGATATCAATAAGATTCCACTGATCTATGGTCCAAAACACAACACTACACTAAAGTCAGCTTAAAGGTGAATTTATAGTTCTGCATTAATATGAATGTGTGCCTTTGCATCACGACATGAAGAGGGGGATCATGGGTAAATGTGGCACATAAAGAAGCAGAGATGTGTTAGCATGCACATATTTGTATGTATGAGTGTGCAGTCCACCCACTAGCTAACTACACATTGTGTGTGCCTTCAGTGCTTTGTCTCTTATGAACTCTGATTGGTTGGCTGGGAGGTGTGTCTGGTTGCATACCCAGAAACATTTGGATGAGATAACATTTCTTCCAAAGGTTTAATCAAATTCAGATAATTATTGATTAAATCAGATTAATACTGTTCAAAGTACATCTGAAGATTAAACAATATAATGCTAAACCGGGGGCTGCACATGGTGTAGTGGTTAGCACTGTCGCCTCACAGCAAGAAGGTCCTCGGTTCAAGCCCAGAGGCCAACGAGGGCCTTTCTGTGTGGAGTTTACATGTTCTCCCCGTGTCTGTGTGAGTTTCCTCTGGGTGCTCCAGTTTCCCCCACAGTCCAAAGACATGCAGGTTAGGTTAATTGGTGGCTCTAAATTGACTGTAGGTGTGAGTGTGAATGGTTGTTTGTCTCTATGTGTGAACCCTGTGATGACCTGGCGACTTGTCCAGGGTGTACCCCGCCTCTCACTCATAGTCAGCTGGGATAGGCTCCAGCTTGCCTGCAACCCTGCACAGGATAAGCGGCTACAGATAATGGATGGATGAATGGATGTTTGTGGGTAAATTATATGGATCTGTGATGCCTACATGTTTCAGCTTTTGAATGTAATGCAAGCTGCTGATACTGTATAATCTAAATTTTGAATTGCTTCAGAGAGATTGTACTAACTGCAGTCATCTCAATTTTCATTATTAACTGTCACGACTGTTTCTTTGTTTGCCTGGTGATATGGTGGATGTTGCGTGAAAAACAAAAATCTGTGACATCTGTGAAAGTCCTCTATACCGCTTATTTGTCATGGTCGCAGGGGAAGATGGTGCCAATCCCAGTTTAGAGGCAGGGTTCACCCTAGACAGGTCACCAATCTATCACAAGGCTAAAGCTAAGGTCTCACATAGCTGGAATGACTTCACGGTAGATGCTGATAAACAATTTTGAACCTTCCGGGGTCAACCGGCACATGTTCCGGGCCCTTCCATCAGAATACGTGAGAGCTGGGGAGCTACCTTGACAACCGGGAGTGCATTGCTTCCATCCCCAGAAAGTTTTGTCATATTGAAAATTGCCATGAGTTAAGTGCCAGATTAATTCATCCGTTGCAACTGTGAAGGCATCCGTGGGCATCCTTGAGACATACGTGACGCTTACATGGGCTATCAGGGGTGACCGCTGCATTTTGTCACAACCATTCAAGCTTAAAATGTTCATGGAACAGAAATTGAAAAGTTTGCCTAGGGGGCGTAGCCTATTTTATCTTGCCATGGCTATGCCGTACTGCAGTTGTGAAAACTGTACACACTGCTTTCATTGCCGTAAGGCCATATATCTTTATATGTCGCTGCCACCATTAGTTTTACCAGCATCTTCCGTCGTTACTGTTGCGGCTACCATGGCTTCATTTGCATATTTACTCTGCCCAAATTTATGTGACAGATCACCTCCAAAATCTGCCAAAATGGCCACAGTAGGTCCCAGCCACGGTTCTCATGGATCAATTGGCTATGTCTGACCTTAGCATAATACAGAGAGACAAACAACCATTCACACTCACATTCACACCTATGAGCAGTTTAGAATAGCCAGTTGATCTAATCTTCATGTCTTTGGACCATGGGAGGAAACCAGTGTACCTGGAGGGAACCCACACAGGCGTGAGGAGAACATGCAAACTCCATACAAAAAGGCCCCAGGCGACCTCAAGTTTCAAATCCAAAACCTTCTTGCTGTGAGGCAACAGTGCTAACCACTGCATGACCGTGCCATCCCCTGTTAATATAAATATTTTACATAAAGTTCAAGAATTTATAATGACTGTAGTTTATTCTAATGGCAGTTTAATGCTACAGAATTACATTTTACTTTACTTTCTCCTTTTTCTAACAGACTCCTGATAAACACACAATGTAGAGGATGTAAATCACTGCAACTCAATAAAATAAAACCTAAAGCATCATCATTCCATGATTGACAAAATTATGCATTTACAACCCCGATTCCAAAAAAGTTGGGACAAAGTACAAATTGTAAATAAAAACGGAATGCAATAATTTACAAATCTCAAAAACTGATATTGCATTCACAATAGAACACAGACAACATATCAAATGTCGAAAGTGAGACATTTTGAAATTTCATGCCAAATATTGGCTCATTTGAAATTCCATGACAGCAACACATCTCAAAAAAGTTGGGATAGGGGCAATAAGGCCCTGTCCACACGGCAACGGATTCAGGTGACTCCAATACAATTGCTTATCGTTTAGGCCTGGCGTCCACATGGCACCGGCGTTTTGGGTGCCCAAAACGCAATCTTTTTGAGAACAGGTTCCAGAGTGGAAAGATCTGGCAACGTTGCCGTTGTGAAGTCGTCTGGATGAGTAGAACGGATTTGTTTACGATGATGTCACAACCACATGACTGTGAGTGCTTCACGCCGGGTAGAAGTGTAACGAATATCACCAGGATATCACCAGGAAAAAGCCTTACAGAGCACTAGTGAGAGTGAAACACGAGCTTGGATATTATTATTATTATTATTATTATTATTATTATGTTCAGTGTTAGTTCACAGTAGTAATGCAAGAAACAGAATAGTGACAGTAATAGTGAAGCAAAAACATGCAATTGTACAAACACTGCAGCTCTACAGCAAAATATTCATTTATGAAATGGTCTGATTCTTACCACCAGTAGTGCCAATGATCTTCTCATTGCGATGCGATGCGAGTTGTCAACAAATCCTATAACTTGGTTCATGAAACGCGCTTACAAAATATTTTCACTGTGAATATTTATTGTGTAATGGTGCAAAGTGAGAGAGAGAGAGAGAGAGAGAGAGAGAGAGAGACTCTGCCCTTAGGGCAGAGTCAATCCCACCAGCAAAAATAGGGGAAAAAAGGAGCGATCTCACCTCTTCAGATGTTGGTTTTAGTCCTACAGTACATTCCTCAAAAAGGGCGTAGAGGAGCAAATTAATCCATCAACATGTAGTATTCAATTTATTCCAGACCATTAAAGATGCCACCTTCCGCGTAGAATCATACGTCATCCTCACCGCCATATTGGATAGGTCAAAGCGGAGAATAAAGATTCATGCGCTGCCTTTAACTGTACCAACAGGTTTACCGTCCAAACGAGATCACATGGGATTACCTTTCACAGGTGAGAAACAACAAATTAATCCATCAACGTGTAGTATTCAATCTATTCCGGACCATTAAAGACACCGCCTTCCGCATAGAATCATACGTCATCCTCACCGCCATATTGGAAAGGTCAAAGCGGAGAATAAAGATTAGCTGCGTTTAACTGTACCAACAGGTTTGCCGTCCAAGCGAGATCACATGGGATTACCTTTCACAGGTGAGACTGGAAAAATACTTTTTATTGTATTTGGTCATTATAATGTAATTTTACGAACAGATTTTCCTGACTTTGTGGCTAATATGAAGTCTCGCACATAATAGTTTATGCGCATGCGTCCTTACTTCTTCTATTGTTCTGGTGTCTCCGAAGGGACCGTCTTACAGCGCCCCTAGAGGTGTGGCATGTGTATTGCATCGTTTTCAGCAAGCGTTGCGTTGCCATATGGACCTGATATTCTACTGATCGTTGCCCATTTGGAGGCGATATTTTTTTAAATAACATCACGTTGCCGTTGTCGTGTGGATGTGGCCTAAGAGGCTGGAAAAGTTAAAGGTACAAAAAAAGAACAGTTGGAGGACCAAATTGCAACTCATTAGGTCAATTGGCAATAGGTCATTAACATGACTGGGTATAAAAAGAGCATCTTGGAGTGGCAGCGGCTCGTAAAGATGAGAAGAGGATCACCAATCCCCCTAATTCTGCACCGACAAATAGTGGAGCAATATCAGAAAGGAGTTCGACAGTGTAAAATTGCAAAGAGTTTGAACATATCATCATCTGCAGTGCATAATATCATCAAAAGATTCAGAGAATCTGGAAGAATCTCTGTGCGTAAGGGTCAAGGCCGGAAAACCATACTGGGTGCCCGTGATCTTCGGGCCCTTAGATGGCACTGCATCACATACAGGCATGCTTCTGTATTGGAAATCACAAAATGGGCTCAGGAATATTTCCAGAGAACATTATTTGTGAACACAATTCACCGTGCCATCCGCCGTTGCCAGCTAAAACTCTATAGTTCAAAGAAGAAGCCGTATCTAAACATGATCCAGAAGCGCAGACGTCTTCTTTGGGCCAAGGCTCATTTAAAATGGACTGTGGCAAAGTGGAAAACTGTTCTGTGGTCTGACGAATCAAAATTTGAAGTTCTTTATGGAAATCAGGGACGCCGTGTCATTCGGACTAAAGAGGAGAAGGACGACCCAAGTTGTTATCAGCGCTCAGTTCAGAAGCCTGCATCTCTGATGGTATGGGGTTGCATTAGTGCGTGTGGCATGGGCAGCTTACACATCTGGAAAGACACTATCAATGCTGAAAGGTATATCCAGGTTCTAGAGCAACATATGCTCCCATCCAGACGACGTCTCTTTCAGGGAAGACCTTGCATTTTCCAACATGACAATGCCAAACCACATACTGCATCAATTACAGCATCATGGCTGCGTAGAAGAAGGGTCCGAGTACTGAACTGGCCAGCCTGCAGTCCAGATCTTTCACCCATAGAAAACATTTGGCGCATCATAAAACGGAAGATACGACAAAAAAGACCGAAGACAGTTGAGCAACTAGAATCCTACATTAGACAAGAATGGGTTAACATTCCAATCCCTAAACTTGAGCAACTTGTCTCCTCAGTCCCCAGACGTTTACAGACTGTTGTAAAGAGAAAAGGGGATGTCTCACAGTGGTAAACATGGCCTTGTCCCAACTTTTTTGAGATGTGTTGTTGTCATGAAATTTAAAATCACCTAATTTTTCTCTTTAAATGATACATTTTCTCAGTTTAAACATTTGATATGTCATCTATGTTCTATTCTGAATAAAATATGGAATTTTGAAACTTCCACATCATTGCATTCCGTTTTTATTTACAATTTGTATTTTGTCCCAACTTTTTTGGAATCGGGGTTGTAAATACTAGTGAAATTGAAGTGCTTCGATACACATGCCACTCACAGTGCTGAATATGGATGTTTAATCATGCAAGGGTTCATTTTTTTCCTTTGCACTTTTGTTCCAAAACAAAATTATTTCTCGTCTCCTGTTCTCTTCTATTTATTTATTATTCCTACAGTGAAAGATCTTTGGTGTGTGATTCCATAAATTCTGGTGTGGTTCATGCAACAGTGCCTCTTATGCCGCTTTTCCACTACAAACGTGGCTGAGTTGGGCTGAGCCGTGCCGTGCTGAGTTGGGCTGAGTCGAGCTGAGTGGGGCTGTTGGAGTTGCATTTCGACTACAACCGCGCTGAACCGTGCTGGCCGGAAGTGGGTGGACACATTGGGTGGAGTTAGCGAAAGTGGGTGGACGTCATGTGATGTCGTTAGGCGGCGCAAACAGTGACATCAGTGAGCTTTTAAGCGGTAGTCTCACGACCCGGATAGTAAACAATAAACATGGAGGACATGGAGTCGTTAGTGTTGCTGGTCTTGGTGCTGTGGCTTGTTGTCACCGACAACGCCAACAGATACTGGCAAGAGCGTATAGATGAGGCGAGGCGCATAAGGCTTCAGAAATTCTCGTAATTCGTAATTCTTCTTCTTCCGGGTTTACGGTGTTTACAGATCCCAGCGTGCTTGCGGGGCGTGTGTGGGCATGTAAGGACACTCCTCCTCACCAATCAGTGCACAGGGGAGTGTCTCCTCACGCCCCTAGCCCCACTCGGCTCAGTTTGGCTCGCTTCAGTCCCACTCCAAAACAGTGCGAGTTTTGGGTGCTAAGCAGGGCTGAAGCGAGCTGAGTCGTGCTGCTCTGAGATAGTCGAAACGCGAGCCGTGTCGGGCTGAAGTGAGCTGAAGTGAGCTGAAAAAGGGTAGTGGAAAAGGGCCATTAGAGGACATGCTCATGTTACGTACAGGTATGAAGACTTCACCTGTGCGAGTATTTGTGGGCAATATCTTGATACAGGAGACACAAATGCATAAGTATAACTCAGCCAAACACAAAACTTCACTTGGCTTCGGTATTCCAATTCCAATATGAAGCTAATGGCATCTGGGCATCAAGTGTATTTTAGACTATTAGGTCTAAACATAGGTGCTATACAATGTGGTTAAGGATTTTGATGTCATAGTTTATCACCAGTGTTTTAACTGACACAAACATAGCTTGAATGCAAATGGCTCCCCATGTTGTGTGCTATATGCAGCCTGAATAATGCATTTTACACAGTACTGTGCTCTGTATGCCTAAAAGGTCATCGTGTTGGATTCATCTCGGCAAATAGCTGAGGATGATACTAAACTGATAATATTCTAGCTGTGACAATCTGATCTGAAGTCATTTGGAAATAACACTGACCTGAAGTCCAATAAGCAGTTTAGAGATTTTATCTGATTCAACAATCTCTGAACTGAATTAGTAAGGAAGCCACAAGTAGCATACTCACAAAGGTGCATATTAAAATGGTGCAGATTAACGTTTCAAGAAATTGATTTTTGCAGCCTTTTAAGAAAACGATGATGAATTAGAATTAGCCAACATTAAAATGCATAAATAAGGGATTATCATCTTGAATTCATGATATGTTTGGTAAAGCTGAAGCCCAATTAAAGTGTTTAGTCTCTGTGATAATCCTTGTCCAAATAATTGATGCTGATATAGTTGATAACACTTTGCTGATATGCATCTGCTCAGATATTAATGCTGCCGGCTGGCGATGTGCTGAAAATTAATTTTTCCGAAGTCTGTCTGTGAGCAATAGCTATGAAGACATAATGATTTTGAAGAACAATTTTTTTGTTCCATTAGCAGTGGTACAGCAAGATAAGCTTTAAATCCAAACTAAATACAAATATAAATCTTCATAGATTTATACCTATCATGCTCCATATCAGACTAATTGCATTTTCAAAAGTGTATATATATATATATATATATCACATCACATCACATTATCTCTAGCCGCTTTATCCTTCTACAGGGTCGCAGGCAAGCTGGAGCCTATCCCAGCTGACTACGGGCGAAAGGCGGGGTACACCCTGGACAAGTCGCCAGGTCATCACAGGGCTGACACATAGACACAGACAACCATTCACACTCACATTCACACCTACGGTCAATTTAGAGTCACCAGTTAACCTAACCTGCATGTCTTTGGACTGTGGGGGAAACCGGAGCGCCCGGAGGAAACCCACGCGGACACGGGGAGAACATGCAAACTCCACACAGAAAGGCCCTCGCCGGCCCCGGGGCTCGAACCCAGGACCTTCTTGCTGTGAGGCGACAGCGCTAACCACTACACCACCGTGCCGCCATATATATATATATATATATATATATATATATATATATATATATATATACACACACACACACACACACACACACACACACAAGGTTGGTCAAAATTATGTTCACACAAATGGTAGAAACCATTTATTCACAAAACATACATCATATGTGCAAAATGATTTAAAGGACGGTCTCAACCTGTTTGCCATTGTGTTCAACATACAAAATCCAGTGAGCAACAGTACCATTTAATCTGTCACCCATGGTGTACGTCTATCTGCAGGAGAAAAAATAATCTATTAGTGTTGATGTAATTTTGACTAACCATATATATATATATATATATATATATATATATATGGAGTGGCACGGTGGTGTAGTGGTTAGCGCTGTTGCCTCACAGCAAGAAGGTCTGGGTTCGAGCCCCGTGGCCGGCGAGGGCCTTTCTGTGCGGGGTTTCCATGTTCTCCCCGTGTCCGCGTGGGTTTCCTCCGGGTGCTCCGGTTTCCCCCAAAGACATGCAGTATAGGTTAACTGGTGACTCTAAATTGACCGTAGGTGTGAATGTGAGTGTGAATGGTTGTCTGTGTCTATGTGTCAGCCCTGTGATGACCTGGTGACTTGTCCAGGGTGTACCCCGCCTTTCGCCCGTAGTCAGCTGGGATAGGCTCCAGCTTGCCTGCGACCCTGTAGAAGGATAAAGCGGCTAGAGATAATGAGATGATATCTCATCTCATCATCTCTAGCCGCTTTATCCTTCTACAGGGTCGCAGGCAAGCTGGAGCCTATCCCAGCTGACTACGGGCGAAAGGCGGGGTACACCCTGGACAAGTCGCCAGGTCATCACAGGGCTGACACATAGACACAGACAACCATTCACACTCACATTCACACCTACGGTCAATTTAGAGTCACCAGTTAACCTAACCTGCATGTCTTTGGACTGTGGGGGAAACCGGAGCACCCGGAGGAAACCCACGCGGACACGGGGAGAACATGCAAACTCCACACAGAAAGGCCCTCACCGGCCCCGGGGCTCGAACCCAGGACCTTCTTGCTGTGAGGCGACAGCGCTAACCACTACACCACCGTGCCGCCCATGAGATGATATATATATATATATATATATATATATGCAAAACCCCGATTCCAAAAAAGTTGGGACAAAGTACAAATTGTAAATAAAAACGGAATGCAATGATGTGGAAGTTTCAAAATTCCATATTTTATTCAGAATAGAACATAGATGACATATCAAATGTTTAAACTGAGAAAATGTATCATTTAAAGAGAAAAATTAGGTGATTTTAAATTTCATGACAACAACACATCTCAAAAAAGTTGGGACAAGGCCATGTTTACCACTGTGAGACATCCCCTTTTCTCTTTACAACAGTCTGTAAACGTCTGGGGACTGAGGAGACAAGCTGCTCAAGTTTAGGGATAGGAATGTTAACCCATTCTTGTCTAATGTAGGATTCTAGTTGCTCAACTGTCTTAGGTCTTTTTTGTCATATCTTCCGGTTTATGATGCGCCAAATGTTTTCTATGGGTGAAAGATCTGGACTGCAGGCTGGCCAGTTCAGTACCCGGACCCTTCTTCTACGCAGCCATGATGCTGTAATTGATGCAGTATGTGGTTTGGCATTGTCATGTTGGAAAATGCAAGGTCTTCCCTGAAAGAGACGTCGTCTGGATGGGAGAAGCATGCCTGTATGTGATGCAGTGCCGTCTAAGGGCCCGAAGATGACGGGCACCCAGTATGGTTTTCCGGCCTTGACCCTTACGCACAGAGATTCTTCCAGATTCTCTGAATCTTTTGATGATATTATGCACTGTAGATGATGGTATGTTCAAACTCTTTGCAATTTTACACTGTCAAACTCCTTTCTGATATTGCTCCACTATTTGTCGGCGCAGAATTAGGGGGATTGGTGATCCTCTTCCCATCTTTACTTTTGAGAGCCGCTGCCACTCCAAGATGCTCTTTTTATACCCAGTCATGTTAATGACCTATTGCCAATTGACCTAATGAGTTGCAATTTGGTCCTCCAGCTGTTCCTTTTTTGTACCTTTAACTTTTCCAGCCTCTTATTGCCCCTGTCCCAACTTTTTTGAGATGTGTTGCTGTCATAAAATTTCAAATGAGCCAATATTTGGCATGAAATTTCAAAATGTCTCACTTTCGACATTTGATATGTTGTCTATGTTCTATTGTGAATACAATATCAGTTTTTGAGATTTGTAAATTATTGCATTCCGTTTTTATTTACAATTTGTACTTTGTCCCAACTTTTTTGGAATCAGGGTTGTATATATATATATATATATATATATATATATATATATATATATATATATATATATATATATATATATATATTTGCTTTATTTGGATGTGTGTGTATATATATATATATATATATATATATATATATATATATATATATATATATATATATATATAGCGCCAAATAAAGCAAAACTAAATCAATATCACATATTAAAATCTGAAGGTACTTCCTGCGGCATGGTTACAGACAGTTAGCTCCAGAATGATTGCTCTCCAACCCCAAATCTGAAAAAAAAAAAAATCTGACGGTATGGAAAATGCAAATAAAAAAAGAAAACAGTGATTTCTAAATTTACTTTGACTTGTATTCCATTGCATTCAGTATGAACCCATGATATTTCATGTTCTGTCTGGTCAGCTTCATTTCATTTGTTAATATACATTTATTCCTGTGTTTCAGGCTGGCAACACGTTCCAAAAAAGTTGGGACGGGAGGAATTTAGGACTAGTAATGAAGTAAAACAATTAAATAATGATATGATTTCAAACAGGTAATATCAACAAGAGATTGTAATCATGGTTTGGTACAAAATCAGTATCCAGGAAAGGCCTAATCTTTGAGGAGTAAAGATGGGCCGAGGATCTCTAGTTTGTCAACAAATGCATGAGAAATTTATTGAAATGTTCCTCAAAGAATGATATGAATGGATTTGGATATTTCATCCTCTATGGTGCATAAAATCTTTTAAACAATTCAAGAAATCTGGAGGAATTTTGGTGTGTAAAGGACAAGGACCAAGCCTAAACTGAACACCCATGATCTCCGATCCCTCAGATGCACTGCATCATGAACCATCATTCATCTACAGCTGATATAACTACATGGGCTCAGAATTACTTTGGTAAACCTTTGTCAAGCACTACAATACAGTTACATAAACAAATGCCAGTTAAAACTTCACTGTGCAAAAAGGAAGCTTTATGTTAACTGTGTCCAGAAGCGCCATTGACTCCTCTGGGCTCTGAGACATCTGGGATGGACCATCACACAGTGGAAATGTATATTGCCATCAGATGAATCATTATTCCAGATCTAATGGAAATGTGCTCTGGACCAAAGACAAAAAGGACCATCCAGACTGTTACCAGCAACAAGTCCAAAAGCCAGGGTGTGTCATGGTATGGGGTTGTGTCAGTGCTCTTGGCAAAAGTAACTTATACTTCTGTGATGGCAGCATTAATGCAGAAAAGTACATTGAGATTTTGGTGCAACACATGCTGCCTTCAAGACGACATCTTTTACTTTAAGTTCGTAGAGCTTTTTCTGATTCGCTCGTTTTTCCGTCTATTTTCTTTCATAGGCTAATACAGGGAATGGGGTAGAAGAACATTTTCATGTGTAGCATGCATATGCAACTCGGAGTGACCTATGGTATTTCAAAAAGAGCAAGTATTAAACGGTTTGTCGTGGAATGACACCTTTAAGCACATCAGAAATATTTTAATCTACATTTATTTGTTGATTTCATGTATTTCAGGGTGCTGGTTTCCTATAAGGAAAATCATTAAGGACAAACTCAGTCAATGGCGCTCTCCAAAAACACATTTTAGATCAGCTTAAAAGGATATATTTACCAGCATGGAAGAGCAACCAATCAATAACTACGCCTGCCTGACTATATGTCTGAGATGTGTTCTTTCTGCTTTTTCCATCAACAAACACAAAGCTTCAAATGTGTATGTGAGTAGAAAGACGAGCAGCTCGTGGAGTATAAAAGATCTGAACTGTTAAAACGATTTGTTTGACTGCAACCCAGAAGGAGTGTTAGCTGTCAAAATCATCAAACTGCATCTATAGATACATTGAAAACATCCTGTGTTTGGTCATTCAAGTAGAATGGGATGTTTGTGAAGAAACGTTTCTTTTGGAGAGAAAAAAAGAGTTTTTCTGTGATTAAAACTACTGGTTATGGAAAGGTACTTCGAGATCAATGTAATAATTCAGCTGTGACCTGAAGCTGTTCTCCAGGAGAAGCCATCACCCACACCTGATCCGTACACTCTCAAGTGTATAGATTATAGATAGCCTGTGTGTTTAGAACAGATCTCTCACCCTTGGCTGCCATGATTAAGACATGAGCTCATCAGAGATAGAGCAGGTGATAACACACACTTAACACACTGAGAGTCTCATTAGGATGCCAGTCATACTCCATCCTCTGCGCTAAAGGAACCGTCCCTATTTATCAGACAAATGATCTCAGAAAGGAATCAGAAAGAACAACTTGGCATCAGATATAAAGGCAAATGTTAATGTCACATAATGATATTCCCGCGCCTTAAATCCCCTCCGGAATCACTGTGTTCAGGCAATCGCCGGTTGTAAAATGGCAGGTTGTAATGTTTTAGCACCTTAGGGACTCATTAGGAAGCATAAAAGCCACATAACACCATCATTCCTGCTCCTCACGATCTGATACAGGTTTTTCTTCCTTCTCTATAAAGTCTATAAGTCTGATGATGGCAAATTGCTGTTAACATGAAAGCAACACAAAAATATGGCATGCATTAATAATAATGAGATTTGTTTGTATAATACATTAGGTGAAAGTAAAGGAGTTTTTTTTTTTTAAACGAAAAATTTATAGGCACCCAAGGGAAAAAAGCAAGGACACAGGAAATGTTCTGAACTCCGAGAATGTAATTTTACTGACTGTGCTACAGCAGCATAAAAGCCTCACCATTCCTGACATTTCTTAGCCCTGAATAAGGAAGTATCTCTGTATTCCTTTGAGTTGGAGAATTATTCATTTCCCACAATGTGCAAAGTTCAATACCTGAATTTGAGTGCAGAGCAGCGGTGGAGACAATCACAAGGCTCTGCGCTCCTTTACTGAATCTACTTGCAGAGTCTATTATCTGAGTCTCAAAACAAATCTGCCAACATGATCAAACCTCTCCTCATCCTCCCTGTAAGAGCAGAGTGCTACGGTTAAATCACATCTGCACGTAGACCATCCTCCAACGTAAATGAAAACCCTCAGTCCACACATCTACCACAGAAATTGAACTCTGTGTATGAGAGAACGACTGAGATATAGATGAAAAGGAAAGATCGATTGACTAACATCAACATATCAGGAATGGTTAACTCAGAAAGACACAAACAGCACAGAAAACAGCTTGTAAGTCAATTCATTTCAGCTGAATTTCAAGTGCAGGATGTTCTACCGTACCAAACCCTCTTGGAAAGCCACTGAGAGACGAAATGATGAACTGAAAAAGACGCCCCCAAGGTGAAGCTATGACAGGTGAGACATCCGTCACGAAGCATTTGCTTATTTTACATGTGCCATCAGTCTGACAGCTACCTGCCAGCACCATAAAGCTCTGCTAATACAATAAAAAAAAAAAATGCAACAGACGTGCACTTATTTAGGGCACTCAGATTTTTACACACCAAATTTGACTCAAGATCTTTAAGTAAATTAACTTTAGTGAGCAGGACAGAGTCATCTTTGCATGCTGAAGCATTCAGGAGCAGCAGTCCTGCTGTTAGCAACACCACAGTATTCACCCATGCATGTGGCTTCTGTCTTCCAGCTTTCCATATAGGTCATGGAAATTCAGCGATGTTGAAAATACTTGCAAAAAGTTATTACCTAGCTTTCTCCAGCTACAAAGACGATTAACACAGCAATTTAAAAAACACGTTTGTGTTGCTTTGACAAATATAGCTGTCAACAGCCATAATTACACTGGGTGGTATGGTAGTGCAGCGATTAACACTGTGGCCTCACAGCAAGAAGGTCCGGGTTCGAGCCCCGTGGCCGGCGAGGGCCTTTCTGTGCGGAGTTTGCATGTTCTCCCCGTGTCCGCGTGGGTTTCCTCCGGGTGCTCCGGTTTCCCCCACAGTCCAAAGACATGCAGATTAGGTTAACTGGTGACTCTAAATTGACCGTAGGTGTGAATGTGAGTGTGAATGGTTGTCTGTGTCTATGTGTCAGCCCTGTGATGACCTGGCGACTTGTCCAGGGTGTACCCCGCCTTTCGCCCGTAGTCAGCTGGGATAGGCTCCAGCTTGCCTGCAACCCTGTAGAACAGGATAAAGCGGCTACAGATAATGGATGGATGGATGAAAATACTTGCAAAAAGTTATTACCTAGCTTTCTCCAGCTATAAAGACGATTAACACAGCAATTTAAAAAACACGTTTGTGTTGCTTTGACAAATATAGCTGTCAGCAGCCATAATTACACTGGATAGCATAGTGGTGCAGCAATTAACACTGTCGCCTCACAGCAAGAAGGTCTGGGTTCGAGCCCAGTGGCCGATGGGGGCCTTTCTGTGCGGAGTTTGCATGTTCTCCCCGTGTCTATGTGGGTTTCCTCCAGGTGCTCCGGTTTCCCCCACAGTCCAAAGACATGCATTTAGGTTAACTGGCTACTCTAAATTGTCCATAGGTGTGAATGGTTGTTTCCCAAGCCCAGGAAATGGGAGGGTTGCGTCAGGAAAGGCATCTGATGTAAAACTATGCTCCAATTAATATGATGTGGATCAATAGGGTCCACATGGCAGCGACCTCACACGTAAGTGAGACAAGCTGGGAGAAGTGAGCGAGCCAAATTTACACTAAACACAGAGAAAAGACATGTGTAGGATGTCCAGTAATGCTGCTTGGTGATATTTTAAATTTTTTTTTAGAAAAAGGCAATGCGGGCGGCACGGTGGTGTAGTGATGAGCACTGTTGCCTCACAGCAAGAAGGTCCTGGGTTCGAGCCCCGGGGCCGGCGAGGGCCTTTCTGTGTGGAGTTTGCATGTTCTCCCCGTGTCCGCGTGGGTTTCCTCTGGGTGCTCCGGTTTCCCCCACAGTCCAAAGACATGCAGGTTAGGTTAACTGGTGACTCTAAATTGACCGTAGGTGTGAATGTGAGTGTGAATGGTTGTCTGTGTCTATGTGTCAGCCCTGTGATGACCTGGCGACTTGTCCAGGGTGTACCCCGCCTTTCGCTCGTAGTCAGCTGGGATAGGCTCCAGCTTGTCTGCGACCCTGTAGAAGGATAAAGCGGCTAGAGATAATGAGATGAGATGAAAAAGGCAATGCAGTTTTATGTCAAAAAGTTTATGTGCTCCTTCAATGTGCTGTGAAGATAGGTTTTTTTTTCTTCTTCTTCTACTTTTGCACAGAAGCGAAAGTGGCTGAGTGGCTTTGCTGCAAGCTACAACAGCACTCAGTCTAGCAGCAGTAGTGTGTGAATCCCAGTGATGCTGCCCCGGCTTCCCCTCTATATGAGAAGTGTACATTGCGGTGGGATGTCCAGAGACTTGGCTTCATGCACAGTTAATGTCTCTGCTGTCCGGATGATTAACGCGGGCCGTTTCATGCTCCCGAACGGCCCCCTAAAATTCCCTCCCCTTTCTTCTTGCCTGAAACACTCTTGGGTCGCAATAAAAATAGTCCAGTGCTAACCTCAGTGCTTGCTTTTGTTCTGCTCTGATGTGGGCACGGATACACGTTATTTCTTCTGTTATGTTAGATCATGACTGATTTTTACAGAGAAAAGAAAGAAACCAAGTGATTTAGGTGACTGATGTTTTTGCAGTACACACTCGCAGAGAATTGAACAGAAAAGTGACTTGCGTGTCACCAGTCGGAGCTGTTTCACTGATTATTTGGAATAAAATTTCCTCAGCAATTGCCTTTTTTTAACAAAAGGCAACAAAATAAATTATTAATTAAATGAGAAAGTAGACAAAGCAGAAATAAACATCTGCAGTAACTACATCTTGGTGTTATTTTCCCTTCTGCAACTCCTCAATCTTGATTTTTGCATAGCAACAGCAAAGTTCTTAAGCCCCAGCGCCAACAAGACGTTTTAATAAAGCTCAGCGAGGGAGCGTGCGTGTGATAAAACTGATGTGAGGGCTATTAATTTCAATGATAAAGTGTGGAAACTGCAAGGCCTAGCAGTGTGCCTGTGACAGTGGGGGAGTGTTGTGCTCGAACAGGAGACAGCTCTGTCCTTCACACTGTCTGATCTGCTTGGGAACGGCATTCACGTCCGCTAATTTGAACGGCACCAGTGAAACACTTGGCTTGCTTTCAGGTGGATAGATTTGGACTGCCACGATGACCTTCCCTGCAAGTACAGGCAAAACTTCACTCAATATGTCACAAATTATTGTAATAGAGGAAGACAAGATGCTAAGATAATTTCAATATCGTACTCTCAGAAGAAAGTATGTGACAGCGTGCATCAATGCAAGTGGTGCACTGGTTCTGTTTATTTACATTTGATTTTTCCTTTGTTTTGTGTTTAAGCCTGTAGCTTCAGAGCATGTTAGTTACGCTAGAAAATAAAATAAAAAAGAAATGTGTTGAGGCGATAACAAAAAAAAACAACCCTGATGATATCTACGAAATTAGTTTCAAGTCCTAGTTGCATTCCTTGCATTTAAATCTAAAGTATGAGCTTCTATAAGAAGTTAAAACAAAAGTGTTAAATTGGGTTAATTGAATTTTATCGTCGAAGATTACCACGTGCATGTAAGGCCATTTTAATTATGTTATTAGCACGCTGATTAAGCATCAAGTATTTTTATCAAGTAATTAAGGCTGTCTGTATATTGTAATAGAAATTTGAGGACATTGCATTCATTTTACACTTGCATTATTGCAAGGATGTTCTTCGCTATGAACATAATGGAGCTGCAGAAAGCCATTTATGTTGCCTCGAACTGAAAACAATAGAAAAAAATCCAGCCACTGTGCCAGATCGATGGACTTTGAAGTATGAGACAAAGTTCACTTCTAACTGGAATATTTTATGGATCTAGACTGAACTTTATAGTTTTAATCATTTTGAAAAAGGCTTTTCACAATGGCGAGGCAGCCAGAGACCTTCCTGGGTAAGCATTTGCAAGAACATAAAATAGCAAAGGATTAAAATCCCAGAGTTCAGCCAACTGCAACCTAAAGTGAAGCATGTTTCCAGCAAATTCATTTTTAAAAAATGGAAAGAAAAATCAATACCTGTGGTCAAGTTAAAAGTTTTTTTTTCTTTCTGTTTTTCAGTTTTCCCACACTGAAAGTTAGATCATGCCATGTCTTCAAAATTGTTTGGAAAACATCCATCCATTATCCTTAACCACTTATCCTGTGCAGGGTTGCAGGCAAGCTGGAGTCTATCCCAGCTGACTACGGGCGAAAGGTGGGGTACACCCTGGACAAGTCGCCAGGTCATCACAGGGCTGACACATGGAGACACACAACCATTCACACTCACATTCACACCTACGGTCAATTTAGAGCCACCAATTAGCCTAACCTGCATGTCTTTGGACTGTGGGGGAAACCGGAGCACCCGGAGGAAACCCACACGGACACAGGGAGAACATACAAACTCCACACAGAAAGGCCCTCATGAGTCGTTGGGCTCGAACCCAGAACCTTCTTGCTGTGAGGCAACAGTGCTAACCACTACACCACCATGATGCCCCTGTTTGGAAAACATTTTCTTTCTTTTCTTTCTTCTTATTTTTAAAAAGTAATCATGGACTTTCCAGTGTTGACGTAGTTTATGTGGTTGAAGAGGACATGACGGCACATTAGGGTGGAAATATTCAGTGAACTTCAATGTAAATTTATAAATGAAGTCATTTGCCTTGTCATTGCTTGTCATTACACTCATTGTGAATGTCCGTTATGACTTACTGATGACAGTTGATGATTACCAAATTACTGATGATATGAGAATGCTTTTGCTTCAGTACATTTGCATATTTTATTTAATATGAGTGCAACAAGCTTCCACTAATTATGCCATTAAAATGCTACATTGCTCCACTGATTAACCACTGAGCCCCGATGTCAATTCAAGTTAATATTTAACCCCCAGCCTCCTCCATTCTTCTGTCAATCCCTCAGCCCTCTTGTACATCTTTCTTCTCTTTCTTTCCATCAGTTCCCTCTCTCCTGCTCAGGAAAGGCACTGACAAAAGAGCACCACATCCACTTCTTTCTGTCTTAACCATCTCTGTCAGCTGGATGTCCCCATGGTCACCTGACTTTCTGCTGACGGCCCCTGGGGTGCAAGGAAACTTGCCCAGCACAGCACTCTGAAAGGCCTGTGCTGGCCTGAGGGCACAAAGTGCATCTCTTTCCTCTCAAAGCTCTCCAAATCCTCCAACACCACCACCTCCCATTCACACCGTCTCGCTCCCACCTCTCCTCACAGCTGACCGCACTTTTTTGATCCTCTCCAAAAAGCTTTTTTCTCTATCTAATTAATAAACTTATCTTTGGTGCACTTGAGGTAATTAGTGATGTGTTTTGCCGGAGGACCAGATGGTGAATGAGAATGGGAGTGAGTTGCTCAATCAGCTGCTATTTGTCTGGTGTCATTAATTATCAAGCGAAGTATACGTTCTGCTCCCAAAAGCTGATACTTTGGGAAAAGAATAATATTGTGCCTTCTGTTGCTCATTACTCCTTAAAGCCTAAAATGGCAGAGCAGAATAAGGATGAAGGAAGCGCTATTGTTGTGGTTCAAGCACTAACAGCTGCCAGGAGCTGGGCTAGAAATGATATATGCTCTTGAATTGCTGATTTCAAGCATAATTGTTTCTTTTCACACCTTGGACATTGAGAGGATGGCCCACAATTTACACAAAGTCTTGTTTTAAATGGACAGATGAAACTTGAAAGATGGGGTTAAATTGTACAGTTATATGAATTGGCAGTTTCTACCATGTAATGTAACTGACTCCTCAATAAGCACACAGTAAAATATGCAACCCCAATTCCAAAAAAGTTGGGGCACTGTGTAAAACTAAAATAAAAACAGAATGTGAAGATTTGCAAATCATGGAAACCCTATATGTCATTGAAAATAGTACAAAGACAACATATCAAATGTTGAAACTGAGAAATATTATTGTTTTTTGAAAAAAATATATGCTCATTTTGAATTTGATGTCAGCAACATGTTTCAGGGAAGTTGGAACGTGGCAACAAAAGACTGAAAAAGTTGTGTAATGCTAAAAAAACTAATTTGGTTAATTGGCAACAGGTCAATAGTATGACTGGGTATAAAAAAAAGCATCCCAGAGAGGCGGAGTCTCTCAGAAGTAAAGATGGGGAGGGGTTCACTGCTCTGTGAAAGACTGCATGGGCAAACAGTGCAAGAATAACATTCCTCAATGTAAAATTGCAAAGAATTTGGGGATCACATCATCTGTGGTACATAATATCATTAAAAGATTCAGAGAATCTGGAGAAATCTCTGTATGCAAGAGAAAAGGCTGAAAACTGACATTGGATGACTGTGATCTTCAGGTCCTCAGGCGACACTGCATTAAAAGCAGACACGTGTCTGTAGTGGAAATCACTGTATGGCCTCAGGAACACTTCAGAAAACCATCGTCTGTGAAAACAGTTCATTACTGCATCCACAAATGCAAGTTAAAACCAAATATAAACAATATCCAGAAACACCACCACCTTCTCTGGTCCCGAGCTCTTTTACGATGGACTGAGGTGAAGTGGAAAATTGTCCTGAGGTCTGACAAATCAAACGCAGAAATTATTTTTAAAAATCATGGACACCACGTCCTCCAGGCTGAAGAGGAGAGGGACCATCTGGCTTATTATCAGTGCACAGTTCAAAAGCCAGCATCTGTGATGGTATGAGGGTGCATTAGTGCACATGACATGGGTAGCTTGTACATCTGGGAAGGCATCATTAATGCTGAATGATATATACATGATTCAGAGCAATATGCTGCCATCCAGACAAAATCTTTTCCAGGGAAGGCCTTCCTTCTTTCAGCAAGACAATGCTAAACTGCTTTGTGTACATATTAAAACTTCATGGCTCCAAAGTAAAAGAGTCTGGGTGCTAAACTGGCCTGCCTGCAGTCCAAACCTGTCTCCCATTTAAAACATTTGGCACATTATGATTATGACAAAATATTGGCAAAGGAGACGCTGAACTGTTCAGCAACTGAAATTGTATATCAGGCAAGAATGGGACAACATTTCTCTTTCAAAACTACAGTAATTGGTCTCCTCAGTTCCCAAGCATTTACAGTGTTGTTAAAAGTAGAGGTGATGAAAGACAGTGGTAAACATGCCCCGTTCCAACTTTTTTGAAATGTGTTGCTGACATCAAATTCAAAATGAGTATCTATTTTTCAAAAAAAAAAGACAATCAAATTTCTCAGTTTCAAAATTTGATATTGTCTTTGTACGATTTTCAGTGAAATATAGGGTTTCCATGATTTGCAAATCTTCACATTCTGTTTTTATTTATGTATTACACAGCGCCCCAACTTTTTTGGAATTGGGGCTGTAGAAACGTTGAAATTCAATACATGAAAGTAGCAGAAGATGGTATATTATTCACATGAGTTGATGACAATTGTTTTGATGATATAATGTGTACACAGTCATTTTTTCAAGCTGCTGGAGATGGTTACACATCAATTCAGTAAAACTCTAATTGTAATGCGGTAATTGATATTATGTGAACTTGCCAATAAACAATGATAACCTGCAGTCTCTTATTAGGACAGTCAAATTAATACCCAATATGGATGAGAACAAAGAAGAGATCCTTGTCTTAAATTTAGTTGTTTTTGGTAGGAACATATGAAGAATATACAATTGACACATATACATGTACAACCCCGATTCCAAAAAAGTTGGGACAAAGTACAAATTGTAAATAAAAACGGAATGCAATAATTTACAAATCTCAAAAACTGATATTGTATTCACAATAGAACATAGACAACATATCAAATGTCGAAAGTGAGACATTTTGAAATTTCATGCCAAATATTGGCTCATTTGAAATTTCATGACAGCAACACATCTCAAAAAAGTTGGGACAGGGGCAATAAGAAGCTGGAAAAGTTAAAGGTACAAAAAAGGAACAGCTGGAGGACCAAATTGCAACTCATTAGGTCAATTGGCAATAGGTCATTAACATGACTGGGTATAAAAAGAGCATCTTGGAGTGGCAGCGGCTCTCAGAAGTAAAGATGGGAAGAGGATCACCAATCCCCCTAATTCTGCGCCGACAAATAGTGGAGCAATATCAGAAAGGAGTTCGACAGTGTAAAATTGCAAAGAGTTTGAACATATCATCATCTACAGTGCATAATATCATCAAAAGATTCAGAGAATCTGGAAGAATCTCTGTGCGTAAGGGTCAAGGCCGGAAAACCATACTGGGTGCCCGTCATCTTCGGGCCCTTAGATGGCACTGCATCACATACAGGCATGCTTCTGTATTGGAAATCACAAAATGGGCTCAGGAATATTTCCATAGAACATCATCTGTGAACACAATTCACCATGCCATCCGCCGTTGCCAGCTAAAACTCTATAGTTCAAAGAAGAAGCTGTATCTAAACATGATCCAGAAGCGCAGACGTCTTCTCTGGGCCAAGGCTCATTTAAAATGGACTGTGGCAAAGTGGAAAACTGTTCTGTGGTCAGACGAATCAAAATTTGAAGTTCTTTATGGAAATCAGGGACGCCGTGTCATTTGGACTAAAGAGGAGAAGGATGACCCGAGTTGTTATCAGCGCTCAGTTCAGAAGCATGCATCTCTGATGCTATGGGGTTGCATTAGTGCACGGGCGCAGATAGAGGGTGGGACGGGTGGGATTCGTCCCACCCAGATTTAAATTCACCTCGTTCGGTCCCCCCCACTTGAGGAAAAAACGTCTATGCTGTCTTTCTTTGCACAAGGCAAACCTCACGGAAAAATCAAAAGACTAATTACCATTCGGTTTATTGAGGTGCACAGCAGTACATACATAGTTGCAACAACTCACATAAAACAAAACAAAGACTGATATTCGGTTGGTTGAGCTGCGCAGACTGCACAGGTTGCGAGCTCGAGCTTGGTTGCTATGGTTACCCACAACAAGTTTGACAGGCATATCGGGGACAGCTCCTAGTTCAGGACCCCAACATGGCATGATGAAGGGTGCCAAACCGAAAAGGCAGAAAACGATTGCATCGTTTTTTCAAAAAACAATGATTGTAAGTAAACTGTGCCTTACTTTATCATATCACCTTGCAATTTTTTGATAGTCTGTTCAAAGTAATGTCGTAGTGAAAGTAAAATCGTACGGAGTAGAGATGCCTTTCTGGTAGCGTCCTTCTTTCGGTGGTAGCTTGTAGATACAGTGCTCAGAAGGCAGTTTTAATGTTTAATCTGGCGTTCCTTCATCCCTGCAAGCTAACGGTTGCAGGGATGAAGGAGTGATGGTTTTTTTGTCTTAGCTGAGTAATGTCGCCGCCCTGAGGGCATCAGAGTATATTCCTCGCACAACACATGTTGGGGTTGGGGTTGGTTTGCTGGCAGCTTTGTCCCCCCCAGTTCAAAAAACGTATCTGCGCCCCTGCATTAGTGCGTGTGGCATGGGCAGCTTACACATCTGGAAAGACACCATCAATACTGAAAGGTATATCCAGGTTCTAGAGCAACATGTGCTCCCATCCAGACGACGTCTCTTTCAGGGAAGACCTTGCATTTTCCAACATGACAATGCCATACCACATACTGCATCAATTACAGCATCATGGCTGCTTAGAAGAAGGGTCTGGGTACTGAATTGGCCAGCCTGCAGTCCAGATCTTTCACCCATAGAAAACATTTGGCGCATCATAAAACGGAAGATACGACAAAAAAGACTTAAGACAGTTGAGCAACTAGAATCCTACATCCTACATTAGACAAGAATGGGTTAACATTCCTATCCCTAAACTTGAGCAACTTGTCTCCTCAGTCCCCAGACGTTTACAGACTGTTGTAAAGAGAAAAGGGGATGTCTCACAGTGGTAAACATGGCCTTGTCCCGACTTTTTTGAGATGTGTTGTTGTCATGAAATTTAAAATCACCTAATTTTTCTCTTTAAATGATACATTTTCTCAGTTTAAACATTTGATATGTCATCTACAACCCCGATTCCAAAAAAGTTGGGACAAAGTACAAATTGTAAATAAAAACGGAATGCAATGATGTGGAAGTTTCAAAATTTCATATTTTATTCAGAATAGAACATAGATGACATATCAAATGTTTAAACTGAGAAAATATATCATTTAAAGAGAAAAATTAGGTGATTTTAAATTTCATGACAACACATCTCAAAAAAGTTGGGACAAGGCCATGTTTACCACTGTGAGACATCCCCTTTTCTCTTTACAACAGTCTGTAAACATCTGGGGACTGACGAGACAAGTTGCTCAAGTTTAGGGATAGGAATGTTAACCTATTCTTGTCTAATGTAGGATTCTAGTTGCTCAACTGTCTTAGGTCTTTTTTGTTGTATCTTCCGTTTTATGATGCGCCAAATGTTTTCTATGGGTGAAAGATCTGGACTGCAGGCTGGCCAGTTCAGTACCCGGACCCTTCTTCTACGCAGCCATGATGCTGTAATTGATGCAGTATGTGGTTTGGCATTGTCATGTTGGAAAATGCAAGGTCTTCCCTGAAAGAGACGTCGTCTGGATGGGAGCATATGTTGCTCTAGAACCTGGATATACCTTTCAGCATTGATGGTGTCTTTCCAGATGTGTAAGCTGCCCATGCCACATGCACTAATGCAACCCTATACCATCAGAGATGCAGGCTTCTGAACTGAGCGCTGATAACAACTTGGGTCGTCCTTTTCCTCTTTAGTCCGAATGACATGGCGTCCCTGATTTCCATAAAGAACGTCAAATTTTGATTCGTCTGACCACAGAACAGTTTTCTACTTTGCCACAGTCCATTTTAAATGAGCCTTGGCCCAGAGAAGACGTCTGCGCTTCTGGATCGTGTTTAGATACGGCTTCTTCTTTGAACTATAGAGTTTTAGCTGGCAACGGCGGATGGCATGGTGAATTGTGTTCACAGATAATGTTCTCTGGAAATATTCCTGAGCCCATTTTGTGATTTCCAATACCTGTATGTGATGCAGTGCCGTCTAAGGGCCCGAAGATCATGGGCACCCAGTATGGTTTTCTAGCCTTGACCCTTACGCACAGAGATTCTTCCAGATTCTCTGAATCTTTTGATGATATTATGCACTGTAGATGATGATATGTTCAAACTCTTTGCAATTTTACACTGTCGAACTCCTTTCTGATATTGCTCCACTATTTGTTGGCGCAGAATTAGGGGGATTGGTGATCCTCTTCCCATCTTTACTTCTGAGAGCCGCTGCCACTCCAAGATGCTCTTTTTATACCCAGTCATGTTAATGACCTATTGCCAATTGACCTAATGAGTTGCAATTTGGTCCTCCAGCTGATCCTTTTTTGTACCTTTAACTTTTCCAGCTTCTTATTGCCCCTGTCCCAACTTTTTTGAGATGTGTTGCTGTCATGAAATTTCAAATGAGCCAATATTTGGCATGAAATTTCAAAATGTCTCACTTTCGACATTTGATATGTTGTCTATGTTCTATTGTGAATACAATATCAGTTTTTGAGATTTGTAAATTATTGCATTCCGTTTTCATTTACAATTTGTACTTTGTCCCAACTTTTTTGGAATCGGGGTTGTATGTTCTATTCTGAATAAAATATGGAATTTTGAAACTTCCACATCATTGCATTCCGTTTTTATTTACAATTTGTACTTTGTCCCAACTTTTTTGGAATCGGGGTTGTACATCATCTCAGCTACAGAGCAAAACCAGCATTCAATAAATTTGACAATTAACTTTCCCTCTTTGAGTTCTCACGAATAACAAAAAAGATCTTGGTTGAAAGAGAAATCTGCCGTCTAGTATCATGTAAAACTCTTTTTTAAAAAAGTGATGAATGTAAAGGCCCCATCACACTTATTCAGAATTAGCAGGACTCAAACAGAACCAGCTGGAATAAAAAAATTTTCAAAATTCATGCCACATTTGGGTGGGAATTTCAAACTGACCAACATTGTTACAGCTTTGTAAGAATGCTGTTCGAATACTTAGAATGCGCTTCGAACCCGCCTCGAATGATTCTTGCGCATTCCAGGTGTATTATAGGGTAGTCACACTAGAGGCGGAATGCCGTTGGAATGAAAATTCTTTGTATATTCTGGGATATTTGAAGTGCATTCTAAAAATTCTGAGTGCATTCCAAACATTCAGGCCCATTCTTGTGGCCGGCCCGAATGTTTTGCTCATGCTCAAAACATTCGAGGTGCACTCGAAGAGGAGAAATATCGAATGGCATTCGAAGTGTATTCTAACTGCATTCTGACTGCATTCTAAATATTCTTACGGCATTCCAACAGCATTCGAAACATTCTGATCGCGTTCGAGGAAAAAATCGAAATGACAAGCCACTTCAAATCCTGCCAGAATGTCCTGAATGTGCCTCGAATGAGGCGGAATGCCGTCGGAATGAAAATTCTTCGTATGTTCTGGGATATTCGAAGTACATTCTAAGTATTCGAGCTGCATTCTCTTTGAATTCTTAGACGTTCTAAACATATTCGGCGGCTATTCCAGGAGTGTTCTGACTGCATTTGAGGTGAATTCGTACAGCATTTGAGGCACCTTCCGACCCGACTTCGGGTGGTATTTGGGCAGCAATCGAACCGCGCTCGTATGGCATTCGAAGTGCATTCTTAATGTTCTTACTGCATTCTAACAGCATTCTAGGTATTCCTACTGTGTTCCAACTACATTTGAACTGCATCTCATCATCTGTAGCCGCTTTATCCTGTTCTACAGGGTCGCAGGCAAGCTGGAGCCTATCACAGCTGACTACGGGCGAAAGGCGGGGTACACCCTGGACAAGTCGCCAGGTCATCACAGGGCTGACACATAGACACAGACAACCATTCACACTCACATTCACACCTACGGTCAATTTAGAGTCACCAGTTAACCTAACCTGCATGTCTTTGGACTGTGGGGGAAACCGGAGCATCCGGAGGAAACCCATGCAGACACGGGGAGAACATGCAAACTCCACACAGAAAGGCCCTCGCCGGCCACGGGGCTCAAACCCAGACCTTCTTGCTGTGAGGCAACAGTGCTAACCACTACACCACCGTGCCGCCCCATTTTAACTGCATTCGAAAGTTAACACACCCGGAACGTGCAAGAATCATTCGAGGCGGGTTTGAAGCGCATTCTAAGTATTCGAACAGCATTCTTACAAAGCTGTAAGAATGTTGGTCAGTTTGAAATTCCCGCCCGATTGTGGCACGAATTTTGAAAAATGTTTCATTCCGGGTGGTTCTGCTTGATTCCTGCTAATTCCGAATAAGTGTGACAGGGCCTTAGCTTTCGAATGCAGTTCAAATGTAGTTGGAACACAGTAGGAATACCTAGAATGCTGTTAGAATGCAGTAAGAATATTAAGAATGCACTTCGAATGCCGTATGAGTGCGGTTCGATTGCTGCCCAAATACCACCTGAAGTCGGGTCGGAAGGTGCCTAGAATGCTGTATGAATTCACCTCAAATGCAGTCAGAATGCTCCTGGAATAGCCACCGAATATGTTTTTAACGTCTAAGAATTCAAAGAGAATGCAGCTCGAATATTTATAATGTACTTCGAATATCCCGGAATATACGAAGAATTTTCATTCCGATGGCATTCCGCCTCATTCAGGGCACATTTGGGACATGCTGGCAGGATTTGAAGTGGCTTGTCATTTCGATTTTTCCCTAGAACGCGATCAGAATGTTTCGAATGCTGTTGGAATGCTGTAAGAATATTTAGAATGCAGTTAGAATACACTTCGAATGCCGTTCGATATTTCTCCTCTTTGAATGCACCTCGAATGTTTTGAGCATGAGCAAAACATTCGGGCTGGCCACAAGAATGGGCCCGAATGTTTGGAATGCACTCAGAATGCAGTCAGAATTTTTAGAATGCACTTCGAATATCCCGGAATATATGAAGAATTTTCATCCCGACAGCATTCCGGCTCATTCCGCCTCTAGTGTGACTATCCTATAAGGAAACACTATAGGAACTCCATGTACTAATCATTGTTATTATAAAAACTATGTCTTGCTATTTCTTTCTCTGATTTGACAGTAAAGGTTAATTGAGAAAATGTGTGTTGATCTGCTGCCTTAAATATAAACAACTATTTAATGAACAAGCATTTTGACTATAGCAGCTTTCAAGATGCCTAGTGAACCTTTGAGCATCCACTCACTTTCAGTAACTGCTTTATCCTGATCAGGGTCATAGTGGATCCAGAGCCAATTGCTGGGTTTCAATCACGTGACTTTACTTACCGGTTTTACCGGAAGTGAAATAGCTGGTGGTCTAAACAGCTGCTATAGTGCAAACAACTAGTGATAACTTTTCAGAGTATGCTTGTAGAAGCCACTGCTGGCTTTAGATATATTCAGAAGATTGCTGTGTGTAATAGAATCGACCCCTACAGTCTGGGAAAGAAGGATTTATCATATGATCTCGAAAACTACCCTTCAGTCGAGTTCCACAACATCTCGAACTATCTGGTGTTGCAGACGTCCTTCTACACCGCAAAACAGGTGGAAGAGTATGGAGGCTTACAACTTTTTTGTATGTGGCTGGGGTAAAGGAGCTCGGTATCAAGTCGCTGCCGAAAGAATCCTGTATTGTTTTTGCACGTGTAAGTATGTTGTTGTTGTTTTTAAGCTTTTCATTCACGTCTTTACAACGAAGCGCTGCAAGTTGAAGTGTAAACAAACAACAGTTGGCTTGATTCTCACTTGTGTTGGCTCTTATCTCTCAGGTAAATCATTCACAAAGATCATCAGAAACCCCTTTAAAGACCTGGATCTTAGTTAAACAAGACAGAGAAGTGATCACAGTGCATTGTAACTGAATGGCTGGGAAAGAATTTTGTCGCGACCTTCATGCATATGGACTTTGTGAGGAGTAAACAAAGAAACAGCTGGGGACTTCAGCGCTTCGTGACTAAAAAAAGTACCGTAAAATAACGACACATAGCAAGAAAAGTACTTGGAAAACACTAATTCCATAGCTAAGAGGGAGATACAAACCTTTCACCAAGTGATCACTGCAAATTCGAGCATGCTTCGACTCGGCTACTTTCGATTTCAGTGAGAGGCTCAAAAGCCCCCCTTTCTCGATGTCTTTTTATGAAATCCTGTGTTTGTTCACCCCTTTTTATTAGTTCACAGGGAACTCTGAAGAAACTTTTATCAGTTTCATGGTTTGATCGATTCGAACAACCTAAAACAACGCAAGCGTAAGGCATTTTTCATGCGAGCAATGCACCTTCTCCGTACAAACGCTTTGTCAACTGAGCTTTGGTAGACCACCAGCTAAAGTTCTGAAGAACTAATGAGGCGGATGTGACATCACGTGAAACCCAGCAATTGAAGGAACATTGGGGAAGAGGCAGGAATATACCCTAGATGGGACTCCACTCCATCACAGGGCACATCCATACTGGAATCCCACCGTGGATATTGGGAGAACATGCACAGAATGTCAACATAAACCTTATCCTGAGCTCAGGATCGAACCTAGGACCCTGGAGCTGTGAGGTGACGTGACCTGCTTCACCATATCTCCAACTTTGGATCAGCTATGAAAATCGATCACTTTATCCTGAATAAACATCTGCTAAGATCTTGTATTTATTAACAAATGAAGAGTACTTGATTGGTATAGAACAAACAAAAAAACACTTTGTTATCCATTTTGAAAGGCAACACATTAACACAATATGAGACCATGTAAAAGGATCAATTCCATAAGGGTTCTTCAGTTCCCTCAGGCAGAACACTACAGCATAGTTTCCCTTTGAGAAAATGTTCCTAGTAGAACCCTGATAGAAACCCCATCCATCCATTATCTGTTGCCACTTATCCTGTCCTACAGGGTCGCAGGCAAGCTGGAGCCTATCCCAGCTAACTACAGTGTGGGCGAGAAGCGGGGTACACCCTGGACAAGTCGCCAGGTCATCACAGGGCTGACACATAGACACAGACAACCATTCACACCTACGGTCAATTTAGAGTCACCAGTTAACCTAACCTGCATGTCTTTGGACTGTGGGGGAAACCGGAGCACCCGGAGGAAACCCACGCGGACATGGGGAGAACATGCAAACTCCACACAGAAAGGCCCTCGTCAGTCGCTGGGCTCGAACCCAGGACCTTCTTGCTGTGAGGCGACAGTGCTAACCACTACACCACCGTCCCGCCCCCCTGACAGAAACTGAGATCCATTAATTATCCAAACAGCTTCTGAGGAACCTTTTTTTAAGTTTGTTCATCAGATAACATGCATATGGACCTTGAGCAGACCTTATCCATAGTTGTTGTAGCAGCATGGAGTAACTTGAAGTCACACACTGGTATCCAGGAATCCTGCAGTGCTGATTCTGAGTATTGCTCCAACACTTTAATGGCACCTTCATATTTTCATGTTGTAATAGGTGCTATCCTTTCATATCTACAACTATTTGTGAGATGGTGTTGAAATGCTTCCGTCTTCAGTCCATCCATGCCCTGGTATTTTAGGTATTTCTGCAAATATGAACCTTTTATTGTGATAACATGACGAAAAGCTGTTAAGACTGATATGCAGCTTGAGAAGCTATCAAATGTCGGCTTACTCAGAGACATGAGGTGAACCCTCAGATGCCATGGGTCCCTTTATCATCCTGTACGATTGCAGGGATGTGGGGTTCTTCCATTATGTGCAAAAGGGCATGCTGAGGGAGACCTCCTGCCTGTGCATGACTGCCCAGCCAAAATGAAAGAAACAGCTCTTTTCTCTGGAGGCTCAACGGTACCATTAATAAAAAAAAAAAAAAAATACAATTGGATTCCTTTGCTTTTAAATTTTAATGCCTACTTCTGCCATATTTTTAAATAGGAGAAAAGGTTATTCACTGTCTCTGTGAGATTTGCTTACAGGTTGAATAATAGAATGGTAGACCGATTGCATTTCAATCTGACGTGCTGCTTAAATTGTGCAGTTTCTTAAAAAATAAAAATAAAAACTTTAAAAAAGGACCCTGACAGAACAATTTATGTATGTTAGGAAACAGATGCTGCAGGATTATCCTCATTCATATTCCATGTTCTTGCAGAGTTGGCAAAAACATAAACATCAGCCAAAAATAACCGAGACTGCAAGTGAGTCATCCACAGCAGTACGCAGTTAACATGGGAAATTGAACAGGGTTGAAGTTCAGTCTGAAATTAACCTACACATTGCTACTTCGGCTTCATTTGACGAATGCCCTTAAGGAACAAAACACTCTTGTAAAGCTATTGCTCGATATTTTTAAGAGAAGAATCCAGCTAGATTACTCAAACATGGGTCATGGTCGTCAGTTTTTGTTTTATCACTAAACAAACAGACAAAAGGAAGAAGGGGGGAAAGAAACGAGTGGAACAAGTTAGGGGTATCCAGTGCATTTCTTTGAAACACATTTCCCTTTATTGGCATGGTGAGACTGATGAGACTTACACATAAAAAATAAAGCTCACAAGAAAATTGTACAATAGGTAAAACCACAAAGGCATTGGTAAGGACTCTGCAGAAGGCAACATGGGTAGGGGACAAAAAAGAAAGGTAACAACCAACACCCTTCTCCTCTACCCCTGCAACACCCCTCCCCTTCCCTCCCCGAGAATAGACTCCATATAACCACACTCATACACTTGCATTCGTATACACACACACACACACACACACATCTTGTCCTTCCAAAATCAACATGATCATCAATAAACAGATTTGTACAGCAGTGGGAAATCCCTCAGTAGTTCACATTGGTAAAAAGCCACACAGTCCAAAAAAACAAAACAAAAAAACCCACTGGGGATTGTAATATATTGCTACTTTAGCGATTTACAAAGCATTTTTTTTTCAAATATCACAATGATTAAAGCCACATTTCAAATGAGACATGACACCATTACCCAAGCTCTGTACAGAAAGAACATACTAGATAGCACAAGGAAGGTCTCTCTCTCTCTCTCTCTCTCTCTCTCTCTCTCTCCATTTTATTTCATCCCTTGTGATACTGCCTCTTTTTGTCCACTCATCTATGCAGTTATATTTCACAAAAGGTGTAATGTGATCTGTTGATATGAATACAAAGACGTTGGGCTCTTTTCTAAAGAAAGGAGATATTAATTGAACTAGAAACCGTAAGGTAACATTAAGTGTCACTCGGAAGGTAGTGCGATATGCAGACAGGCCCACGGTTTTAATCATTTCTGTGATGTTATTGTGGGTTCTTAAAAAGACTGGTATAAAAAGCCTTTTTCTCATTCAGTGTAATGTTCAAAGAGAAGCTGTAATCTCCAACACACATTCAGCCAGAAGCAGACATGTGGTAATGAACTTGTAAGAGTTACCCGTCTGTCAGTAGTTATGTAATATTTTTATCTCTTTATCTTTTCATTTTTTTTTTTTAATTTCTTCACATCTTTTAGTTTCCCCTGTACAGTGCGTATGATTCTCAGGTGTAGTGTGATAATGGAATGAGTTCCCCATTTTGGGACAGGGTCTGGGTACCAGGTCATGTCAAACTATACAACAGCTTCAGCTAAAAGACAACTGTGAAAAATAATTTATTGCTTTTTTAAAATCTTTTATACACACTTTGTCTTTTATTATTACTATTCATCTCTTTATAATTATTACTGTGAATAACGTGAAGATTAATGTTATAGATTTTTTTTTTTTTTTACATCAAGTAAAGTTTTATTTAAAAAAATTCCGGAAAGAAAACTGTAAACTTTATTTTGGCATTCACATAACCAAGTGTATGAGGAGCAATGAGACAGATTTATTGTGGTGTGGTGAAATACCTGCAAAATTAGTTTTATTGCTTTATGTGCTTTAGAAAAAGAAAATGATAAAAAATTTTTAAAACGGCTGCAAAGTGTGGAGAAGAAAAGCATGTATGATTTGGTGATCATAACAGTTTCTGAGAAAGGCTGAGAAACTGATATTTCTGTAGAACTTGTGCATCCTTCGATATATGAACATTAAATAAGTCAAATAACAATATAAATAGCAAAATTTGTAAGGCGCATCATACTCGATGTCCGCCATAAATATTCTGATCAAAATACTGAAATAAATACAGTTCTTCCTCACGAACGTGAGTACATGAATTTATCTTTGAAGAAGAACAATCATATATTAGTAATAGTCAATTATTATAAAAACAATAATAAAAATGATTTGTGTGCACAAAGTAATCAATAAAAAGTTAGTGTTTCCTTCAGACAAAAAAATCTTATGGTTGTATACAGTTATGGACATAAAAATATTAAAATGTATCATACATAGGTTGTGTAAGGAAAACACTGAAGAAGATGAAACTATACATGATTAATGACATTTTAAAACAAAAGTCTTAAAAAAAAAAAATCTGGTCAAATGCTCCCCCCTGAAGAGCACCCAATCTCCAGAGACAAGATTTTTTTTTTCGTTCGTTTGTTTGTTTCTTTCTTTCTTTTTTTTTTTACAATCATATCACTTCACATAACCACCATGTTGGTTATGCGTCACTGTAATGACTACAGATTGACATTCTCGATTAGGAAAAACTCCATCTTATAAAGGCTGCATTTTACAGTGCATAGCTGTAACAAATAAAGAACTTTGCCTGGATATGTACACAAAATAAAAATATTCCATTTAATATCTGTAAATATCGGTTTACATTGTTTCCCCCTCCCCCGCCCCAAAATGTAGACAATATTACCTTGAAGAAGATACCATTCCCAGACTCATTTAACAACAGTGTAACACCACATCCAAACACCAGGTTAAATTAAAAAAAGGCAGAAAAAAGTAAAAATCAATAAAATAAAAACCGACTGAACAGGCTGCACGTTTTCACCCCTCAAAGCGCTGAGATTGGAGCAGTGCATGAAGAAAACTATCCCATGGAGATCACTGTCTCGTACAGCAGCACAGCACAGGCACATATCTGTGCACTCCTCTAAAGGTTTATTGGCTAATCCCCAAAGGTAAAGTCTTTGCAGCAGCAGCTATGTTCATGTAAACTTTGCTTTTAGATATACATATGTTCTTTCTATACACACACACTATATATATATATATATATATATATATATATATATATATATATATATATAATTATAAAATCCCTCTACATTGAGTGTAAAACTTGTAGTAGTCTCATATTCAGAGGAGCAAAACAGAAGTGAGGTATCACAAATCCCTCGCTTTGTAGCCAGCAGGTGTGTTGGAGCTCGTTACCTTCTCAGGCTACACTGGGCTTCGCGCAACAAGCTGTCGAAATCCATCGAGTCATACTTGCTTTTAGCTGAAGTCGGATCAAAGTCTTCAGAATGAGAGTCTGAAAGAAGCAGGAGATATTGACAGGATCAGACATCGAAGCTGAACAAGGAAACCAGTCTCACAATATTTAAATAATATTGGCTGGCTTTTTTTCGTGGCATATCAGATATATTCCATTCAGCTAGCATGATATTGAACGAGTCGAAGAAGCTGAATGGAATATATCTGATATTCCGCGAAAAAAAGCCAGCCAATATTACTACTATTATACATACACATTCCTTTCAGGTGTTCGACACGTCTTTCTCTTTCAAAATTCTCTCAAAATCTTCCGTATTTAACGAAGCAAACCTGGCGGCCATGTTTGTTTACAAATTGTCATAGTCGCTCGCTAATGCGGAAGTTTTACGTCTCTGCCGCGTGACGTCATGTTTCCTTGACAACCGTACAATATCGTAAGCCATATTCAACACTCATTCTCCATTGGGTAGATAGCTGTAATACACGTCGGATAAGCGATATGCTAACAATATTGCGTACTAACAAACCAAGTGAATGAAACCCGCTAGAAGGGAACAGAATACATGTTTTTATTCCATCGAAAAAGTGTCGTATTTTACATACAAGTTATTAAATCTTGGTAAGACTGCTAATTTTACACCAATTTTATTTTTGTTTGGGATTGAAATACAACAGATTCAAAGCTCATGACTCGTGCTTGGCTTTGTTCCCTTTTGGTATTGATGTAATCTTACAAACCTTTCCTTATCTCCAACTCACATACTTAACCACCATTTAAAAGTAATTAAACTTAGAAAAATATCAAATAAAGCTCTAAAAAACAAACAAGCAAACAAACAAAAAAAGTCAAAACCTGTGGGGGAAAAATGAAAAGCATATATTATGATTTGTAGCTGTGACAATAAATATGGCCGCCAGCTTCACAAATACACTCTCTAAACGTACAGCAGCGTAGTTGGGCTGTGTGAGAAATGGGAATGACCATGGCAAGCAGGGAACGCCAGCTGTGATCTAATGCTACGGCTAAACGGAGGATTGTGTCATGTCATGCACCTTGAAGGATGACAAATGCCCCTGTACTTAGAATTAATGGACAGTTTCTTAAAAAAGGGTGAAAAGAGCTATTGCTATCGGTAGTATTGTATTATTTATGTTACCCCACCCATTTCCTGTATATCTGAAGGTATGAGTGCTATTGTAAGTAAAAACCTCTGTGACAAAATGGAGGTCTCACAACCGTGTGCTCCAGCATAAATACAGTCACCTAAACACAAGGTAACAAATGCCACCCAACTTGCTTCTCGAGGATGCATTACAACCAGCACCTAAATACCTTTGGCCTTACTCTCAGCCTCTAAAATACACTTTAATGTTCCCATTATTTGAAGGTAAGTGCACTTGTTCTCTTCTATTGACCTGCATGGCCATCAGTGACACCGAGACAAATGCCTCCCAAATGCATCCTCCAGCATCGCGCATCTCTGCACTCACATTTTGCAGAAAAGAAATGTGAAGTGGAAAATCGACTAACTATTAAAGCCACCATCAGAGCCACCCCTCCCCCACAATTCTTTCCACTTTAACAGGAGTAAATGATCTTCCATTTGTCTTTATTGACCAACATTCTGCATTGTCCTGAGGATTCCTTGCTTTATCACATCCCTCTTTCCATCCTACGAAAATCATGGAGAGAAATATTACTTCACACTCCACCTTTTGAGGCATTATGATCGGATGAAAGCTTGAAATGATTTCCGAAGAACTCACATTACGTGCTGTTCTGGACAGATGGACAAGATGTTGGACACGACTGAGAGTCACAGACAGGAGACACTGTATAACACATGCTCGCAGATCCAGAGCCTTACCATTTAACATTGTATTACATTCTAAAGGCATTCCACACGAACGAAACAGGAAGGGATGTGGGGCAGAAGGCAGACAAGAACAGTTTTGACCATATAAAAGGTAGAATAAAAGACCAGATAGAAAATGGAAAAATTGAATGAACAAAATATAAAGAGATGGAGATAAAATGAATTAAATCAGATTCTCTCTCTCTCTACATGTAACTTATTCTGATCTTGCCTTGGTTGAACATCCCAACATCTGGCAGAAGACAGACATATGCTTGGGAAGAGAGCTGATCAGATTTAACCTTGCTTTCCTCAACTTTCCCTCCATTTTTACACCCCTTCTTTCCTCAATCACACATCAGGCAAAACAAGAAATTTACATGCTTGATGCATGGCATTAAAATACCACAGGGAGTTTTAAAGCCACCAAACTGCTACTACGCTGAGTACTTTATTCCTCTCCATCGGTACTATACTACTGGTCACTGTGTACCCTTTAAAAGTCTTCAAGACACTACTAGACATGTGAAAAGACATGTAGAGCCATGGTTCTGTCCCTGGTTCAAAATGAGAGTGCCTGCTGACCTCAATATATCAATTTCAGTGGATATGGCAAAAACATCCTCTAATGTTAAGACATCACTCAACTTATTTATCTCCTGGCTTTTCATTTGTGCACTGAAAGGCAGAGCCCTTTGTCAATTGTGAGTTCAGGTACTAATGGATGGTTGAAGCCAAGCAGGCTTACTTACCCAGGTCTGTGTAATTGGATTTGCAGAACTGCTTTTGTCCACCGAAGCAGAGCTCGAACTGTGGCTCGTTCGGTCTGCGCAAGGTGTGTCCATTCTCAAGGGCAGCGAAGGCATCACAAGTGTAGCGGTAGGTGATGAAGCCAAAATTGTCCCTGGATTGGGAACAGAAAATGAAGTACAGCAATCAGCTAGGAGCACTAGGACACACTATCCATCCATCCATCCATCCATCCATCCATCCATCCATCCATCCATCCATCCATCCATTATCTGTAGCCACTTATCCTGTTCTACAGGGTCGCAGGCAAGCTGGAGCCTATCCCAGCTGACTATGGATGAGAGGCGGGGTACACCCTGGACAAGTCACCAGGTTATCGCAGGGCTGACGCATAGACACAACACACTCACACCTACGGTCAATTTAGAGCCACCAATTAACTTAACCTGCATGTCTTTGGACTGTGGGAGAAACCGGAGCACCCGGAGGAAACCCACACAGACACGGGGAGAACATGCAAACTCCGCACAGAAAGGCCCCTGTCAGTCACAAGGCTCGAACCCGGACCTTCTTGCTGTGAGGCGACAGTGCTAACCACTACACCACCGTGCCGTCCTAGGAAAACACTATATAAACGCAAAAAATGTAATCGATACAATTGCTCATATTTTTGGTTTTTGATGTCCAAGGAGTATTGTCCCATTTCTATTCAAGCCAGGCTATTTTTGTCTAATATAGCTCATTTTTAAATTCAGCAGTGGGATTTATGCTTGTCCTCTTCTTCAACTGCCAGTGGGAACAAATATATAATTAAAAAAATATTTTTCGACGAAAATAGATTTAATTGACCCCTTGTGTCACCTGACAAACAGTGCGCACTAGAAGTGAGCAATATGACAAAATATCACATCTCACAATACTTGAAGACAGTTATATGAAGTATGATATGTATCCTGATATAAAGGTTTGCCAGCAAACTGCCAACAAAAGAGCAGTGTTACATTTTTGCCAGTTTAATTTGAATCCGTACAATTTTAAAGATTTAGTATGGCATTTTAACAACAAATCGATAGCTTTCAGGGTGTATAACTGGTGTTAAAAAGTTATAAAAAGATATCGCAAAACCAGATATCTCAGAAAAGTGTATTGTGATATCATACAACATTATATTGATATTATATCATTATATCGCCTAGCCCTATTGAGTACACACACACCCACTCTTGCTGAAACTCTTACCCATTATGTTTCAAGTTGATGGCACACTCCTCGATCTCGCCGAAAACTTCAAAGCGCTGCTTGAGTTCGGAGCGTGTGCTGTCAGCCCGGAGACGTCCAACGTACAAAACCCGCCTCTCCTCCTGGTCATTAAAGGCAAGACAGAGACGGGGATTAAAGAAGTATAGCGACTCAGCCTTTTCTCTCTTTCTGCCCTTAACTTTCATTCCATGACTGCAATTAACATTAAATACTGTGGGAAAGCCAAGAACAGTACAGGGAGAGACGCTGGATGACTCGACATTGCCTTTTCCTCACTCTTTCATCTTATGTGTGTGTATGCAGCACTGACTGCTAAATCTTTTTTTCTTATCTGATGTGTGAGTTAACTGGAGCCTTCAACAGCCCACTTGTGTAGAATGTTCCAGTTCATGGCGACTAAGGCTTGACCACAGACACATAATTAAAAGATTATAGCTTTTCAAGTCAAATGTACAGTGCTGCTGTGAATCTTTTACGTGATAATGATGACCGGTTCATTTAATTCAGATGCTGCTTTCGAACTTTATTGATCATGGTACAAAATATTTCATAAAATATTCAAATTTTCATTTTAAATCTGCTCTCGGGTGGCACGGTGGTGTAGTGGTTAGCGCTGTCGCCTCACAGCAAGAAGGTCCGGGTTCGAGCCCCGTGGCCGGTGAGGGCCTTTCTGTGCAGAGTTTGCATGTTCTCCCCGTGTCCGCGTGGGTTTCCTCTGGGTGCTCCGATTTCCCCCACAGTCCAAAGACATGCAGGTTAGGTTAACTGGTGACTCTAAATTGAGCGTAGGTGTGAATGTGAGTGTGAATGGTTGTCTGTGTCTATGTGTCAGCCCTGTGATGACCTGGCGACTTGTCCAAGGTGTACCCCGCCTTTCGCCCGTAGTCAGCTGGGATAGGCTCCAGCTTGCCTGCGACCCTGTAGAACAGGATAAAGCGGCTAGAGATAATGAGATGAGATGAGAGAAATCTGCTCTCTTTGCAATAAACACAGATGAATCTTCTGTGCTTTGATACAGCCCACAGTTCTGTTTTTCTCATGGCATGTTGTAACTAGGTTACAGTGAAATGCTACAAAATTAGCTGCAGAACAAAGCAGAATCATACTTGTCTACTTCTATGGACTTTAACCTTCATCCTACCAAGTGGGGTCCATCTGGACCCCGCACCTATATGTTTGTTTGCCATTTTAAAAATATGTGACATACTGCCTCACCGTTTTATGAATTTGTCGGAATTTATGTCTTAATTAAAACACTAAAGCACCGGAAGATCAGTTTTTTGCATTGTGAAGGTATAATTAATTTGTTACTGGGGTCCAACCGGACCCCAGAGTAAAGTTTATCTTTCATTTTATAATTGAATAGCACACTGAAAGTTAACTTCTTTTATTTCTTTTATGTTCCATAATGAAACTACCAAGGCATTCCTTCTTGGGGTCCGTGTGGACCCCACTGCTGCAATAAGCACAGGCTGCAAAACAAATCAAATCAAATCAAGTTTATTTGTATAGCGCTTTTAACAATAAACATTGTCGCAAAGCAGCTTTACAGAATTTGAACGACTTAAAACATGAGCTAATTTTATCCCTAATCTATCCCCAATGAGCAAGCCTGTGGCGACGGTGGCAAGGAAAAACTCCCTCAGACGACATGAGGAAGAAACCTCGAGAGGAACCAGACTCAAAAGGGAACCCATCCTCATTTGGGCAACAACAGACAGCCTGACTATAATATTAACAGTTTTAACAGGCATAACCCTCAACTGTCCTCATGGGGCCGTCCTTCACAGGAGCGGTGTGACAAAAGCCCTAAATTATTTTACAATTACTTTTTTGTTTTAAATTCTGTAAGAAAAGACCTAAGTTGTAATCCAGAATGTTTTACAGCTGCATGAGCTGCAAAAATCATGTATATAATGCCAATTTTTTTTGTGGCGCTATAATTTGCTACATGTATGCTAGTTATTGCAATATTATTGCAATGTTATTGCATTTATAATACATCATTGATATTCAGCCATAGTGGATTTTGTTCTTCAATAAAGTTATGTCTGTTTGCTGCATTGAATTGGTTCTTACTGCATTGATTTCAAGGTATTCCCTCCTGGGGTCCATACGGACCCCGCCTGGTAGTTTGTGTATGTAAAATTGGCTGGTAGGATGAAGGTTAAGTGTGTTCTTTATGCCTTGGGCCCTTTAGTGTATTGCTGTTATTAATACAAGATGTTCTGAACAAAACTTATCTGGCGATTTTGTCTTTATAAGCTTTAATTTTAAAGAAAAGTATTGGGGTCCAAACGGACCCCACATGGTAAGATTAAGGTGTAAAATAGCATGGTAGGATGAGGGTTAAACTATATTAATAACACAATGCAGAAAATGATAACTAAGGACATATGCATATATAACCCTGTTATCAGAACGTGGAGACCTTGAGCCATTTTTGTGTTATTGAAGTTATTTACGCACTGGATATAAGGAGACCTCCGTTTTGGTGTAATATTCAATTCACACCTGCTGTAATTTGTACATGTAAATGAATTGCCAGACCATAAAGTAATAACAGACCTTGGCACGTCACTGTACTGCACTTTGATTAGCCAAAGACATTATAAATTAACCAGATTTGTTTCTCATTCCTTTTCCAGCTCCTCCTCCACACCAGGACATTAGTGTAGCAGACAAAAGTGTTTGCTGAATTGGTGGTTTAGTTGCTGACAGCTGATAAATGCAACAAGGTTTTAAAGATGACACATTGAGGCTGATGATTCGTATAAATCTCTCACATCGCCTGCCCATCCCCCCAATCTTTCCTGACAGCTCGGTTCACGCTACCCATAATTGTCTTTCTGCCACTAAAGCAGGAGAAAAGGCAAATGTTGAGAGCGAGCCACACGTGCATCACTTGATGTGTGCATTTATCAGTAAAGGGCAGAGCCAAGCTGGAAACCTGTCTCATTTCACAAACTGGTCAGGCAGAAAAATCAAAAGAATTTTATTTATTCCCCCCTTTCCCACACACACTGTTTAGTTGATAACATTTAGCCTGTGGTGTGATTAATATCATCTGACACCATTCAGAAACTTCATGAAGATGTTAAAAATACATAACTGGGGGATAAAGAGGAAATGTGTGTAGCCTGTATGATTCAGAATTCTATCTTTGCATGAACTCCCTTACTGTGACACAACAGGGAGAAGGATATGAGTTCTGAGCAGTCAAAGCAGGGAGGGAGAAACAGCTAGAATTTCTTTAAGAATGCACAAATATGAGAATGTAGAAGGACAAAAAAGAAAACCACTAATGCTCCTTCTCTTTCTACTACTCATCTCATCTCATTATCTCTAGCCACTTTATCCTGTTCTACAGGGTCGCAGGCAAGCTGGAGCCTATCCCAGCTGACTACGGGCGAAAGGCGGGGTACACCCTGGACAAGTCGCCAGGTCATCACAGGGCTGACACATAGACACAGACAACCATTCACACTCACATTCACACCTACGGTCAATTTAGAGTCACCAGTTAACCTAACCTGCATGTCTTTGGACTGTGGGGGAAACCGGAGCACCCGGAGGAAACCCACATGGACACGGGGAGAACATGCAAACTCCACACAGAAAGGCCCTCGCCAGCCACGGGGCTCGAACCCGGATCTTCTTGCTGTGAGGCACCAGCGCTAACCACTACACCACCGTGCTGCCCCCTTCTACTACTACTACTACTACTAATAATAATTCATTTTGCTGTGTTCACTTACTATTGCTCTCTTTCGTTGTTTCTCCCTTTGTTCAGCCCTCTCTACCTCGCGTCTCTCATAGTCCCGCTGGTACTCCTCCCTCTTCAGCTGTTCATGCTGGTATTCTTCATAGCTGTCATACCTATGTGAAAAAAAATATATATATGAATTTTGTCACCAATGCAATCATGCAGTTATATATTATAGCATTAGATCCCTTGAGTGGTGTCAGGAAATGGCCAGATCACAAAGGACTGAGTTTCATTTTTTTTTTTTTTCCCTGAGAGAAGAAGACAAACACATGCATTAATAAGATGTCTTCTCACATCGCAAAAGGTTACGATTCTCATAGGAGGCTCTCTTGAGGGAACATGTCAGGAATCAAGCAACTGCTTCTGTCAGCACAACTTCACATGCCATTACTTTCTGCTTAGTTTGAGCTTTGTGTCAAAAAGTGGAACTTTTTGATCTGCAAATGGATGACTCCTTTTACAAAAAAAAGGAATCAAAATCTTCACAACAAGGTACATTACATTACAGACAGTTTGCAGATGCTCTGATCCAGAGCAATGTACAATGAGCACACACCCAGCACCTGGGGAGCAGTTGGGGGTTAGGTGCCTTGCTCAAGGGCACTACAGCCATGGATTTTTCTTGCCGTTCCATAGAATCAAACCAGCAACCTTTTGGGCCCAAGGCTGCTTCTCTAACTTTGAGGCCATGGCTGCCCCATATAGCAATACAGGTAGCAATACAAAAAAAAAAAGTTAGATATTTACCTGGGCCTCTGACCGAGACCAGAGTGAGAGTCAGACTGAGGACTTTTAATAGTCCTGGATTTGAAAGTGCTCTTATCAACAGTATGATGAGACCTGCAACCAGAGGAGCAAGAAACATTACATTTTAATGTAAAAACAATAGCTTACGGTAGTTCTCATAGTTCATCCATAGAAAATTGCTTTTAAAATATACTCGCATGAAATGAAAATTGCTTCCGTGTCATAGATTATAATAGTTAAATCAAATCCTTTGCAGAAATGGAGATGATCCATTTAAGGACCCGTTTCATCAAACATATACTGGCATATCACTAATGCTTGTGAAAATATGACTGCTCACTACGTAGTCTGAAGTGTCAACGTACCATCTTTGGAATGCCTGAATGAAGTGCCATTTTGGAAAATTGTCTTACTCTTGACTTATTCTTTGAACAAGTCAAAACAGATACAATCATAATATTACAACTCATATTTGCACAGAATAGGACTCTCATGCAAGCTTTTGCATCAAACAAAAACCACCATTTTTCATTGTAAAGCGTTGCAGTGTACTGGTATGTACTTTCTCAGGACTCTGTGAGAAAGTCCCGATTTAGCAGGTCTGGAAATGGATGAATTCAGTAAGGCCATTTAATACCAATTGTTGAGCCATGTAATACTACATCAGCACAAAGGGTAAATAATTTTGTCTATTTTGTAATGAATCATAGTGCCTTCCTGGTGTGCAAGATCATGTGTGCACTAAAGCCATGCCACTGAAAAACTGAGGGGCTCAAGTTCTCCCCATGACATCCTCGAGAAGAGGTTCTCTCTTAGCCCTCTTTACTGAGCTATGTACAATTCCAATCAGAGCATTGTAGAGATAATGATAATCCTCGCTTGTACTTACCAAGAGGGGGAGCAGTTATCTGGGGACTGGGAACAGGAGTAAGGAGACCTGGACAGGGATCTGTATCTGTGGCGGGAGGAAGATCTGGAGCGGGATCTAGAGCGTGAACCAGACTGGGAGTTGTAGAAGTGACGTGGAGAGAGTAGAGTTGAGGGTGGCGAGACCGAACTCTGGGAAGGCAAGCTGCTGGATGGGGAACATGGTGGTGAGCCTTCAAAGAGCATCTCTAGTGGAGTCCCTTCCCAAGAGCAAAGAAGGCGCTCACGGCCCACTTCTAGGTCCTCAAAGTCAGGCAGGCCTGTGTCCATGTAGGCCTCAAAAGGGTAATAGTTCTCATCCCCAGAGTCACTTTCATCTAGTGGCTGGAACCCACACTGCTCAGTCTCACTAAAAAAGGCTTGCTGGGGGTTACCAAAGTGCTTATTGAGCTCTTCCCGTATCTCCTGGTCTCGCAGCAGCTTCCTGCCAGCAGAGATGCACTTCTTAGGAGTTTTGGCACCCAGTGCAGAACTGTGGTCCTGCCCCTGAGCTTCCTTGTCTGGACAAGCCTCCTGAACCATGGGGCAAAGGCCCTGCAGCTGCCTTGCCAGAGAGGAAGATAAGGGACTGGTGGAAGACAAAGAGGATGTGAGATTAGAGAAGGCTGGCATAGTTGAGTCTTTAGGTTCTATATGCAGGCCCTCTACAGGCCCAGTGATCGTGGCAGCTAATGTGCCATTGTCTTGTTTTGTGCTTGAGGCCTGACAATAATCATGATCACCAAACACACGAGGCTTGGACCGTTTGCCCCGGCACTCTTCTAAGTTTCCCAGAGGCAGGGCAGAGGATGCCTTGCTCAGCTGGGCATACAGCTCAGACTTCTCATGGGCCTTCCTGCTGGAGCTACTGATTGGAAGAGAGCTAGGGCTTCCATTGCTCAGCTTGGCCTTCTTGCTCGTCAGGGCTGAAGAAGCTGAAGACAGCTTGGTTTTGAGTGATACTTTGAAAAGGTTCTCTTGACTGGCTTTATGAGGAGGTGTGGTAGGTGGTGTCAGACCTGTGCAGAAGAAAAGAGAAAGAGTATTAAAATTGATTATATAGGCATATGGTGACATACGGTTCTACCAATTAATTAAACCAGATATTACCCACCAAAAGAGTACAAATGACTAGTGAGTTTGGATAACCCACTTTCTAAAAATTGGTCATATTGTACATATCGCAATAACAAGAGCAACTGAATGTGTATAGAAAACTTCTGTTTAATAGCAACTGATTGTACAAGTTCACTGAGAATCATCTTAAAAGATCTACATTCTCAAGGAACCTGGATGTTGGTGGCTCACTCTGGTATCTATCTCAACTGCACGCCTTTGAATCTGGAATCGGAACTTGGTGGCTGCTGGGGAACGTATTATCATTCTCCTTGGCTCTGCTACCTCATCCCCCTACGGCAGTCCCAACAGATTTATGTGGCACCAGATGGCAGTTATATGAGAAATCCTGAGATGTGCCATTTTATGACATTGTTAATGCACTTGCACAAACAACTGAACCCTCTCTATACTACTTCTTATCTCTATGTCGTTCCTGTCTGGAAATGATCTAGATGTATATTTGATATCTGTTCAGTCTTCTGTGTCTGACACTGCTTGCATCCCTTATTTTCATGGGATGGCCTGCTGGATTTGTGATGATCTAGGCACGATCATTATTTACTTGAGGCTAACTAGAGACTTAGCTGTAACTTGAGGATAGCCACTCTTTCCATTCCAGAAGAACTTTTCATGCATGCGTGACACACCATCGTGGCAAAAGAATGTGCAAAGAATAGTAAGATAAGATTCCTTATTGCCTTCAAAATAAGTTAATAATAAATACACCCCACTCAGTTAGTGATGGATGTAACATTAAGAAAAATACAACTGTGGGTTTCTGGTTATTTATTATTATTATCTTTTTCCCCATCGGTTTCTACCCATGTACAACATGCACACGTACCTCTGGATTAATTATTACCTACAGCTCACGTAGCTGGTGCAAAAAGCCATGCAAGGAGTAACATGCTGACTGTTCTAGGTGCCATAGATACTACGGTTAAGGCACCAGCCGCCCACAGTAAATTTATTAGAGAGGAGGGGATTAGGGAGCAATATTAAAACACCTACTCTAAAGACTCTACAGGTGTTTGGCTAAAACTCTGGCAGAAACTGTCACTGCTACAGAACTTCAGGAAGTCAACATGCTGATTTTTGCTGGCTAGATGAACATTTAGTTTGACTAAAATATCTCTGCAAGACATACTTATAACTTATTAAATATCATCCAGGCTGATGTAGCAATTATTCTCCACATTTCTCTGCATTATCTCAGCATGGAAAGCTTAAGGTAGGCCTTGGGAATGTTCAACAGGACAGAACTAATATTTAAGTGGAAAGAAGTGGATTGAAGTTCTTGCCTTGATAACTGCTTTAATCTCTAAAAATATCTAATCACAAATCTGTGTTGTTCAAGAGGGAAATGAGTATGAGAACATATGCACTATATCTCTCTTTAGTACTACATGGAGCTGGAGTTTGCCTCAGGCTAGGAGAAACACCCATATGCAATAAACAGAGACAAAACTTAACAGTTCCTGACGACTTCTAAACCTGACTTCAGGAGACCATAGTGTAGCGTGTAATTTTAGAAATAATGTTAAAACGAGACAAGAGTTCGATTTGTTATCCATCCATCCATGCATTAGCTATACCACCTATCTATTAGGGTCACAGAGGAAGCTGGAACCAATCCGAGATGGCTTTGGGCGAGAGGCGGGGTACACCCTGGGCAGGTCATGAATCTATCAGGCTATCACAGAGAGGTTGTTTCACAGTCATGGTTGTCTTTTTGAATAACACTGACGGACTCCTGCAACTAGGTCCAGTGTATACTGTATATGCTGGAGTTTCTCATAACTTATTTTACAGGGACCAACCAGCCCTATCTACAGCAGTAACGTCTCTTATAAGTTCTTATAAATATGTTTGTAAGAGTCAAATGCGGGCTCAGTTTTGAGCTTGTGGTCATTTCATTTAATTCTACTTTAATTATTATACTTAGATTTTACTGGTTAATTTTAAAATTGTATTTTTTAGCACTAACTAGGTTTTACTTTGGGACATATACTTTCATTCACAATAGAAAGACATTTTAAGTGGAAGTTACATTTTTTTTGTAAACTAAGTGCTTCCGACTGTATCTTTTGTCTGTCAAAAATGTCCTCTCTGGAAAACACTCACCATATGCTGAGGTTGTACATATTTTTTTTTTTTTCAGAAAATATTTGTCTCTTTTGAAGCAGAATACTCTGTTGATGCACAGTAAAAAACAGATGCAAGACGCATTTGCAGCAGAGCTTCAATGCTGCCCATCACTGGCTACCTGTCACAGCTTACCGGGCAGTCAAGGGGCTAGGTCCAGCATACCTCCAGAGACTGATCCGATCACCATACGCCGCTGCTACTAGTCGCCTGGCCCCTCCTCCTCTTTGCTCCTGCCCAGCCCACTCAAGACGGCTGTCTGTCCTGGCTCCCCATTGGTGGAATGACCTTCCCATCGGGGTCAGAACTTCCGACTTCCTGACCACCTTCAAGCGCAGACTGAAAGCCCACCTTTTCAGGCTACACCTCTCCCCTGCTTACTGTGTAATCGCATAGCGGTCTTGACCAACCCAGGCTGTGTACTGTCTAGCCTGGTCACGATGACTTAGGGTTAGTCATTGGGGTTTTATTTTTCTCTGCTTAGTTGTACTTTCGTTTCGTTGTACTTTCGTTTCAGTTCGTTTGTATGGTTGGCTTGTTTTCCTTGGCCGTTTGATTGTTACTTCAACAGAATATTACACCAAGTGTTATTGTCACTTGTTCACTTGGCACTAGAACTTTCTTGTCTAGAAGTTCAGCATTTCTTTTGCACTTGCTATACGTCACTCTGGATAAGAGCGTCTACTAAATGCCTGTAATGTAATGACTGAAATATGTATCCGTCAAAAAGTGTCCTCTCCAGAAAACCACAAGGATCGTCACCACTTTAGTTGTTATTACAGTTACCACCATGTACAAACATTGCTACACAATACTTGAAAATTTATACTTAAAATCACTGGCGTTTCAATAATTTTTCACTTTGTATACCTTACTCTTGTGGACTATAAGAAAGTGGATCAATTTTAGAAATACACTATATGCTGCTGTCTTCTCACCACAAGTAACATGCCCAGTATATGACCTGTAGCTCTGAAATTCTGCCCAGTTAATTTCCATCTCAAAAGGTCATTTTTGGCAGCAGAGAAACACAAAAATCTGAGGGTTGATTTTTGGACTATTGTGGACCCAAAAAGTCTACCCTGATTGTGAAACAACCCAGAAATGAACAAGCATTCATGCTCACATTCACACCTATGGGCAATTTACAGTAGCCAGTTGATGTAATCCACATGCCTTTGGACAGTGAAAGGGATGTGAAGAACATGCACAGTCCACACAGGATGGCTCCAGTTGGCTGCAAGGTTCAAAAACAGAATCTTCTTGCTGTGAGGCGGCATTGCTAACCACTGCACCACCGTGCCACCTGTCAGATTTCTAAACAAGGTCAAATAAAAAGAAGCTGAAACAACTATAGATTCCCCAAAACCTTCTGAAAGTCCAGGAGGTCTTCTCAGTATATGTCAACTACCAAACATACGGTAAGTGTTACCTTGAATCTCATTGGGTAGGTCAAACCTGTGCACATTACTGAGCGACCATTACTCAGTGGTACATGGTAAATGAATATCAAATGGCCCATTCATTCTGACACACTGGGAGAAGAAAAGGGCAGCCATTTTGTTTTTATTGACCAGCAATGATTAATCTCTGCATGGGGGCTACTGGAATAATCATCTGCATGATTTACACTGAGATGGAAAGAGAGAGAGTAAAGGAAGAGAACTGCTGAAGCCTTGTGTTTTAGCTTCAACTGACATTTACTTCATTTGACTTTAATTACTTTTTGCTGATAGCTTTCACCAATACTCTTTTTATTAATAAATATATAATGGATAGAAATTATGTCAATAGGAATACTAAAATCCCTATTCATTGACCCCATTTGACAAATGATACCAGTGCCATAAATACTGGACACAACAGTGAAAATTGGGGCAGTGTCTCTAATGTAATCACCAGACTGCAACAATACAGTATATGTAACGTCAGCAAACCAAATTGCATGATAAAAGGAATTTTTAAAAAATTGCTTCAGTTTCGCTCATTATGAGGAAGAGGGACTGTCTATCAATGCTGTAGGATGCTATAGGATGTTATATGGAAAATTTCTTTTGCCTACCTGGGGTTCCAGAGATTTCCACACTCAATGTGCGTTCAATGGTCTTGCTCTCAAATGGAGATCCCTTGTGGTCACTGCAACACATAAAAAGGAACTGATATAATGCCAGTGGAAGATGCACTTTTAAATGATTGTGTGGTCTTACAAATGACGATGAATTCTAAAAAATTGCCTCATTGACGTTTGAGATCGGTTTTTTTTTTGGTTTGTTTGTTTGGTGTTTTAGTTCAGATTTTGTCTGCTCTATAAAAATGGTGGAAAAACTCACTTACTTTGGAGACTCTGGGGTCAAAGGAAGTGGCAAGGTGGTTGGTTTGGCTGTAGAACACAAAGGAGCATGGGTAATTAATTAACTAGTTCACACTGCGCCTAAAAGATATCAGGTCCACATCTACAAATAAATTTTAGGTTTTGATCATTAACAGTGATGATGTGGCTTTCCCAACCCGATACAAAGCGGCTCGAGTTTTTAATCGAGCCAGCAATTTAAAAGGAAACTAATGTTTTCTAACTTGACCCCTTCATTTGTTTGTTTTATTAATTTTTTTTTTTTTTTGGTTTGACTGTTCGGTTTTTTGAGGCAAGATGAAATGATGGCATGAGTCCAGACATCTAACCCATGTGAAAGTTCCCCCACAACACAGAAAGACAGAAAGCAAATAAAGAAAGAAAGAAACAAAATGAGTTGAAAAGGAAAACAAACAGCACACATATATTACAAATGGCAATGGTGGAAACCCAACTGAGGTGTAAAATATTTGGCATGCATTTTAAACCAAAGCAGGAGAAGAAAGAAGAGTCGAGGAAGCATGTGCAGTTGCCTGAGGCTGCGACTGTCTTCGACTGCAGCTAGGGGAATGTCTCTCAATTAGATAACTGTGTCAAGGCAGCCATGTTTGCCCAAGACTGCACGGAAGTTGAGCATACTTTTCTTGTTCAATGCTAAATCGTGGTCAACTCCAATTGCGTTTGGGAGAAAAAGCATTTCTAGCTCATTTCTTTTGTCTGCTTACAATGATGCACTTTGGAATGAATTACGCAACTTGCGGCATAATTTGTATTTCAGGGCAAAACTAGTTTGTTAGCATCAGGGTTAGTCTGTAGTCAAACTGGGAAGCAGTTAGAGGAGGAGAGGCAGAAGAGAGACAGAGGGCAGGGATGCAGCAATGATTACCTAACGGTGGTGGAACCTGGTCATCGGGGTGCCTGCAGTCTGCCTGTCTGTGTGGGTTCTGCTCTTGTATGGTGGAGGGGGTGTGCTCTGGAACTAAAGAGTCTTGGAAAAGCGGACTTGGCCAGCCCCCATGGAATGACAGGGGACTGACTAAGACATCATCATGAACATCCACCCCATTTTGCCCCAATTTAAATTTCGACCCTTCGATATTCTGCTCAAATTTCATAAACAAACTTTCTATGTCCAAGTCAGCCAAGGCTGAAAGCTCAAGGTCTGTTGAGTTAGCTTGACTAGGTTCCTGGAAGTCCTGAATTGGGTTTATAATCTGATGTTCCTGACTATCGTTCACTATGTGCCCATCCCACCCTTTGTCTCTAGGAGGTGTTTTGGGTGGATCTTGCTTGTCTGTCTGGGACACACTGGATATTTGCAGGTGGGCCCGATAACGGGCTGGCTTGGGTCTGGAGGTCAGTAGCTGGCTGAGCATGGGATGCTCTTGCGCTTGCCTCCTCTTCCTAATAGTTATTGTGATGTGCCTGTCAGCATGGCTGGCCCCAGCCCAGCCGCCCGCCTCAAGACAACGGCCACAGCTGCCTGCGCGACCCATCTCTCTAGGCGGGAGAGAGTAAGAGTGCATATACCTAATGAAGCGGGCGGCAGCCAGGCTGCCTGTGTCAGCACCCTGCGGTGACCTCCCCTCTTCACTGGAGCAGGTGTGGCTACAGCCACTTCCACAGGATGGCACAACAGGGGTGGACTGCTCCCCATGTATACACCTCCGCCACTGCCCTGCCCCCTCACCAGCCACACTATATGCCCCAGCTGCCTGGCTCTCACCTCTCTGGGCCTGCACTGCCAGCTGCTGCTGCTGCTGCTGCGTTGACAGGGAGGCAGAGGAGGGCTTCTTCTTTGAGGCGGTAGATGAGGAACAGGAGGACAAAGAGGAGAAAGAGGAAGTGGATGAAGAAGATGGAGAGGAAGACGACGAACAGAAGGAGGTACCAGGCCCACCCCTGTCCTTGTCACAGCCTGACCAGGTGCTCTTGGCTTCACTGGCTCTTGTATGCAAGGCATCATCGCTGGCAGTGAGGTACTTGAGCAATTCAGTGCACGGACGTCTCACCAGCCGGTTTGGCTGGGGGCAGACTCCTCTTTGTTTGCTGTTCCAGGGGTTGTCTGTCTAAATAATATGAATAAGAGAGAGAGATACACACAGAAAGCATGAGGGCGAAAGAGGGAGAGAAGAAAGAGAGAAAAAAACAGGAAGTCAGTGCAGTTATGATGCTGTCTCTGCACACAGCAATGTGAGCATATATTGCCCATCATCTTAATTACGAGGTCTCGGAATAGCTCCTGTGAGTTCGGCATGCTGGTGGTAGGAGGAAAACAGCTCAGTGTCCTCTGAGAGACTGCCATGTGCAGGGCTCCAGAACCAGAGGAGTCATTAAAGAAAATGAACTCCCTCAAAGAAAACCGTGTGAATATATGTGGAAGGGCAGCGTGTGATGTATAAAACAAGCATAGGTCACTAATCAAATTTTACAGACAATATACCTAATATGTACATGTACAGTGGTGCTTGAAAGTTTGTGAACCCTTTAGAATTTTCTATATTTTTGCATTAATATGACCTAAAACATCAACAGATTTTCACACAAGTCCTAAAAGTAGATAAAGAGAACCCCGTTAAACAAATGAGACAAAAATATTATATTTGGTCATTTATTTATTGAGGAAAATGATCCAATATTACACATCTGTGAGTGGCAAAAGTATGTGAACCTCTAGGATTAGCAGTTAATTTGAAGGTGAAATTAGAGTCAAGTGTTTTTCAATCAATGGGATGACAATCAGGTGTGAGTGGGCACCCTGTTTTATTTAAAGAACAGGGATCTATCAAAGTCTGAGCTTCACAACACATGTTTGTGGAAGTGTATCATGGCATGAATAAAGGAGATTTCTGAGGATCTCAGAAAAAGCGTTGTTGATGCTCATCAGGCTGGAAAAGGTTACAAAACCATCTCTAAAGAGTTTGGACTCCACCAATCCACAGTCAGACAGATTGTGTACAAATGGAGGAAATTCAAGACCATTGTTACCCTCCCCAGGAGTGGTCAACCAACAAAGATCACTCCAAGAGCAAGGTGTGTAATAGTCGGTGAGGTCACAAAGGACCCCAGGGTAACTTCTAAGTGACTGAAGGCCTCGCTCACATTGGATAATGTTAATGTTCATGAGTCCACCATCAGGAAAACACTGAACAACAATGGTGTGCATGGCAGGGTTGCAAGGAGAAAGCCACTGCTCTCCAAAAAAAACATTACTGCTCGTCTGCAGTTTGCTAAAGATCATGTGGACAAGCCAGAAGGCTATTGGAAAAATGTTTTGACGGATGAGACCAAAATAGAACTTTATGGTTTAAATGAGAAGCGTTACGTTTGGAGAAAGAAAAACATTCCATTCCAGCATAAGAACCTTATCCCATCTGTGAAACATGGTGGTGGTAGTATCATGGTTTGAGCCTGTTTTACTGCATCTGGGCCAGGACAGCTTGACATCACTGATGGAACAATGAATTCTGAATTATACCAGAGAATTCTAAAGGAAAATGTCAGGACATCTGTCCATGAATTGAATCTCAAGAGAAGGTGGGTCATGCAGCAAGACAACGACCCTATGCACACAAGTCATTCTACCAAAGAATGGTTAAAGAAGAATAAAGGTAATCTTTTGGAATGGCCAAGTCAAAGTCCTGACCTTAATCCAATCGAAATTTTGTGGAAGGACCTGAAGCGAGCAGTTCATGTGAGGAAACCCACCAACATCCCAGAGTTGAAGCTGTTCTGTATGGAGGAATGGGCTAAAATTCCTCCAAGCCGGTGTGCAGGACTGATCAACAGTTGCCGGAAACATTTAGTTGCAGTTATTGCTGCACAAGGGGCTCACACCAGATACTGAAAGCAAAGGTTCACATACTTTTGCCACTCACAGATATGTAATATTGGATCATTTTCCTCAATAAATAAATGACCAAATATAATATTTTTGTCTCATTTGTTTAACTGGGTTCTCTTTATCTACTTTTAGGACTTGTGCGAAAATCTGATGATGTTTTAGGTCATATTTATACAGAAATATAGAAAATTCTAAAGGGTTCACAAACTTTCAAGCACCACTGTATGATTTTTTTAAATATGCAGCACATACTGTACCGATAGACGATAAGTCCAAATTTAAGGACAAATTTAACAGAATGCTATCACTTCACTGATGTTACTTGTAGGATTAGAGAACAGGACTTGGATGAAGAATGTGGCATGTAGATACCTTGGTAACAGCTGATCGTATTCTGTGGTTGCTGGCTGCATGGTTCTGTGCCTTACCGCCTGGGTATTGATTATAGCTGAGCTGAGAGTTTGGTGGAGCCAAAAGGAGTTGCTTTAGCTGCAAAAGAACCAAGAAACAATTATATAATAGGCATTAAGAGAAATAAACTGGATTAAAAAATATCCAAATAATTACAGATACAGTCACACGACTGAAATCATTTATAATGCAAAAGAAATGTATTTAGATTTGTTGTTCTAATACTTTTGGTGATCCTCAGATATAGTTGTTCCTGTTTGGCCATGATACTGTACATCAATACCCAGAAGTACTTTCTATATTGAAACTACATGCCTGCTATGAGTAGCTGTTGAAAACATGAAAACATGGTGGACAATGGTAGTGAGTACCCGTGAGGTGTACAGTAACATATATACCAATTAAAAATAAGTAAATTTCTAAGAATATGTTGCAAGCATGGGACTAGCAGCCTTAAAGGCCAATTTATGCTGACAACGCAGTCCTCGCAGATGGCGTCGCAGACGGCGTCTGCGTAGCCCCCCCCCTTCGTAGACGCTCTGCGCGCACCTCCCAAAAATTGTGACCACCGCAGAAGCCTCGCAGACAGCGTCGCAGACAAGAGGGCTCTGATTGGTCCACTCTACATCTGCTGTACACGCACTTCCGCTTCCCTACTTTCCCGGTTTGGTTTGTTTTCACTACCGCCATTTTTAAAAACACGAGCGAAGATGGAGCAGCACGAAGAGCGGTTGATCGAGAAAGTGAGGAAGTACGTACATCTATACGACTCCAGTTCTAGTCATTATAAGTAACCAGAGGATAAACACTCCACTAACCACACCCACCAACTACTCCTAGCGATTTCACGACTTCGCGCCCCCTTGCGCTGTGGCGGTGAATAACATCGCGCACGCCTATTACTCCCCGCTCAACGATAAATTACAACTGTCTGCGAAAAGCTATCTGTGAAAGCCTTGTCGCAAGAGCATGCAGAGGCCCCAAGTATGTTAACCTAGTCATGAAAGATTCCCAGTAACAGACAGCTTCTCCACTGCCTCAAACCTTCAATGATTTTTTTTTTTTTAAATACAAACAAACTTTTCCTCTTTACATAATATTTAGTATGGTCTGCTGGCCCATAATGCCAGGATTTCTGAAATAATACACAATAAGATTAACAACAGGAACAGAGATCCACTTTAATTTGCCCTTTATTTGTGCTGCATGGCTTATTTCTGAACACAGCCGTGACACTGGTCCTGCCAGAGGGTCTGCCTACAGAACTCGTACCCGTTTTTGGTCACAGGCCTGCAGCATCTCCTTATCTGGTGTATGTGAGGGCCAGGCAGGGGAAAGCAAGGGAAACACAGAGTGTGCCAAACAAAAGGAATGGACATGGTTTGTGGTAGGAGGGGATTATGAAGCAGGCAGAAGCAGAGGGAAAGAGGAAGCCTTACCAAGGAGGACTCCTCTGGCTCTGGGGTGCGTGGTGAGCCATCGGGGGTGGAGGGACAGCTCTGATCGCTGGCGTTGGTCACGTCCCCATCTGCCAGGGCTTCAAACGAAGGCAATCCGTCCTCGTCCACGGGGATACTGTCCAGGGTTTCTGTGAGCACTGCCAGCAAGTTGGCCTCATTTTCTTCATCTATCTTCTTAGAAAGTGGCAAAGGAAATGGGAGAGAAAAAGAACAGAGGGAGAAAATAGAACAGTTTAGTTTGGAAAAGTCGATTTCTGCCTCGCTTTGTGCTCGCATGACCATGAGAGGGAGGGGCGCTACTCTGCTGTTGTTAGTAGAATATGCAGGGCTTATTTATTATTTATATATATATATATATATATATATATATATATATATATATATATATATATATATATATATTTTTTTTTTTTTTTTTTTTTTTTTTTGCTGCAGTGTTATATGGAAAAGTGTGCACTGAAATTTCTTTCAACTACAAATTGCCTTATCCACATGAGTCAGTGCTGTCAGTCATACATTAAGCATGCAGCTTACTGGACCAAAATAATATCTCCCAAAAGAAACCTATTAACTGGGCTGACACACAGCAACTACCCAGGGAAAGAGAAGGAGAGGGAGGGGGAACAATGGAAGGAAAGTTGCTTTAGTCTTTAACTCTGTCTCCACAGAAGGGAGCTGACCCGAGCTGAACAATCCATAGACTTTGAGATTATCCACTAATGCTAAATGAATGTGATATTTTTAAGCAGTGCTCGCAAAGTGACAATACAGACGATCCACTGCCAAAAACACCAAAATGAAAATGCCCGATTATCTCAAATATAGCAAATCTATACTGCTGAGGCAATTTCCTCGGGTAGTGGTCATGGCAACATGGGAGAGGCAGTAACTGAGGAATAGAACCAGGGGAGGAGGAGGAGTTGTGACTGAAAGTTCCACTGCCAAATCCCATGGGACTTAACAACCACGGAAGATAAACACCCCAACTGCCACAGGTCATGGTGCATGCATCCCAACAAGAACAAATCTTTTTATGTACACCACAGGATTAACATCACTTGCCGATAGCGAGTATCTCATGTGCAACCATCACCCTATTTGATTCTCTTTTTATTCATAGCTGAATAGATTACAATGCCAGCATGACACTATCCTCATGGGAACAGCTTCTGAGAAATCAAAACAGAGGCTATTTCACTTATCTCTCCCTATTTAGATGACCCCAGGAGCTGATAGCAGTAGAATTTGATGAACCACTGACAGGCACGTTTTCAGTACAAACTGCAACTTCACTGAGAAGATAGCACCGTTCTGCCCTTATCCTTATTCAATATAGAAAATGATGACAAATTTCAGAGATAACCAACAGACAATGGCGCCTCCGAGGGCTGGAGATAAAATTGCTTTGGGGAGAATACTAGCCTGTGAATTAGCAGGATGTCTGATGGTTTTCTATCACTTCTACCACTTTGGTTTATTCAATCCTATCTATCAGCAATTCAATATGAAATCCATAATTTCAATTGAAAATAGTTCATAGCACTGTTGCCTCACAGCAAGAAGGTCCGGGTTCGAGCCCAGCGGCCGGCGAGGGCCTTTCTGTGTTGAGTTTGCATGTTCTCCCCGTGTCCGCGTGGGTTTCCTCTGGGTGCTCCAGTTTCCCCCACAGTCCAAAGACATGCAGGTTAGGTTAACTGGTGACTCTAAATTGACCGTAGGTGTGAACGTGAGTGTGAATGGCTGTTTGTCTCTGTATCAGCCCTGCGATGACCTGACGACTTGTCCAGGGTGTACTCCGCCTCTCGCCCATAGTCAGCTGGGATAGGCTCCAGCTTGCCTGCGACCCTGTAGAACAGGATAAGCGGCTAGAGATGATGGATGGATGGATGGATGGATGGATGGATGGATGGATGGATGGATGGATGGATGGATGGAATAGTTCATAGCATGTCAATTAGATCAGAAAACCTTCAGAATTATTTTGAATATTGCTTGGTTTCTACTTTAGGTTTGGTTCAAAGTTTCCAAACTGTTATCTAGTCAAGATATAAAAGAGATGAGGTTCTTGTGTTCTAGATCGTGAGATCTAGGTCATACTCCAGAAGAACACAAATCCAGACACCTCCAGGTATAAGAACAACACTAAAAGTGTCTGGTTTCACAAACAGAAAAGGGGGATCATAATTTAATGCTGACAGAGGTGTACTACATATATAGAATGCTGAAAAATATCAGTCATAATTTGCATCACAACACAGCGAGCTCAAAGTTGTACCCATTGCTGGTCACCCTCTGCACACCGTCATCAGCAACCAGAGGAGCCTGTTCAGTGACCGAATGCTCCTTCCCAAGTGCAGGACGAACAGACTCAAAAACTCCTTTGTCCCTCACGCCATCAGACTGTACAACTCCTCTCTGGGGGGGAGGAGGGGGAACAGGAGGACAGAGGACGGGAAGGAGCAGTAGCCTAGCCTAACAATAAGCAATACCGGACAACGTGCAATATAAAGTGCAATATCTCTCCTGCCGCCGCGCCCCCCCCTTCTCCCCACCTTTTTTTTCCCCCTTCTTCTTCCCCCTCCTTCCCCCCCTCATCCCCATATCTTATTCTTTTTATATTTGTATATGTAAATACTTAAGGGTGGCACGGTGGTGTAGTGGTTAGCGCTGTCGCCTCACAGCAAGAAGGTCCTGGGTTCGAGCCCCGGGGCCGGCGAGGGCCTTCCTGTGTGGAGTTTGCATGTTCTCCCCGTGTCTGCGTGGGTTTCCTCCGGGTGCTCCGGTTTCCCCCACAGTCCAAAGACATGCAGGTTAGGTTAACTGGTGACTCTAAATTGAGCGTAGGTGTGAATGTGAGTGTGAATGGTTGTCTGTGTCTATGTGTCAGCCCTGTGATGACCTGGCGACTTGTCCAGGGTGTACCCCGCCTTTCGCCCGTAGTCAGCTGGGATAGGCTCCAGCTTGCCTGCGACCCTGTAGAAGGATAAAGCAGCTAGAGATAATGAGATGAGATGAGATGTAAATACTTAATTTATTTTAATTTATCTAGAAGTTTTTCTCTCTTTTCTCTGTTTATCTGTAATGATGCTGCTGGAATCTTAATTTCCCTGAGGGAACCCTCCCAAAGGGATCAATAAAGTTTTATCTAATCTAATCTAATCTAATCTAATATGAGACGCTTTCAGACTTGAGGAACTTCTTCATAGTTCTTAGAACTGTTGAAGGAAGTTCCCACTTTTTTGTGTGTCTGCACTGCAGGAACTGAGAACGATCGTTGTTCTTAAAATACCGTTTTGAGCGACTTGGTCCAGATGTAAGTGTACATTGACTGGTTGAACACAAGCCAATTCCACACTGGCAACCACCATTTTTAAAAATCTGGGTAAAACGTTAGCCATGTAAACAAAATCTCTTAACGTTAGCATTAAAAAAATTTAACACCCCCCCACCCCACCCCCTCAGACAAATAGACCAACAGTGAATTCCAGGCTTTATTGTGCCTATACGGAAATGCAGTACGATTTTGATGCTCTCTTTCTCCTGACAGTGTGAACGCAAACAGAAAAAAAAAGTCCCTGAAAGTATGTAGTTCTCGGAGGAGCTTCCCGGTAGGTATTTCCTCTCAATAACACTACGTTCAGACTGCAACCTGAAACGACCCATATCCGATTTGTTGTGAAATCCGATTTTTTTTTGTTAGGCCGTTCACATCACCCATTATATGAGACTTGCATGCGATCTCCAATATGAACGGAGAACGACCCAAAAGTGTCCCGCATGCGCAAATTGACACGTAATAAGCACATCTACGTAATACGTAAACAAAAAAAAAGCGCACTCTTCATGTTTAATGATTTCTTTTTTTTGTTTGTTTGTTTAATTATCTGGTTAGTGTTAAAGTGTGACGTCTCGTGTGTGTTTTTGTTTCTGAACTGAAATGAAACCGTGTAGCCTGGTAACGAGGGTTGACTCCTAAATGTCTCTCTAATTTCTATATAAGTGCACTACATGTTACTAGGAAGTAATGGATTTTTAAACTCTATATAGTGCACTCGAGCTTCAGTAGGCAGTCGTTTGGGATACGGCCGCTGTATTACCAAACTCTTAATTCAGGCTTAATAATTTGCACATATTTATTTCGTCATATTAATAAACTTTTTCTACATTTTTATAAATATTTATTTAGATTGTTTATAGCCAGCTGAATTCTGCAACTTCTCTCAGCGCTGGCTCAAGGTGCATAAACACCAGTGCAGTTTGCTATGGAGATGAGGCGAGACCTGGCGATGTGGTTTTTGTGGCGGCGGCGGAACTCACACAATAATCTGATTAACAGCAGACTAATGAGACCGAAGGTGTCAAATTACTGGAAATTTCCAGAACAATCTTATAATCTTGTAATACAGGATGGTTTAAGTTATAAATCAGTTATAGAAACTGTTTTATTTAATCAGGCTAACAGATAAACATCCAGGTCCCTACCAAATCCACCATTAGCTTGATCAATTCTGTAAAAGTCTATTTAAATTCTGAAAACTGTACAAATGTTGTTGTTTTCCACCAAAGAGGCGGGATTAGCCAACGCAGAATAGTGACGTTTGTCTCTTGTTGATGACGTGTAGGTCGCATGAATGCGACCTGTCCGGTCAGACTGCAGTCGCATGTGAAAATAACGGATATGCATCGGAATTAGGACCACATATCCAAGCGGCCTGGGTCGCATGTGAAAAAATCGGATCTGTGTCGTTCAGATTGTCAATAACAAATCGGATACAGGTCGCATATGGGCAAAAAAATCGGATATGGGTCGTTTCAGGGTGCAGTCTGAACATAGTCTGTGTCGCTAGAACTGTTTTGTCTGAAAGTGCCTACTGTGTCTAAGAAGCCATAGCAGAGGACATAGAGTAACCGACAATCAAAATCACAAAACTGTTGAATCTTATCACAAAGTTGCAACAACTGAACTGTTATTTCATCACTCATTGCTCATCATTACCTCTGGTAGCTTTCATTCACGGAGTTCAGTTCAGAGTGTAAATGACAGGCCAAATGAAACCGAGATCTCCGGTCAGGGGCAGATGCTTGAATAAAGAATTACTCACAGTAACAGTATATGCTATGATCTTTCTCTCAGTGAGATTGTTGTAAGGCCAGTTGGGAGGAAAAATAGAAGACTGTTTGCTTTCCTATCTTTTTTAACAACCTTCACTGAATTAAAAAGATCTTAGCAATTCTGGGCTAACTGTCTGATCACAATATATTAACCTGCTTCCATTCGAAAGGGTGCGACTCATGGCAGTTTTACTCCAAATGCTTCAATTAGCCATAAAAGATGCTGGCAAGCGGCAGGCACTTTCGCTCTATCTCCACTTCCTCCCTGCGCCTTTGCCTCAGAGGCGAGGCAGCACTTATGAGACGTTCATTATCAGGTGAGCCCTTTTTGTTATCAGACAGGCTGTCTTTGAAATCGTCCTTGTTGTAACTCTTTTATTGAGTTCCACCCAAGCCACTGTGTGTGCCAAGATACAATTCACGCCACTGATAATAGGCAAATGTTTTTCGTGCTCCCAAATAAGCTTGTGCACCCTGAGACAAACAGAAAATTTAAGCAAGCTCTTGTAGTAAGCCGCGCTCATGTTTGTATGATGCGTGTCTACACACACACACACACACACACACACACACACACACACACACACACAGTGGATTCAAAAGGTAATAAAATTTAGGTGAGTTACTCAAGAGTTTTACAACCAAAACCCTTTGCTGAGGCTTTATAAAACACTATGAAGGAGTATAGGTTTTCACAAGAGATATGCATTATCTCTAACAGAATTTATCTCACTTTATCTCTCTCTCGTACACACACACACACACACACACACATACGTGTACACAAACACACAAATATCAAAGGCGCAGATGAGGTTAACCAAGTTGACACACCAGCTAATCACAAGCAGAAATATTTGTATGTGAAAGCGATTGAGTCACAGTGATTCAGACCCCCTGAGAAAGTACATTACATCTGATAAACAAATAATTTCATTCTGTGTTATTAGCCTGCCCCCTGATTTCACAGCAAATAAATCAAAGTCACTGAAAGCAATATGTGAATTGCTCACAGAACAATGATTGGTCATAGCACCGTCACTTAAGCAGCGTTTGCGTGGGAGACTAGGACAGATTAGGAGAGAAGAATATCTGATATAAAAAAAAAAAAAAGCATCTCAGGCAAGATAAGTACAAAAACAAAAAGGGTGATTCCTAGTCACTGGACAAAACAGAGATTAACATCAAGTAGAACACAATCTCGATCTAGAATCTTCTAGAATCTAGAAGAGGGAATCCTGCTCGTTTTATATAATCTGTCACATTCTAATGCGTCTCGCACAGAATGTCACAGCACATGCAACAAAATGGCACAACATTCATCTGTCAACTACAAAAATAGGATTCGGCCAGTGGAATCACTAGCACTATTTCAGACCTCATTTCCCCTGCAAATGATCCTGCAAGCCGGCCACTGATGCATGCAAGCTCCAGAGGCAATGATCACGACAGGCTATCTCATGGATTAACTTTTCATAACGCTCACAGCATTAAATCCCAACCCCTCCACTCCTTTTGCTGGACACAAACTCTAATGCGATTCTCTTTTAGCCTGAAAGGACACATTTAGCAAAATCAGCACAGCACCGATTTCTCGTTCTAATAAACTTAAAAGTGAAGACGGGCCCAGCAGTGAGCTGTGGGGTAATTCTCACCAGTCAAACGTATTGACGAGCAGCACAACTGCTTATTGGACCACTCCATTAGTGTCAACAGTGCTTTTAAGAAGCACATTTAAAAGATGCACACAGCCAGAGGTGTTGATTTACCTGCTCTTCACATTCACTGTCGATATGAGTGGCACACCTGAAGTGCAATATACATTTCAATACAGTATATTTGTCACAGTGGAATATATTTCTTCTGTGCAATATATTTACCAGTTATTCCACAAAATCGAGTTGTACATGAGCCGATAGCCAAGTTACGTCGAGTTGGCGATAAGCCATGTACGACGAGACTGAGTGGAATAACCTGTTTTATTCTATCCACATTCACTGGATTTTGACAAACGGAGAATTTTTATTTTTTGCAAATTCGATAAATAAAAACTTTATACAAAACATCCGACAAAATCATTTCCGCTTAGAATATAAACAAACCGGCAAAATGACCGTAGCAATTTGCGAAAAATGCTATCATAATAATTCTTGAAAAATTAGAAAAAAGATACGTTCTTACCATCAAATACTTTCATTCTATATTTTGTTGCTTTTTTTTGTATTTTTTTTTGGGGGGGGGGTTGTTTTCGGGTAGAGTTTCTATTTCGTCCTCATTTGGTTCAGCAACATGCTCTGCCATTTTGCTTTTCTCTATTCACAGTATATGAGCTGATATCCTAGTAGTAGAGTAGCCAATCAGAGCGCGCGATTGCTCACATCCAGTGAATGCGGATAGAATAATTATATATATTCTGTATATTGTATATTCTATAGTGTATATTCTATTCTATCTATCTATCTATCTATCTATCTATCTATCTATCTATCTATCTATCTATCTATACACACACATATGCGTATACATATTCTGTATACTGTGTATATTCTGCAGAGCACTACATCACGTTTTTATTTTTTATTTTTTTTTATTCTATTTATTACATTCTAGTTTACTCCCTTGTCTTTTTACCACTCCCCCCCAAACTATCTTCATGACCTACGGAGCATTGCAATAAGCATTTCACTGCATGTCATACTCCGTATGATAGTGTATACAAATAAATTTGGATTTGAATTCGAATGATACGATCCTATGAACACTAATAGAGAATGAAAAACCTTGCAATTTCCCACATGCAGCCTGGGTGTGTCTGGGTTAGTGTGTATGTGTGTAAGCTAGACAGCCCTCCAGCCTCGAGGGCAGTCATGGTCTTCCATCCACCTTCTCTGACGACAACTAGTGATCTCCAGTGACAACAAGAGTCGAGAGATTTGGTCACATGCACAAACACTAGCCTTGTGTCCTTAGTTACCTACATAATTTCTATATATACAGCTATAAGGTATCTCACATTACCAACAGCAGGCTAAGGATGTGGCTTTGAAATGTTAAATGACAAATCCTGACAAATATCCCTTAATTTGTTTGATCTAGAAAGATCAATTTGCTTCCCACACTGGATGATTTTGCTCATTTCTCATCTAATGCTGAAATTTTGCTGGAATTCCACTTGAACTATTCAAACACTGCTCGAGTGGAACACACCTGACATTAGTCCTTGGAATTAATTCCACAGTTAAGAGTCCCGTCTCCAAAAGATCTGATACCCACTGAGCTAGAATGTTGCCTAGCTAAATAACTGCTAATTAATCAACTATACATCATATACGGTACCATTCAAAAGTTTGTACACCTCTACTCATTCATACGTTTTTCCGTATTGTGACTATTTTCAACATTGTAGAGCAACACTGAAGACATCAAAACGATGAAATAGCAGTTGGAACATGTATGGAATTATGTGGTAAACAAAAAAGTGTGAAAAAAAACAAAATACGTTTCATATTTTAGATTCTTCAAAGGAGCCAGCATTTACCTTGATGAAGCTTTGTACACTATTGGCGTTATCTTAAAGGGGTACCAAATATAATATATACAGTTGCTGATGTGACAAAGTAACGTATTCTTAAGTATTCTATCAAATTTATATACTAGAAAACAACGAAATATCTTGGTAATTGTAAATATAATAGTCGGTACGCTAAACGGCACAAGAGTCGCCATTTTTAAAAGACCGTGACGTCAGCCCTACCCACTGCACTAGGAGAGAAGCGTGTAATCATGGCGTCGGGCGCATCAAGTGAAAGCGACAGCTCTGTCGAATCATACGAAGAGATCCCGCAAAAGACACGTCTGGAGAATCGTTATGCTTTCCATCGGTCCTGTTATTACACCCGAAAGCAACACACTGTGGCATTGTGTAGCCGATCACTTACAATTCATCCTACTTTCCGATTCACACGTGTTATTCCCAACCTCAATGAGCCGACACAACTGGGCACATACATACGTCATGAGTGTTACGCAGAGGAAATGAACGTGCATTCTGATTGGATAAAATTCATATCATGGCGGGCTGTTCAAACTGCGGAAATAGTTTGCTCGAGCTACTTTCAAAACACTATAACTTTCCAACCTTAGAACAAAAAACTTTTGTAAGTCTTGAATAAGGTTCGTTAATGTGTGTTTTATTGTTATATTTACTCTATATATTGCCCTCTGTTCCCTTTTAACCAGCTTCATGAGGTCATCACCTGGAATGCTTTTCAATTGATAGCTGTGTCTCGTCAAAAGTTAATTAGTGCAATTTATTGCCTTCTTAATGCGTTTGAGATCAAACAGTAAATAGTAAATAATAAAAATACAGTAAATAGCCCTATTCCATAACTGTAGTAATCCATATTATGTCAAGAACCGCTTAACTAAGTAAAGAGAAACAATATCCATCATTACTTTAAGACATTAAGTGTCTTTTAATTAATAAAAATAAAGAAAAGCTGTTGAATTAGAAGGTGTGTTCAAACTTTTGACTAATACTGTACTGTATGTATTATGATAGTCACTTTCTCTGGTATGTGGGCAGCACGGTGGTGTAGTGGTTAGCGCTGTCGCCTCACAGCAAGAAGGTCCGGGTTCGAGCCCAGCAGCCGGCGAAGGCCTTTCTGTGCGGAGTTTGGATGTTCTCCCCGTGTCTGCATGGGTCTCCTCCGGGTGCTCCGGTTTCCTCCACAGTCCAAAGACATGCAGGTTAGGCTAATTGGTGGCTCTAAACTGACCGTAGGTGTGAATGTGAGTGTGAATGGTTGTTTGTCTCAATGTGTACAGGCCTGCGATGACCTGGCGACTTGTCCAGGGTGTACTGGATAGGCTCCAGATTGCCTGCGACCCTGCACAGGATAAGTGGCTACAGATAACGGATGGATGGACATTCTTTGGTATGTGAAAAAACTGACCAATCAAATTGTGTTCCATGCTTGAAAGAATTTTTTTCTTTATTCTCATTGGTGACTGAATAGTTTTGATGTGATTCATGGTAGAGAAATGAAATAAGGCATATACACGCATACAGCCCTGACAACACCACCGGTTTGGATGTATACAACGTGTTTGTGCATGTGTCCTTGTTACGATCGCTTCGTTACCCTCCGGCTTTTCCTGTGACCTTTCGGCTGCTGGCAGGCTCATCAGCAGCATTGAAGCATGGCAGCCTGTCATTTATCACTGATATCAGCAGGAGAGGAGACACCATCAGAAGCAACGGGCTAAGCAGGCTAAAGGAGCAAACCTCTACGGTACATGGTACACCTTCTTCCACTCTGCTTGAGTTCGTGTGTCTGTGTGAGTGTGTGGGGGGAGTTAGATTCCCCATATCACAAGCCTATGGTAATTGAAACCGCAGAATCTTTGTGGAAATGCAGTCAATTTGATTCCGCTGCAGAAGGTCACGCTATTCAATTTACACTCAATGCTGAGTACAGTAGCCAGCAAAACACCTGAAAGCAAATGATTTTATCAGAGTTGGCTGCTAGTCCCCTCACCCACTGCACAAAAGTGAAATAAATTACAAAATAAATGTATCTCTCTCTCTCTCTCTCTCTCTCTCCCTGTTGAGCCCCAGGTGTTGTTGAAGGTAGTTTTGTCAGATTTTGTCATTGGATTATTCTTGTGGTTTTTTTTTCCTCTATACGGTACATACTGAAGGGGTGTGTGTGTGTGTGTTAACTCCGTAAAGTCCTGCTCATTCGTTTGTTATTCATCTTTAATGCATATTATTCAGTAACCCTAATGAATTATTCAGTACCTACAGTGAAATGAATAGGAAAGATGTTGTTAGGAGAGCCTGGGAGTTTATGAAATTAAACATAGCAAGCTTCAGAGGAATTCTCAGGTCGATTTAACTGAGAGGAAACCAGAGCTTTCAGCCCCGGAGATCAGAAATGGGAAAATCGGATTTGATTAGTACGTAGATATAGGAATACGGAATCGCCTCCTAAACTTTAGCATTCTCAGTGACAAGGATAAACCACGCTAACAGATGTGCACACTTCATTAGCCGATCTATCAACAGTGACTCCATTAGGACTAGATGATGGTTTACTACATATGGACAATTAATCTTGTATTAAGATAGTTTGGGGGCTATACGCTTTCACAGCCAGACCCTGCATACATTAAAGAACACATTTTAAAACGCTCATGCAGATTTAAACCCTAAAGTGTCTTCTAAGCCTCCATGAAATGCTTCACGTTCATGGCACTTACAATCCAGCAAACTAAAAGGACATCGTGTTTTTATGTCCTATGCCATTCTGCTCAAAACGACTATGATTTAAAGTGTCATTCCTGGAATATGGAGGTTCAAGCTCTCCATCACTGAAGGGTGAACTATTAAATAATCCAGGAAGCATGTGGGTTGCATCTCTCCTCCCTTCCCTGTTTCCGTCAGGCAAGCCAGACACCCAAAGCTTATTGGCTTAGCATTTCCAGCCACGTTTGAGAGAGACAGGGCCCGGAGGGCTCTTAGAAGAGATTACCCATGCTGTCTAAAAATAGCCCAGGTGGATTGCCCGTACTACTTTCAGTGCTCGAAACGTAACGCAGAGGAATCAGGAAGTCATTAGAAAAGTGACTGTATGAAGCCAGTGCAGAATTCAAGAACATCGAATGATAAAGGAAATGCATAAATAAGCATTTGCGGGCATGTTTAGTCAAAGCTGGCTTTGGTTTAAGGGTTTATCTGTGCTGATTTCGAGATTCTATAGTATGGCAAAGATTAGGGGTGGAGAAAATAAGCCATATGAAAGCTGTTACATCGAACAACTGTTGAGCAGCTTTATTTATTCCATAAAATGAGTGAATAGGTTGCTCTCCATGTCATGTAAAGCTATGTGGTTGAATGGACGTGCCAGGGACACAGGGTTCTGTATGTGACTCTACCTTGCTTGAGTCCTGACCTCAAATAGTATACCAGTCAGCTGATACTTTCACCATTCAGCAAGCACAGTACAGTTTGTCCCTGGGTGACAGCAGCCAAAGCTTTTTATAAGCAGAAATGCCAAGGTGGCAAGGCATGTGCTGCATCACGGGTATAATAGTGAAGGATTTCATACACACACTTTAACACCCTAGCCTGCTCAGAACAGTTCCTACCTGGAAAATATTCTCACCACCAAATACCTCCTTGGCGTTATTGAAATTTACAAGTCTCTCCTACATTCTGACACACACACACACACACACACACACACACACACACACACACACACACACACACACACACACACCTGTTATCCCTCCTGCTCTCTCCATCCTCTCCAGTGGTGTTAAACAAGCTCAAAAGGACAGCATCGGGTACCAGGGCTCAGCTGGGCCTCCCGAGCCGAAAGTGAAACCTGAACGAAACCAGGCTTCAGTTTCGTTCCCAATCACCAGCTCTGCACTTTACACTTCATAGCGTAGAGGCACGAAATGGGTCAGAGGCAGTGGAGGAAAGGAGAAGATTGAGGAATAGAGTGAAAGACAGAACAGATGAGAGAATGGAGGGAGAAACTTACGAAGAGAAGACATGGGGAAATAGAAATGGTGAAAGATAGGAAAAGGAGGGGGAGGTGGGCACAGAGTACAGAGAGCCAAGCAACTTCCACAAGATGTTAACTTGCTCTTATCCAAACATGCCCTCCAGGGACAATTTTCCTACTCCAAGTGATGCATCTCTCTCTCTCTCTCTCTCTCTCTCTCTCTTTCCACTCATCTCTTCTCCTCCACATGCTTTTCATCCCTCTCTTCCACGCTGAAGTGGCCATGGATGAGTATATTTGTGTGTGCCTGCTGGAACTCCAGTGTCTACCCCAGCTGTTCGGATCGCCTCAGAGGCTCCAGCACAGACGACAAGACACAGAGACACACTAAAAATGTGGACTAACTCAGTAAAACATTCTAAAACGGGACTAATTTGGAACATTTTAAACACATGAGTTGTAATATCCATTAGTATAATGGGAGTCTGTTTATGGCTTAACACTACATTCCTGCAATTGTGTTCATTAGTTTAAACAAATGTAAATGATAATTAAAAAAAAAGAAAGTCTGAGAACAGTGCAGGAGAGGAGATGGATTCAGAGAGAACATAATTAGGCCTGCTGTCTGTGTCTGGGTGGGAAGGAGGCTGCTCCTCTCTCCCCTTTCACTCCGAGTGAGGCAGTCTGGTCTTCTGTTTGTTCAGGTATACAGAAGAGAGGGCAGGTAACACTCCTCAGTGCATTCAGCCGTCCTGGGACATTATGTGAGCAGCAGTTGCCTCAAATGCCTCCATGTTTCTCAGAGGAAGTCTGTGACTTCAGACTCTATCAGCAATACCTGCTGTGTTAGGACCAACTGGTATAAATGTGCTCGCAGGGTTAAAGGAACAGTCCACTGTACTTCCATAATGAAATATGCTCTTATCTGAATTGAGACGAGCTGCTCTGTACCTCTCTGAGCTTTGCGCGACCTCCCAGTCAGTCAGACGCAGTCAGATGCGCTGTCACTCCTGTTAGCAATGTAGCTAGGCTCAGTATGGCCAATGGTATTTTTTGGGGCTGTAGTTAGATGCGACCAAACTCTTCCGCGTTTTTCCTGTTTACATAGGTTTATATGACCAGTGACATGAAACAAGTTCAGTTACACAAATTGAAACGTAGCGATTTTCTATGCTATGGAAAGTCCGCACTATAATGACAGGCGTACTAACACCTTCTGCGCGCTTCGACAGTGCATTGATATCTGAGCTCCGTATCAATGCACTGTCGAAGCGCGCAGAAGGTGTTAGTACGCCTGTCATTATAGTGCGGACTTTCCATAGCATAGAAAATCGCTACGTTTCAATTTGTGTAACTGAACTTGTTTCATATCACTGGTCATATAAACCTATGTAAACAGGAAAAACACGGAAGAGTTTGGTCGCATCTAACTACAGCCCCAAAAAATACCATTGGCCATACTGAGCCTAGCTACATTGCTAACAGGAGTGACAGCGCGTCTGACTGCGTCTGACTGACTGGGAGGTCGCGCAAAGCTCAGAGAGGTACAGAGCAGCTCGTCTCAATTCAGATAAGAGCATATTTCATTATGGAAGTACGGTGGGGCGGCACGGTGGTGTAGTGGTTAGCGCTGTCGCCTCACAGCAAGAAGGTCCGGGTTCGAGCCCCGTGGCCGGCGAGGGCCTTTCTGTGTGGAGTTTGCATGTTCTCCCCGTGTCCGCGTGGGTTTCCTCCGGGTGCTCCGGTTTCCCCCACAGTCCAAAGACATGCAGGTTAGGTTAACTGGTGACTCTAAATTGACTGTAGGTGTGAATGTGAGTGTGAATGGTTGTCTGTGTCTATGTGTCAGCCCTGTGATGACCTGGCGACTTGTCCAGGGTGTACCCCGCCTTTCGCCCATAGTCAGCTGGGATAGGCTCCAGCTTGCCTGCGACCCTGTAGAAGGATAAAGCGGCTAGAGATAATGAGATGAATGAGAAGTACGGTGGACTGTTCCTTTAAGCCTGTCTTTCAAAGATGAAGACAAGGTTTCTGTTTGGCATCCGTATCAGATTATTTGCCGTTAATTAGGAATGGCATAAAATATCAATATTCCAATGATTGATCGGGACATTATTTTATCAATATGTTTTTGAGGCAATGATTTATTAAAATTAGCTGGCATTTAAATTCGATGCCTAATGTGTGTGCTTCGTGATTCATTCAGTTGGCCTTCTGTTTAATGTCGTCTGGAATAATAGCTTTCGGAGACCACAAGAGGGTGAGGCCTTGAATAGTCATAACCTTGCTCGCCTCATGCTTGTCTACAATCAGTCTCACTAATACGGCTCCACCTAGTGCTGCTTCCTTAAATGATACTGAATACTGTTAAGCCTTCGCAACTTAGATAATTAGAGGTTTGCCTATTTGTTTATTTATGCATATTTATTTCTATCTAAAATGTAGGTCTATCAATTATCATCAGGAAAATTTTCTGATTATCGATGCATGGAAAAGACATCGATCCCAAGCCTACTCCTAATAACAGTTTTTAAAAGGTAGACTACCTTTCAGATTTTTCAAGTGTAGGCCATAAAAATAATTTTCCCTGACACCCAATTATTTTTGTTTAGTGGACCGAAAGCTACTGAATTTGAATCACAGACTTCCAATTTTATTAGGTTTTTTTTTTTTTTTTTAATAGAACAATTAATGAATTTAGGGCCATGTGGCCCTAAATTCTCTGCTATTTTTTCCCGCTTCACCATGACACAGTACAAGATACTATGTCATGCATGACGTGGTGGGCTTTCCCTGTTCGCACAAGGCATTGTGGGATACAAATTTGAAATAGGAGAGAAAAATAGAGGATGTGAATGAAACATGAAAGACCGACTACAGTAACGGAAAGCGAGAAGAAAAGACGTTATGTTGTGAAGGAAAGGAAACGCAGGATCAAACTAATAAATATCGGCGGTCAGTGAGCACCTCGGTGTGATCAACTGTTCGTTTAGCGACAGAATGATGGAACTGTCAGTGCACGGTCAAAGTAAACCTGTAGATGGCAGCAATGCAACACTGTGGATGCCAGCTGCTGTAAAACCCAAAAGAAAAAAGAAAAGGAGAAGAAGGTAAACCTGCGCATGCGCACACAGACTTCCTCTGTCTGCTTGACTGCACGAAGTGAGTGATTTCATGCACATTATTTGCTCAGGAATCCTCTCAAATTAAATAACTTCCCAGCCACAGAATGGCCTGGGTTTTTTGTTTTTAGATATTGCAGAAATAAACGTATATCACAACGACCAAATTTCAGAAGGAACTAAATTTCACCGGTTTTATGAAACCGAAAGGCTGTCTAGCTTTAATGTTTGTTTTAGGCTTTTGTGGAACAAAGTACAACAGCACCACCAGTGGTCATAAAAAATACACATAATCCAGCTGTGTCACTAACTACTGGCAGCCAGCCATCTTGCTGCCTATAAACGCTCCAGCACCGGCTACTCCCTTTTTTTCCTTGTATTTTTATATGACATACTTTGTTTCTGGCGGCACGGTGGTGTAGTGGTTAGCGCTGTCGCCTCACAGCAAGAAGGTCCTGGGTTCGAGCCCCGTGGCCGGCGAGGGCCTTTCTGTGCGGAGTTTGCATGTTCTCCCCGTGTCCACGTGGGTTTCCTCCGGGTGCTCCGGTTTCCCCCACAGTCCAAAGACATGCAGGTTAGGTTAACTGGTGACTCTAAATTGAGCGTAGGTGTGAATGTGAGTGTGAATGGTTGTCTGTGTCTATGTGTCAGCCCTGTGATGACCTGGCGACTTGTCCAGGGTGTACCCCGCCTTTCGCCCGTAGTCAGCTGGGATAGGCTCCAGCTTGCCTGCGACCCTGTAGAACAGGATAAAGCGGCTAGAGATAATGAGATGAGATACTTTGTTTCTATTCACCGAAGAAAGCAATCTTTTTAGACAGCAAAACTTGTTTGTGCTATGACAACAGCTGTTGTTTCCTAGTATCTGTGTCAGTACTGCATATGTGTTATCTAGCCAAGTGAGATTTACACTTCATAAAAGTGAAGTCTGTTGATCCGTGTATTTTGCTGCTAGTAAAAATCACACGGTTTGATTGATTGAGACTTTTATTGTCATTAATGAAGTACAAAGTTAATAGACAAGTAAAAAATGGCAATAGGATAGCACCAAAAAGTTATAAATATATTCCATGGTGATCCCATAATCAAGGTATCAAGGTTTTGTTATCCAGGTAAAATTCTACAGTAAACGAAAACAACCACACACGTTAGGCTTACGACAGCCAATATGTCGAAGCGGCAAGTGAACATTACTGACTTCTTGAACAAATCTAATGTTGCATAAAGATCCAAAACGCAAAGTAATTAACACTGGACAAGTCTTGCATTGACTGGTATTAGCATATAACAAATTATTATTAACCTGTTAATTTGTGCAAATTTTTTTTTTTAATCTCTAAATTTGTAGTTTATTTCTTTTCTATATATCCTTTTTGTATACTTAGTACTTTGGCACTCCTCCTTCACTGCCTTATCTTTTTCTCTTTATATATTTTGCTGCTGTAACAATGTATAATTCCCCTTGTGGGAAAATAAAAGGCTATCTTATCATGTATGAAAAATGGATTATTTCTTTACGATTTTCTCCAGATCTAGGACGAATATGAGCGTGATAATAGGCAAACAGGCAATGCTTTGCTGTATAATATACAGTGGTGCTTGAAATTTTGTGAACCCTTTAGAATTTGCTATATTTCTGCATAAATATGACGTAAAACATCAGATTTTCACACAAGTCCTAAAAGTAGATAAAGAGAACCCAGTTAAACAAATAAGACAAAAATATTATACTTGGTCATTTATTTATTGAGGAGAATGATCCAGTATTACATATCTGTGAGTGGCAAAAGTATGTGAACCTTTGCTTTCAGTATCTGGTGTGACCCCCTTGTGCAGCAATAACTACAACTAAATGTTTCCGGTAACTGTTGATCAGTCCTGCACACCGGCTTGGAGGAATTTTAGCCCATTCCTCCGTACAGAACAGCTTCAACTCTGGGATGTTGGTGGGTTTCCTCACATGAACTGCTCGCTTCAGGTCCTTCCACAACATTTCGATTGGATTAAGGTCAGGACTTTGACTTGGCCATTCCAAAACATTAACTTTATTCTTCTTTAACCATTATTTTGTAGAACAACTTGTGTGCTTAGGATCATTGTCTTGCTGCATGACCCACCTTCTCTTGAGATTCAGTTCATGGATAGATGTCCTGACATTTTCCTTTAGAATTCGCTGGTATAATTCAGAATTCATTGTTCCATCAATGATGGCAAGCCGTCCTGGCCCAGATGCAGCAAAACAGGCCCAAACCATGACACTACCACCACCATGTTTCACAGATGGGATAAGGTTCTTATGCTGGTATGCAGTGTTTTCCTTTCTCCAGACATAATACTTCTCATTTACACCAAAATTTTCTATTTTGGTCTCATCTGTCCACAAAACATTTTTCCAATAGTCTTCTGGCTTGTCCATGTGATCTTTAGCAAACTGCAGATGAGCAGCAATGTTCTTTTTGGAGAGCAGTGGCTTTCTCCTTGCAACCCTGCCATGCACACCATTGTTGTTCAGTGTTCTTCTGATGGTGGACTCATGAACATTAGCCAATGTGAGAGAGGCCTTCAGTTGCTTAGAAGTTACCCTGGGGTCCTTTGTGACCTTGCTGACTATTACACACCTTGCTCTTGGAGTGATCTTTGTTGGTCGACCACTCCTGGGGAGGGTAACAATGGTCTTGAATTTCCTCCGTTTGTACACAATCTGTCTGACTGTGGATTGGTGGAGTCCAAACTCTTTAAAGATGGTTTTGCAACCTTTTCCAGCCTGATAAGCATCAACAACGCTTTTTCCTGAGGTCCTCAGAAATCTCCTTTGTCCATGCCATGATACACTTCCACAAACATGTGTTGTGAAGATCAGACTTTGATAGATCCCTGTTCTTTAAATAAAGCAGGGTGCCCACTCACACCTGATTGTCATCCTATTGACTGAAAACACCTGACTTAAATTTCACCTTCAAATTAACTGCTAATCCTAGAGGTTCACATACTTTTGTCACTCACAGATATGTAATATTGGATCCTTTTCCTCAATAAATAAATGACGAAGTATAATATTTTTGTCTCATTTGTTTAACTGGGTTCTCTTTATCTACTTTTAGGACTTGTGTGAAAATCTGATGATGTTTTAGGTCATATTTATGCAGAAATATAGAAAATTCTAAAGGGTTCACAAACTTTCAAGCACCATTGTATGGACCTGCAAGTATAATATGAGATATCATATGGGTAGTGAGCGATTCTACATATAGGCCTTTGTGTGTGTATGTCAGGGTTATAACAAGACATGGGCAAGAGGTGCCCGCTCCCAGGGGGTGACTGTGGGGGCACCAAAACGAGCTAATTTGTGGTTGAATATGTCATCCTAATAGCTGGTGCATGTGTCAGTGTCAGTGTGTGTGTGTGTTAGATTAGATAATCAGTTTAGAGATGTACAACCCCGATTCCAAAAAAGTTGGGACAAAGTACAAATTGTAAATAAAAACGGAATACAATAATGTGGAAGTTTCAAAATTCCATATTTTATTCAGAATAGAACATAGATGACATATCAAATGTTTAAACTGAGAAAATGTATCATTTAAAGAGAAAAATTAGGTGATTTTAAATTTCATGACAACAACACATCTCAAAAAAGTTGGGACAAGGCCATGTTTACCACTGTGAGACATCCCCTTTTCTCTTTACAACAGTCTGTAAACGTCTGGGGACTGAGGAGACAAGTTGCTCAAGTTTAGGGAGAGGAATGTTAACCCATTCTTGTCTAATGTAGGATTCTAGTTGCTCAACTGTCTTAGGTCTTTTGTGTCGTACCTTCCGTTTTATGATGCACCAAATGTTTTCTGTGGGTGAAAGATCTGGACTGCAGGCTGGTCAGTTCAGTACCCGGACCCTTCTTCTACGCAGCCATGATGCTGTAATTGATGGAGTATGTGGTTTGGCATTGTCATGTTGGAAAATGCAAGGTCTTCCCTGAAAGAGACGTCGTCTGGATGGGAGCATATGTTGCTCTAGAACCTGGATGTACCATTCAGCATTGATGGTGTCTTTCCAGATGTGTAAGCTGCCCATGCCACACACACTAATGCAACCCCATACCATCAGAGATGCAGGCTTCTGAACTGAGCGCTGATAACAACTTGGGTCGTCCTTCTCCTCTTTAGTCCGAATGACACGGCGTCCCCGATTTCCATAAAGAACTTCAAATTTTGATTCGTCTGACCACAGAACAGTTTTCCACTTTGCCACAGTCCATTTTAAATGAGCCTTGGCCCAGAGAAGACGTCTGCACTTCTGGATCATGTTTAGATACGGCTTCTTCTTTGAACTATAGAGTTTTAGCTGGCGACGGCGGATGGCAACGGTGAATTGTGTTCACAGATAATGTTCTCTGGAAACACGTTTGTGATTTCCAATACAGAAGCATGCCTGTATGTGACGCAGTGCCGTCTAAGGGCCCGAAGATCACGGGCACCCAGTATGGTTTTCCGGCCTTGACCCTTACGCACAGAGATTCTTCCAGATTCTCTGAATCTTTTGATGATATTATGCACTGTAGATGATGATATGTTCAAACTCTTTGCAATGTTACACTGTCGAACTCCTTTCTGATATTGCTCCACTATTTGTCGGCGCAGAATTAGGGGGATTGGTGATCCTCTTCCCATCTTTACTTCTGAGAACCGCTGCCACTCCAAGATGCTCTTTTTATACCCAGTCATGTTAATGACCTATTGCCAATTGACCTAATGAGTTGCAATTTGGTCCTCCAGCTGTTCCTTTTTTGTACCTTTAACTTTTCCAGCCTCTTATTGCCCCTGTCCCAACTTTTTTGAGATGTGTTGCTGTCATGAAATTTCAAATGAGCCAATATTTGGCATGAAATTTCAAAATGTCTCACTTTCGACATTTGATGTGTTGTCTATGTTCTATTGTGAATACAATATCAGTTTTTGAGATTTGTAAATTATTGCATTCCGTTTTTATTTACAATTTGTACTTTGTCCCAACTTTTTTGGAATCGGGGTTGTACTAGGTGGAGGTAATACATATCTCTACACCCAGATTATTAGTTGTTTGTACCAAAGTGGTTCACATATATGCATAAATTATATTTTACAATTTTAGATCAATTTTATAATCGTATGATTCAATCAAAATTTTACATTTTAAATCAATAGACCACTTTGTTCTATTTGTTAATTATGGTTGTGCGGTGATGTTAGAGTGAGCAAACTATATTATATAAATAACTACATTGTAATAATACACCTAAATATGTACATTTAACAATATACACACAAGTACTTACATTGTATGATATAAAAATAAACCTAATTATTATTATTTTTGTTTTATTTTAGGGCAATACATGACCAGTGTTCTCATGCCCTATAATCCCGCTAAGTTATCTATACATGTATTACATGTCCCTGCAGATCTACACTCGCTCATACCTCAGACATTTTTCCGTGTGGGTTTTCTAATAATGTACACCATCATAACCTGACAGAAATGAGAACTGGCTGTTGGGTCGAATATCGAAATAATTTTGGTGATGGTTTTCTTATGTGATCAGTGATGGTGGTTTTTTTTCAGATGGTGGTGTTGGTTCTGTTTCAGAACATCCTGAATTCTCAGAAATTTTAGCAGCAGAAGTTATAAAATAATTTATTCTATCCACATTCACTGGATATGAGCAATCACGCGCTCTGATTAGCTACTCTACTACTAGTCTATCAGTTCATATACCGTGAGCAGAGAAAAACAAAATGGCAGAGCGTGTTGCTGAACCAAATGAGGATGAAATAAAAACTCTACTCGAAAACAAAACCCCCCAAAATTGTTATCAAGTATTTAAAAGAAACAGAAATAGCCAAAAGAATATAGGTTTTTTTTTTTCCCCAACAATATCTCCTGCTCCCGGGCGGCACGGTGGTGTAGTGGTTAGCGCTGTCGCCTCACAGCAAGAAGGTCCTGGGTTCGAGCCCCGTGGCCGGCGAGGGCCTTTCTGTGCGGAGTTTGCATGTTCTCCCCGTGTCCGCGTGGGTTTCCTCCGGGTGCTCCGGTTTCCCCCACAGTCCAAAGACATGCAGGTTAGGTTAACTGGTGGCTCTAAATTGACCGTAGGTGTGAATGTGAGTGTGAATGGTTGTCTGTGTCTATGTGTCAGCCCTGTGATGACCTGGCGACTTGTCCAGGGTGTACCCCGCCTTTCACCCATAGTCAGCTGGGATAGGCTCCAGCTTGCCTGCGACCCTGTAGAACAGGATAAAGCGGCTAGAGATAATGAGATGAAATGAGATCTCCTGCTCCACACTCCAGCCCAGTCGGTGGCGGTAATGCACCTTTAAGTTGGTTTGCCAACCGCCAAAAAAACCCCGAAAGAAAACAAAGAAGAAGAAGACCCCAAAAAATACAAACGAAAAAAAAATATATGGAATGAAAGTATTTGATGGTAAGAGCGTATCTTTTTTTATTTTTCAAGATTTATTATTACAGCATTTTTCACAAATTGCTCCTGTCATTTCCCCGGTTTGTTTACATTCTAAGCAGAAATTATTTTGTTGATGTTTTGTATAAAGTTTTTATTCATTGACTTTGCATAAAATAAAAATAAAAAATGCTCTGTTTCTCAAAATCCAGTGAGTGTGGATAGAATAAACCAGTTATTCCACTCAATCTCGTTGTACATGGCTCATAGCCGACTCTGCGCTATGCCCTTCGTCGGCTATCAGCTCATGTACGACTCGATTTTGTGGAATAACTGTTATAATATTATAAATTGACCCATGATTGACATATACAACTTGAAAATAGGTCAAACTGGCATGAAGTCATCAGAGAGGCTTTACTTTCATTTTCATTAATTTGATATTTTTCATCTAATCAGCCTAAATCATGAGATCAAGAACAACATTTTATTTACTCTGTGATGCAAAATGTTGCATTCTGGATCACTCAGAATTCACTATTTTACATCTATATTTTACATTTTTTCTGGGGAAGGACCCCTGGACCCCCTGCCTTTTTTCACATCGCTTCCACTTTGGGTCTGCCTACTACTCTTTTCCAAATGCTCTGACTCCAAAAATTATTGACAGGGCTGCATAACAGTATGAAAAAGGGATTTTGTGGCTGATTTGTTTCTAGAACAGATTGATGCAGCCTATCAGTGGCAGTAGTGTCAGGTGATTACACAGTGTGAATCACATCTTAGATTTGATCTCCATTATTTTTCAGCCCCCTTTGCTGACACACCAGTAACTTCTGCGTCACCATGAGTGATTGGGCAGGCACATGTGAAATACAGTTGTGAAATGCGCACAAACGAGGTAGATTATTTACTCTTTTGTCTTTTTGCCCAAAATGTTTGGAGGAGAATCTAATAGAAGATAGACTGCTCACACAGTGTCCAATCACAGTACAAATTACACAAAAGGCCAAATTGAAGAACTGTATATTTGGTTTTTGTGGCTACTGCCCCATAGAGGCTGTAGCCACTATGTTGTAAGAATGAGTTTAACGATAGCGCACGGCGCACGCACATATGCATACTGTACAAGTGTTCCTATTAAAATGTCCGGTGAGCGTATACAATTCGGTCCACCATTCTAAATAAATGGACGAGACTAAAGAAATCGCTTTCAGACATGTTTATGCTTACTAATAGAAAAGTGCGATCCTATTTTAAAATATATTCCTGCCCCCCTTTCTTCGCCTTCTTCAGCCAGTGGTCCCATGTGTGATGTCGACGTGATGCACTTCCAAGTTGTTATGGGGAGTTGTCAAAAAGAGACCGCTGAACTCTAGCACCGGGCCTTTTCTGGGAAATAACAGTTTGGGTCATGGCGACAGCCACGCCCGGATCACCGCACAGGCTTCATATGGCTTCAGCCTAGGGGCCCCCACGCCCCCCACCTTGCAGGGGGGCCCCCAATTGGTCAAAAGAAAAAAAAACCTTCATATTCATTGGCTCAAAATGAATATTTAAATAAACGGACGCTGATTGGGTGAGGCAAATCTGCCTTCCATATATAAACGCTAGACGTCACGCACGACATCACTCCACAGTTGAACAGTGAACATGCGTGACAGAAAATACGAGAGCGGTGCTCAAAAGCGCAAGGCGCAATGGCAAAAAGCCCAACGTGACAAAGCTCTATTGAGCAATATACCAAAACTAACAGGGTTTTTTAAACCTAATGAAACCCAACTGGCAAGTGCAAGTCATCATGACACTAGTGTAGCAAACGTTATGTTAACTGCAACTGCAGCCAGTAGTACTACTAGCTCTGGTGAGGGTGAAGGACCATCCCTTTCAGACCCCGTCCCATTTGTGGATGAATGTGCCACTGCCACTAGTTTCACAAACGCACACACACACACACACACACACACACACACACACACACACACACACACACGCTCACTCCAATGACATTGACATGCATGATAGTTTCCTTTTTAATAACTTTTAATAAAAGTTTAATAATGAAAAAACAAACAAACAAACAAACAAACAAACAAAAAAAAAACTTTAAAATGTAGAAAATAGACAGTTCTTTACAGGTTGATGGGATAAGGTGGTGGTGGCCGGGGGGGGGGGGCTACAGCAACTTGTAGCCCCCTGGCCATGTTAATCCGGCCCTGGCGACAGCGTGTGTATGTCAGCCTAGGTTCGGAGGTTTCAGTTTCAAAAACTGTAAGAGGTAAGAGCAGAATAATATAAAGTACAGACACTTGGTATATTTTACATCTGTGTTCATTTTTGGATTACACTTCATTTTTGTGGCTACTGCCTCATAGAGTAAATATACATGCTATATTTACTGTATGGACATGGTATCAGAAAGCTATTTTATTTATAAGTAGTAGCCACATGTACCCATAGAGTACCTAGTTTTATTTTTTTATGAAAGGGTTATAAATTTTCAGTCGACTGCTTAATTGGAGGAAAAACAGCATGAACCCTAGCCTGGCAAGCCAGACTAAATGTGAATATTTAGTCTGGCCTCGATCCGTAGACATTTCTGAAGGGTGTAGGAGGAACAAACCGCTGTCTTTCAAACTGTCTCTGTGCGTATAGGCCAACGCTCTGACCAATCAGCGCAACAGTGACTGTGACGTAGTCAGAGCGACAGAAAGCAGTGGGGGAGGCCTTGAAATTAAATAATTTTTCAAAATGCGTATTAATTAATAAACAGGTTCTAGATATTAAGAAGTTTGGAGATAATGACCACAAGTTTGGAGTCTGTACCACATACTTAACATACACTCTTATTTTTTTCAAGGGTTTGCTTAAACTGTTTTTGAGAGTTTTTATTTAGTGGTGTTTGGTGAAATAATTTCCCTTAAATTTAAAATAACGGGAAAATAAGAAACAATTAAAAAGTAATGTTTCAAATGCACAAATGTTTCGTACTGCACAAACTAGCCCATCCTTTTGGCTACGAGCGGAGCCAGCTGGTAGATCAGACTTTTGCCATAGCCGGTCGGCAAAACAGCGAAAACGTCCTTCTTGAAAAGGAATGCGCGGAGAGCCTCTTCCTGCTCATGTTTCAACGAAAACTCCAAGTCTAATTCTTCTAAAACTGATTCCAAAGCGGAGTCAAACGCGCACTGTTCACTAGCCGTAGCCATCTTTCCTACTGCGCTTTCTCCAGCGTCGTGCAGCTTTGTCGTCACTCCTTCAAAAGCCCGTCCAAAGAATCCAAACAAAAACCTTGCGTTGTGATTGGCGGGCACGATTTGATGCCCGGGGTGTTTTTGTTTATATGGTGCGAGGCTAGACCCACTCGCTAGGCAAAAATATTTTGGCCGCTAGGCGGGTGGGTCTAGTTTACTAGGCTACATGAACCCAGTAAAGAACTCGAAGAGCACTTGGTAGAGTGCATACCTCCACTAAGCCACATATTATCAACATCAAAATCAAATCACTTGAACCTGGGGTACTACTAAAAATGTGCACCAAATTTCATCAAAATCCGTTTGCTACATTTTGAGTTACATTGGGAACAGACAGACAAACAAACAAACGTAGGTGAAAATGTAACGTCCTCCAAGAAAGTTGGCGGATCTAATAACAGACTTGGGGAAAAAAAATCAGAAGTCACAAATACAGCTGCTGATTTACTGCCTATGTGTGTGTTTTCATTCTTATTATGCCACTAATGAGATGTACCGTAGTACATTACTCAGTAGCAATAGATTCGCTGTCAGTTATTGACAGATATTAGATTTCCGCTTTCCCGTCTAATATCGCGACGAGCCAACATTGTGAGAACTTGCTAAAGGGTGGAAATTAGAAATGATTAAAGTGAGAGAAAATGAGGTAAAAATAATCTCAGCAAATGTGCCACAGCATCTGGCACAAAATGTTTTCACAGAGAAAAAACAATTATGTCACAAATAGTGTGCTTAAATTGCACGTTCATTGCAAATTCATTACAACACAAATGATCACAGTAGACCTCCTGGCAACAGTGGCTTGGTTGTGGGATGTCACTGATAAAACAAAAACAACAGGGAAAAAAAAAACAAAAAAACAGACGGTTCGACGGACACTGCTAAAGAGCGACAACATATCCAGACATTTTACTGCTGTTAGAAACGTGTTTGAGTTGGCTGACACTGAGCCGCTTACAAATGCATTTGCTTTGAGAAAGAGAGCAAGGACTTTAGCTGGTGTGTGTATGTGTGTGTGTGTGTGTGTGTGTCATAAGTGTTCACTTGAGGAAATCATATTATACAGCACAATATGATAATGTGCTCTGCCCGGCTGAACTGCTACAGCTCAAGTTGTGTTGTGCCTTCAAATGTCAGCATAAATTTGCAAATTAAACATGCAAAGCCATCAGCAGTCACTATTAAAGTGTGCATATGTGTGTGTGTGTGTGTGTGTGTGCGCGCGCGCGCGCGCGCGCGGGCACACAGCAGAAATCTGCTGTAATCAATCATCCTCTCTTCCATTATTTGATGTATGATTGAGCAGAAGAGTCGATATGATAGATCAACAAAAGACAAGACAAGCAGGAAGTAAATTTGCCACCGTCTGGGTGATTTGGTTGTTTTTGTGTTTGATCTGATATTCTGCCCGCTCTACCACTTTAATGAGTAATCTGGAGCAGTGCCTAAGCGCACAAACATGCTCACGCGTTCTCCTTGACAGCAACGTCCTATGAACAGCTGAGTAACGAGTCAAAACGCCACGTCTTTACATTGTGAACAAGTCACGATGCCACACATTCGCTGGCAGCACATTGGTGTCCTGTGAAAAGGTCGGGCCACCTAATTTTGCTAAGTCTTTTTTTTTTCCCTCATAAATCAGAATGGTCACTGTCATGTTGAAATAAACATGCTTATAAGAACATAGGCTTCATTATTACATATCCAGTAATATTCATTACGAAACCTTCCTCAGCGATAGTGCAATCATTTCTTCATACAGTCAGTTTGTCTGATCTAATTGGCCACTTTTAAGACTTCACAATCTTCCGAAAGTCTTCCGAACCTTTTGATCAGACTCCTCTTAAAAAAATCTTGGACTGGGTTTAAGGTCAAAGACTGAACTTTTGTATTATAGACATCACTGTGGTTTTTGTTTTTTACACAGTGTTCCCAAACTTGACAGTCAGAGTAAGTCTAAGCAGTTGATTTAAGTGCTGACTGGATGACCTACTACAGTAGGGCAGTTTCTGGGCAGTTATTTTGATAAGGTATCAAGTGCCCTCAACATAAAAGGCTGCAGCAATATCATGGAGCCTGGCAGTGTTTCATTCTCTGTGCACAATGAACAGCTTGGCTACAGTAGCAGGGGCCACCCAGGAGCCAACACATCAGTCATAAAGTACACCAGGGCACACGCGGGGTAATAATTTGGCTCCTCTATAACAATAAGCGAATTGCGAATCTCGACCCGCGCAGTGCATTATGGGATCGCTAATTTTTTTTGGCTACCAAACAGCACTTCAAAATGGCGGAAAGCAGTACTGACAACTACGATTTAGATCAGTTTAAACTTTGGAAAGTTGACGATTTGAAACGGTTTTGCAGTCGTCGTGGACTGTCTGTGACAACCAAGACCACGACTGGCACTAGGGCAAAACGTAAAGAAGAACTGGTTGCCCTTAGTCTGGTTAACACCAGACCATATCACAAGTGAAATATGGTCTGGAATCCGCCTATTGAATTTCTCGTAGGGGAGGTGTGGTTTACGATTGTCAACGGCCGTTTATTGGACGTTGCGAATGTCTATCATTTGGCGTATACGTAGCCCATGGCCAATCATGGCAGTTGTACCCGGTGACGTAGTTAGAGCGACGAAGAGGCGAAGAAAGACTAAAACGCCAAACGCTGTTCTTTTTTTAAAACAAACTTTCGCTCTAAACTATTCAGAACAGTGTCTAAAGCTTGATCGAAAGTTTGGTTCGTATCGCTCGCCGCCATGTTAAATGTGATCCGTAAACAGTCCCAAATAAACTACAAGCTTCCGTTTGTCGAGTAGTACGCGTCACCGTCTTTCCACCCCTCCCCACTCTCTGATTGGCTCCCTAACTCAGGCGAGCCTTTAGACCATAGTTTCCATGCTGTCTTTTCAGATCGGAACGATTGTGCAAAGCAGTATGGGATTTCCCAGGCTAGGTTGCCCTTGCCTATGCAGCATCAGTCCAGAACTTACCATGCGTTTTAACGAAGGATGAGGAGAGACAAGCTGTCAAAAACGACTACAAGTCCTTGTTGACAGTTGAAGGCAAACAAATTCCCGACCCTCTGCAGACAACCGACGGATGGTTGGACGAAGCCCAGGGGCTTAAGCTGTGGCCACCATGCATGTCAGTCGATATTGCCGAATATTTAGTTGACAGGGACGAAAAAGCGCTACTCCATCGGCTTCGAAATGACTACAAGGAAGGTGAGTTGTTTTGATATTTTGATATATAACGCGTATAACGTTAGGGCCTATGAGGCTAGGTAATGGGGACCCAACATGTATGAGATAAAAGTGCATATTTCTGCCCTATAATGTCCTTAATTAGCGTAACAACTATGCTGACGTAACGTTACACACGTAGATTTACTCGCGTAAAAAAGCACAGTGTGCACCTGTCATAGTTTTACAATTCACTTAAGGCTTAAGGTCTTTAAGCCAATCGCTATAAAGCTTTAAAGTTCACGGTCCGCTACCTGTCTTCCTATAGTAACTTCAGCGCCTCTGTAGTTCGTTTGGTAGCTGAAATAGTTGACCTAGAAAAGCCGCGCATGTGTACAAGCGTTGCGCACTTCGCTTATATACAGAGAGTGGGACTTCTCGGCCTTGACCTACAGTAAACGTCATCATTGCTTTTGGGTCAGACAGAATGCTTTGCTAACTGTATGTAAGTCTGGAGCTGCATCGAGACTTGGGTATCGTCGAAATTAATTCTAATACAAATGCAGTACTAGTCAAAAGTTTGGACACACCTTCTAATTCAGTGGTTTTCCATTATTTTTATTCATTAAAAGCTACTTCATGTCTTAAAGTAAGGATGGATGTCGTTTCTCTTTCCTTAGTTGAGCACTTCTTCACATAATATGGGAGTACTACAGTTGTGGAATACGGCTATTTACTATATTTTTATTATTTACCGTGAGCTGGTCTAGTGGTTAGCCTATCCGCCTCTCGATTGGAAGGTTGTGAGTTCTACTCGCGGTCGGGTCATACCAAAGACTATCATAAAAATGGTACCTACTGCCATCTGGCAAGGCACACTGCAATACAGATGTGAGTGGGGAGTCAAACTCTTGCGATTACCAGAGGACCAGCCCCCCACTGTAACCCTAGCTGTATAGGCGAGAGGCTGAGGGCTAGAGAAGCGGAGATCGGCGCTGCCCAATGCACCTTAAGGGCCTGGTTAGTACTGGGATGGGAGACTTCCTGGGAAGACCAGGTCCTGGCACGGGAGGAACTTTGACTTTTTTTTTTTTGACTATTTACTGTTTGATCTCAAACACATTAAGAAGGCACGAAATTGCACTAATTAACTTTCGACGAGGCACACCTGTTAATTGAAAAGCATTCCAAGTGACTACCTCATGAAGCTGGTTAAAGGAGAACTAAAGTCATTTTTAAACTTGCTTTATTTCTTAATTAACGTGTTATTCAATGACGTTTTCGGTTTTAGTAACCTTATGTCGTGACTCGTATTGGCAACTAATTGCAATTAAATATTATACTTATCGGCCTATTCGTTTTTTAGCCATGTTGAATTTAGTTCGTTTGGTCCACAGCAGGCAGCACGGTGGTGTAGTGGTTAGCACTGTCGCCTCACAGCAAGAAGGTCGGGGTTCGAGCCCCGTGGCCGGCGAGGGCCTTTCTGTGCGGAGTTTGCATGTTCTCCCCATGTCCGCGTGGGTTTCCTCCGGGTGCTCCGGTTTCCCCCACAGTCCAAAGACATGCAGGTTAGGTTAACTGGTGACTCTAAATTGAGCGTAGGTGTGAATGTGAGTGTGAATGGTTGTCTGTGTCTATGTGTCAGCCCTGTGATGACCTGGCGACTTGTCCAGGGTGTACCCCGCCTTTCGCCCGTAGTCAGCTGGGATAGGCTCCAGCTTGCCTGCGACCCTGTAGAGCAGGATAAAGCGGCTAGAGATAATGAGATGAGATGGTCCACGGCAGGCGTCGCTTATCTGCATGATCTTCACGAGACTTGTGCGAGACTTCGAAACGTGAAGTGTCAGCCAGGTGACCTTGCCGCCATTTTGAAAACCATTTTCCAAACGAAATATTGCACAAAAATGAGTTTAAATGACGATTACTGCCTACTTCTTTTCAAACTTTCCTGATTGCTATCAAAACAAACAAAACTTCCGGCTTGATTACATCAGCATTCGAAAGAGGGCGCGCGCGTCTTTTGACAACGTTGGCAGATGTTGGTCACTTTGATTTCCGCTGTACGTTTTACTTCCGTCCTACGAAGTCTCGCACAGGTCTCAGCGAATCTCGTTTACGGCCATTGCTTTGACATATGGACTGATATATTACAGAGCGTATTTCAAACACTCATAACGTGCTATAGCAGCGACAAAATAGTGATCAAAAATGCATTCCGATATTTAATAAAATTAGATAAACAGAATTTTGATAATAAAAAATTTGCCTTCAGTTCTCCTTTAAGATAATGCCAGCAGTGTGCAAAGTGTAATCAAGGTAGTTTATGGCTACTTTGAAGAATCTAAAATATGAAATACTTTGGGGTTTTTTAACACTTTTTTTTTTATCTCATCTCATTATCTGTAGCCACTTTATCCTGTTCTACAGGGTTGCAGGCAAGCTGGAGCCTATCCCAGCTGACTACGGGCAAAAGGCGGGGTACACCCTGGACAAGTCGCCAGGTCATTACAGGGCTGACACATAGACACAGACAACCATTCACACCTACGGTCAATTTAGAGTCACCAGTTAACCTAACCTGCATGTCTTTGGACTGTGGGGGAAACCGGAGCACCCGGAGGAAACCCACGTGGACACGGGGAGAACATGCAAACTCCATACAGAAAGGCCCTCGCCGGCCATGGGTCTCGAACCCGGACCTTCTTGCTGTGAGGCGACAGCGCTAACCACTACACCACCATGCCGCCCCACTTTTTTTTATTTAACACATAATTCCATATACTGTATGTTGCATGTGTTATTTCATAATGTTGATGTCTCTAGTATTGTTCTACAGTGTAGAAAATAGTCAAAATACAGAAAAACCTATGAATGAGTAGGGGTGTACAAACTTTTGACTGGTGCTGTACATTACGATATCCATTTTGTCCAAACTGAACCAGCTCTTTGAAAATCTGTCAGTTTTACGTTTGGTGTCCATGAAGAAATCCAAAGATGTTCAAGAGCACCATCCGGATGGTCACATGTTCCAAAGACAGAGGGTAACTGGATTGCTGTTGGTGCTGTTTTGATCACCCTTATCACAGCTGTTTACCAAATCTCTCCAACATGCCCGCAGGAAGACATAGTACTTTTTTGTCGTCTCTTCTGTACAACAGATCTTTGTAAAGACTTTTGTCACTTAGTGTAGGCATCTTTCCTGGTGCGCACTTCGTCAAACCACTTGATAGAAATGGTGACCTTTTCGGTGTGGACAGAAAACAGTGAAAATGATGAAACAAAGAAAGCAAATAGACAAACAAAAAGATACAGAAAGTCGTAAAGAGGGAAAGAAGAAAGGAATAGTGTTGGGTTTATGACAGTGTTGTAGACATGGTTTATACGCCATCGTTCAGCATAGTCAGACTGCAGTTTTGTCCTTTGTGCTCGTGACTGACAGTAACCCTGACGTTTCGCACACACGTCAAAGCGCCTCGTCAGACGACTCAAACATAAACAACTTCACCACCCCTCAGTTAATCATCAAGCTGCCACTGTGCTCAACTACACACGCGTTCCTTTCTGTCAAAATTTGATATTTAGTTAACATTCTTTTATACATTAGCTACTTTTTTTTCCCCCTTATCTAGAGATGCTTGGACAAATATATCAAGTGTATATGCTCTTTGCATGAACAGATAAGTCGAGATTAGATACGTGGATTCCTACACTGCAAAATAATTTCAAAATGCAGGCATCTCAGAACAGCAGCCATGAGACGCAAAGCAAAATGGACCTGCTCACCTTGTCCTGAGCTTATCCATCTATATTCTAGGAAAAAGAAAAATACACAATGGTACGTACAGTATATGACTAACAAACATATAGAAAAGTCTTGAGATTATGCAAAAAAAAACATCATGTACAGTCGTGCGCAGAAGTCTTAGGCACATGTCAAGAAATGCTGTCGACCATAAGTGGCTTAAAAATAATGAAATGAAACATCTCATCTCATCTCATCTCATTATCTCTAGCCGCTTTATCCTTCTACAGGGTCGCAGGCAAGCTGGAGCCTATCCCAGCTGACTACGGGCGAAAGACGGGGTACACCCTGGACAAGTCGAAATGAAACGTTTCAACATTAAAACAAATACTATAAATAGAAATAAGCCATAATAAATGAAACAAAGTCAATATTTGGTATGAGACGACCCTTTGCTTTAAAAAGGAAAAAAAAAAAGAAAATAGTAGTCTCAGGTCCAATGAGTGCAGTTTGATAAGGAACTGAGCTGTAGGTTTTATTGAGCATCTTACACAAGCAGCCCCAGTTCTTCTGGACACTTTGACTGTCACACTCGCTTCTTCATTTTGCACCAAAACCCAGTAGCCTTCATTATGTTTTCTTTTTGAATCTGAAAAGCGCTCTATTGTGTAATATGCTGCTCGGACGCAAACTTTTTTTTTCTGTAACATTTAATTTTGTGCTGGAAAACGAACATTTGGAACTCTGAAATGTTTTTGTACTTAAAGGGGTACCAAATATAATATATACAGTTGCTGATGTGACAAAGTAACGTATTCTTAAGTATTCTATCAAATTTATATACTAGAAAACAACGAAATATCTTGGTAATTGTAAATATAATAGTCGGTACGCTAAACGGCACAAGAGTCGCCATTTTTAAAAGACCGTGACGTCAGCCCTACCCACTGCACTAGGAGAGAAGCGTGTAATCATGGCGTCGGGCGCATCAAGTGAAAGCGACAGCTCTGTCGAATCATACGAAGAGATCCCGCAAAAGACACATCTGGAGGATCATTATGCTTTCCATCGGTCCTGTTATTACACCCGAAAGCAACACACTGTGGCATTGTGTAGCCGATCACTTACAATTCATCCTACTTTCCGATTCACACGT